>NC_133666.1:167247518-167559184 GCF_037893015.1 Macrotis lagotis
GTAAATCAAATCAAATCAATTGTGTCGACTACAAGTCCAGGAGGTTTTAGCCTCAGACAGTTCCTTCCAGGTACATCAGTTGTAAGGCAGGAGCTCTGGAGGTTTTTCTCTTCTTCAGGGGTCAGCTTTATTAGGTCCTTTATTCAGAGACCAAAGGAATGCTGAGGAGGCTTGAAGAGAATTATACTTTTTATTGTACAGCCTTGGCACTGAGAGACTGCAGGGTCAAGTCCACACATAAACCTATCTGCATGACCCAAGCTTGCTTATCAGTTTCCCAAGTTCCTAGTCTGCTTCTCCCCCTTATCCAGTACTCTCTATATCCAACTGTCCATTGCCCCACAAGCAAGCAAGCTCTAACTGCAGGTTCCTGTCTCTACTATCTGCAAGCAGTGCTGTCCTCTAGTACTAATTGCAGAGTCAGTCCCCTGGCCTGGACCATTATAGAAGCATAGAACAAAGCCAGCATCATGCCAAATCTGAGACAACCATTAGTATTATCAAACGTAAACAACTTAGATAACATTAACTGCTTCCATGAAAGAATATGGACTGTATCTGATCAAGCTGGGCTATTGTGATGAAGGGGAATTCAAATTCACACCCAGGATAAATGGTTTACCCCACACCCCTAGGAACTTAGCTTCAGTTGCAGGAGATAACAAGTGCATATAGAAGTAATATAAAATATATTCTATATAAAAAAGAAGCTAATTTGGGGTAAAGGCATTAGTGACTTGGGGGGAACAGAAAAGGTTTCATATAGGAGCTAGCACCAGAGCTGAGCTTTGAAGGAAGCTAATGAATCAAAGAAGCAATGTGGGGAGAAGTTCATTCCAGGTATGGAGTTGGGTTTTCTTTGAAGGCACAGAAACAGGAGAGGAAAGAATTGTTATGTGTCAAGAGCAGCAGGAATGACAATATGGCTGAGTTGCTAAAGAATGTATAAAGAAAAATAATGTCTAAGTCTGGAAAGGTAAGATGAAGCTAGATGATGGAGAACTTTTTAAATATAAACCAAAGAGGCTTATATTTAATCCAGAGGTAATAGGGAGATGTTGGAAATTATTGCACAGAGGAATTACATAGTCAGACCTGTGCTTTAGAAAAATCTGTTTGGAAGCCATGTGGAAGCTATACAGTAGGCTATTGCAATAATGAGGACTTGAATCATAATGGGGATCATGTGAGTAGAGAGAATGGGAATTGGAGAAATGTGGTGGAGAGCAAATCAAGAATTGGCAACTGAATTGAGCTACAGTGGAGTAAATCACCTGTGTGATTTGAAGTATAGTCATAGCTTATACAAAAATAGGAAAGTCCCAAGGAGATGGCTTTAGGGGGGAAGATAGATAATGAGGTTTCTTGGACAGTTTGCTTGTGGGATACCTGGGGGTTGTCTAGTGGGAAATGTCCAATAGGCATCTAAGTGATTCTGTACTAGAACATAAAGAGAAACAAAGTTAGTTATATAACTTCTATGCATATATATATGTGTGTGTGTATGTATATATATATATATATATATATATATATATACATACACACACACATATATATATAAGTCATCAGCAGAGAGATATAAGGAAACCATAGGTGCTGATGATGTCAACAAGTGAAAGAGTTTAGAGAGAAAAAGAAGAGGGCCCACCAGGACAGAATCCTGGACAACACCCAAAGTCGGAGGACAGGATATGGATGATACTCCTACACTAGAGATACAGAAGAAATGCTAATGTCAATTTTATGAGGTCAGTTGGGATTGATAGATATTTAAATAAGTTTATGTTAGAATCAGAATTAGTCTTCAAAATTATTTTTGTCTTTTTCTGATAAAAATGTCATCTAATGCAAACTTTAAAAAACAATCATCTTTAAAGAAATTAGTTTATATAGTCACTAATCTAAATAAACCTTGAACTTTTGTGACTAAGATGTCAATTATCAGTAGCAAACTATTCATTTTGCCCATACATCAGAAATAGGTTTATTATATATAATAATATATAATAGGCTTATTATATATGTTATTATATTACATATTATATGTGTTATGTATATTATATATTATTATTAGATGTTCAAGATTAATCCCTGTATATCTCATTAAGCTTTCTCTTTTCCGAATAATCAAGTTGAGGAAAACTTAGGTTACAGATGTATAACAAACTTCTAGATGTTTGATTCTAGTTTCAAGATAATTGGGATCTTTTCAGATAACAAGATTGACTTTATTCCACAGGTTCTACCTTGGCTGCATGGGTTATCCAGATTGCCGAAAAGCTATATGGTTTCCAGAGTCCGTGCTAGAAGCCAGCAAGGATGAGAGTGTGTGTCCAGTCTGCAAACCACCTCCTGTTTATAGGTAAGTCTGAAGAATTAATACATCAGAAGCACTCTGAAAAAAAGCTCATACTTTTTGTTATTTTTTTCTTTCTACTCAGATGACAATATAGCTAATTGGATTACTCTTGGTTTTAATCAAGAATTAGAAATTATCAGAAGACCTGGTCCTTGTCCTAGGCCCTTTCATTTACTTGGGTCAGGGCTTTCTCAGAAGGGGTGAATACCCAGCATTGGCAATTTAGTCTCAACTCTACCAGGTGTTGTAGTGTTGAATTCCCTTAATCTCTCAACTTCTCTTGCTCTTTCTTCCAAGTACTTTTGGTATTTTTTGCTATTCATTTTTTTTTATCAGATTTTCATAGTCCTGTCCTTTGCAAAGTCAAGGCTATAATATAAAAAATTGAAATGTTTGAATTTAGATGACTAGGCTGATTTGATTTGCAAATGAATTCAAATTTGCAATTTAGGGATTGCAGAAATGCTTAGCAGTCTCTTTGGTCTCCAATTGACATTGGTATACTGAGGGATGAAAAAAGTTATAAGGAAAAATAAGGAGATAAAAGTTAACATCTCTCCTTAATTAAGCAAAATAATCTATACATTAATAAAATATTCTTGTTTAAGAGTAAACAAAATACCCCCTCCCCCAAAAAAATATAGACTCGCTTGAGCAATAAAGTGGAGAGAAAAAAATTAAAATTAAAAAAAAATCATAGTAATAATTGTAGGTATGGCCAGGTGGCGCAATGGATGGAGCACCAGCCCTGGAGTCAGGAGCACCCGAGCCCATATCCAGCCCCATACACCCAACAATCACCCAGCTGTGTGACATGCAAGCCACCCCAACCCCACTGCCCTGCAAAAACCAAAAGAAAAAGAAAAAAAAGACCCAAAATAAAATAAAATAGTAATAATAATAATAATAATAATAATAGTAGGGGTGGCTGGGTGGCAGACAGAGCATTGGCCCTTGAGCCAGGAGCACCCAGGTCCAAATCCGGCCTCCAACGATCACCCTGCTATGCAGCCCCAGGCAGGCCACACAGCCCCACTTGCCCTGCACCCCCCCAAAAGAATAATAATAAAAAATGTGCTTGAGTCTTTGTTCCAACACCAACAACTCTGTCACGGGTGGATCACATTCTTTATAAGTCCATCACAAAAATTACTTCCATATTTTTCCACCGTTGCCATTGCTGATTGCAACTCCCTCCTTTCTTATTTCTCCACTACCGTGTACTATATTTTCTCTCTCCTTTCACTTTGGCTCTGCTGTAGGGTAGCTGAGTGGCGCAGCAGACAGATCCCTGGTCCTGGGGCCAAGAAGCCCTGAGCCCCCCTACCACCCCTTAGACCCAGCATCCACCTGGCCCTATGGTCCTGGACAGGCATTCCAATCCCAGCCCCTTGCAAGAAGTAAAAAAGAAAATGTGTTATATCTGACCATTCTCCCCCCCATGGTCCATCCTCTTCTCCATCACTCACATCCCCCCCTTCCCCCTGTCCCCCCCTTTTCTTCTTACTCCAGATGCCTATACCCCATTGAGTATATATGCTGTTTCCTCTCCTAGCCACCTCTGATGAGAGTAAAGGTTCCTTCATTCCCCCTTGCGTTCCCCCCTTCCATATCATTGCAATAGCTCATTGTAATAAAGAAAAATCTTATTATATGAAATATCTTGGCCTATTCCCCCTCTCCTTTTTTGAGCTCTGTCATAGTCTGAGCCCAATTTCTGTTTTTCTTGGAGTCCTTACATACAGGAGCTTGTGCTTCCTCATCTTCAGACTGAGTATTTTGATCCTTCTTGTGCTCACAGGCAACATATTTCTCAATGGTGTTCCTCTTTTTTCTCTGCTTGCTCATTTTCCCAGCCTGAGCCTGTTTTTGGTGTGCTTCCTGAGCTTTTGGGACACTCCCACAAGGGTCTCAGTGTGTGAGGCTCTGTCCTCCCTCCTGGTCTGTGAATGACCATAAGCACCCCCCTCTGCCACGGGGCTGAGGTGGGGGGGCCCTGCTGTTCTATGGGGAGGCCTGGACTGCAATCAGGATCTGAATGTGGTCAGAGCCCCAGAGTCCTGTTCCAGGGGCAAAGGACAGAGCTCAGCAATCTCTCTCTCTTCACTCCCCATCCTAGGTTCAATGGGCTCATGCCCTGGGGGCTCCTGCTTACCAGCTCTGCCTGCTTCTGAATCTGGCCACCCTGCTCGCTGTGTGCCCTGAGGGCTGGGCTTCATGTGCTCGCTCTGGCAGAGGTCCCCCCTGCTGTTCCCCCACTTTGTGCCCGGTGCACCCTGGGGAGCAGGTCAGGAAACTCCCGCGCTGCTGTGAGCCACGGCTCCCAGCACCCTGGATCTGCCTCTGGGAGGCTGAAGTTCATTCGCTCTGGCAGGCCGCCCCTCCAACCCCCCGGGAGCAGAGCCTTTCTGCTCTTTTCCAGGTTACCTTGAATAGGAGAACTGCCTTACTGGGTCCCTCTGTGGGTTCTGTCTCTCAAAAATTTAGTTAAGAGTCCTTAGTTTCGAAGATTTATGAGAGAGTGCCTAGGACAAGATCCACTCTTGTTGCCATCTTGGCTCCGCCGCAAAATAATCTGTATCCTAGTTTTAATTTTTTTTCCTTCTCTTTTGGAACCAATAGGTTGAAATTAAAGTTCAAGCGGGGAAGTGTCCCTCCTACCATGCCTTTGGAGTTTGTTGGCTGCGTTGGAGGTTGTGATGAGACTCTAATGCAGATCCTGGATTTAAGATCTTCTAGTGGCTTTTACAGAGCTTCACAACCAGTGGGCCAACCTACCAGCCATTTACAGACTAGTCAGTCCCTGAACAGAATGGGCAGCAACCAGGAAAGTTATTCTGTTTCTTCCAGAGTACGACAAACTGAACCCCCTAAGCCCTCAGTTAATACACTTATGCCCCCAGCAACCACCAGTGAGAATCACAACACTGTGATGTGTAACTGTAGCCAAGAGGCCCTCTTGCTCACTGTCCGTAAAGAGGGGCCCAATCAGGGCAGACGCTTCTACAAGTGCAACACAGGGAGTTGTAACTTCTTCCTGTGGGCTGATAATCAGCAGGGAACAGAAATAACCCCTTCCTCAAGAACAAGGACTCCCAGTCATTTCCAAAGGAACTCCACAAATTCTGGAGGAAGGCAAGATGGGTTTGGAAATCAAGGCAGTAATAATAGCAGCAGCACCACATGCATGTGCAACCAACCTGCCATCACCCGGACAGTACAAAAGGAGGGACCTAACAAGGGGCGGCAGTTCCACACATGCTCAAAACCAAGGGAGCAACAGTGTGGCTTCTTTCAGTGGGCTGATGAAAACATGACACCAGGTAAGACAAGTCATGATATGAATGGACACCTTATATTTTAAAATTTAAATTTAAAATAAAAAGAATATATATATATATATATATATATATATATATATATATATATATAGTGGTAGATAGATAGATAGATAGATAGATAGATAGATAGATAGATAGATAGATAGATAGAAAGAAAGAAAGAAAGAATATGTCCCTACCTCTTCCCCTACTCTATGAGCCAAAGAATAAAAAGAAAAAGGAGAAAAACAAGTTTAGGAAAAAACAACCCATGAACCATATCTGACCCAGCTTCTTACATAGCATTCAATTTCATCTTTTTCTTTTCATTTTCATTGTGTAGTTCTGAACCAGCTTAGAGATTGAGTGTTCAATATGGTAATTCTATTATAATAAGGTACTTCTATTATAAAATAGACTTTGTACCAATAAGGCGTCTCAGCACCTAAAATGACCAAATATACCTTGCAGATAATTGTAGTTCCTTACAGTAGAAATGTCAGAGGCACAGAAATTCATTTTCATTTTACAATTTTTGATAGTCTCATTTTTTATATATATATATATATACTTTAACAAAGTTAAAGGACATATAATACTCCATTGATAAAAGGAATATCTCTCATCTTAAGACTTTAAATTTGTATAGCACTTTATGTTCGACAATGCAATTTCCTCATCTGGTCCTCACCACTTCTATGAGATAGGACTTCCAAATTTCTTTCTCCTGAGGGCACTACACTCAGATTTATGTCTTTGAGGCATTCTGGATTCTTCCCTCTCCTTTACTCCCCTCACATTCAGTCAGTTGTCAAGTTATCAGTGCCAGCCCTCCACATCCCTAACATCTTTCCCTTCTCCTCACTTACAGACCCACAACCTTCTGTGAAGTTTGGTACTTGTTACCTTTTGCCAGGACTGCTGGTCTCAGGCACATATTCTGACTAGATCACTTTCCTATTCAGAAACATTCAAAGACCTCCTTTCACCAAACAGAAATGCATCCTGGCATTTCCAGGATAGTCTTGACTGTCATGATCTCTGCCCAATTCAGCCCTTCACATATCTTCTGATCACACAGAACTACCAGTTTGGCTATTTCTACACTTGTTCTCCTGCTGTCCTTTTTCAGAGATCATCCCTCAAGCCTGGAATAAACTCCTTCCTTTCTGCCTTTCATGATCAAAACTAAAGATCTCCTCAGGATTTACCTTTTCCATGAAGTCTTTCTTAATGACCCACCTGGTTGGGGCTCTTTCTTGCTTCCAGTTGCCTTTTGTCACATCTTTGTACATGTGATGATAATGTGTGTTCTCCCCTGTCTTACTCCACCCATACCCTCCCCCCTCCCCACGAAGTTAAGTTTCTTGGAATTAACGGTGAATGGAATCATGGTCTACAAACACTTCAAACTTCACTGTTGCCTGTAGCCGATGTTACTTGTAAAAAACATAAATATGTTGTTGGTCAGACACCATTCTCACTTGTCCATTGTAGCCTACCTAATAGCTCAACTTGCAAACTAATCTTTTGTTTCTTTCTTAAGGAACTTCTGGACCAACATGGTTTGGGGGGAGAGGGCAGGTCCAAGGTTCAGAAGCTAGAAACAAAAGGCCTAGGATTAACTCAGACTCTGAGCCCACAATGAAGAGAACACGGAAATGTGGCCTCTGTCACCAACCTGGACATACACGGACCACTTGCCCTCAGAACAGATGACTGAGGGAGGAGAAGAAGAAAAAGGCAGGGAGTTAGTTGCTGCTGTTTTGTTTAGGGAAATTAAATAACTCAGCAAGATGCCCAAGGAACCTCACTGTCACTGAGACTTTGCAAAAAACATCAGTCTGGAAAATAGCTTTCTCTTGGCCTTCCTGATTCAGAAGTGCTGTGGTTTGTAGGGCTCTGGAACAGGCCTGGGATATACCAAGATGGCTTCTTGTCTGAGAAAAGAAAAACCCCTGGAGTCATTTAGAACCTACTGTGCAGAAGCAGAGAAAGCAACTCCACTATAATCCTGCTCAAAGCCATTAAAAATTTATAGTAGACATTTATGATAGCAGAGAAATCTATTCCTAAGCTACAGAGAAGAAAATGGCAGTTATATTTGCTTGGCTTGATGGAGTCTTTCTTATACCCATGAAGGTGTTTAGTAGCATTGGAGGCTCTTAGCTCACATAAGCATGCTTCCCCAGGAAGTCAGCCACAGATGAGAAATGCTTAGGGTAAAATTCAGAATCAAAGTGCCAAGGTCTGCCTGGATCTCTGACTTGTTCATGGATGAACCTTTCTCTTCTTCAGGTGGGAATGAGTTTTCCTATAGGTGAACTTCTATAATAGTAGGCTCCAGCAAAGGTATGGAGAAAGTGGTTTAAGGAGCTGCTGCTTTTTCTACAATTTTATTCTGGAAGAAATTTTATTTTTCCAATCTAGGACTCTACTACATCTGTTGGGCCCCAAACATCACTTATGTGCCTTAATAAAAAGAAATTCCACCTCTTGACTCATTCATTGTGTAAGTTGCAGACAAAGCTTTGGTCTTTGGTAATCAGTCCATGAACTTTCTGTGGAGGACCTAATATCCCTCCTAACATCCCTGCCTCCTTTTCAGTTTGACAGTACTACATCTAACCCTTTCCAAGTCCAAACATTGTCCTCATTGCACTGAAAATATTTAAGCCTAACATCGTGTTTTCTTCAGCTAATTTTCACATTCATTATCTCAATTATCTTTCTAGTCACATTGAGATACTACAGGTAAGATAGATATTTTTTCACTTTGTAGGTAAAAAAACAGATAGAAAATTGGTCAGGTCTGGAAATGGTTTCCAACTCACATTTCCTTTTAGTAGAATCTGTTTAAAAAAAACACTGCAGTGAAAATGTTCAATCAGGTTTAAATGTCTTGCCCAGGATCACACAACCCAGAAGTGTCATGTGTCTGATGTTGGATTTGAATTCAGGTCTTCCTGACTCCATCACCTAGCTGCCTTGGGAAGTATTTTCATTTTATAGAAGAAGAAACTTCTGTCAGGAAAGACTCCTGAAGTGTCCAAAGACAAAGTCCTAGTCTGCAGGTGTAGGTGCCAGTCATGGAGCAGCCATTTATGGACTTTGTGAAGTTCAGTAAGCCATGTCACTTCTGCGGACTTGTTTTGAAGCAAAAGTCTTAATGTCATTAAAATAAACTAACTTTTCTGCACTAAAATGGAAGAAGTTGTGCATGACAAGTGACACCTAATTCACTATCAATAAAGTGTGCCATTTGTTTTTTTTTTTTCCTGCAAGACCTGGGATGCATTATTCTAGACTGTTTGTTCTTTTCTGCTTCTTTGACCCAAATTGAACAGTTTTGTGTGTGACATCTAGCTGGGCTCTGGGTTAAGACCATGATTATAATAGTTTGTTAAAGACTACTTTTGCTTGACCCAGGCTCTACTAATGCTGTAGTTAAAATAAAGCAAGCAGTGAATAGACAACAAAACAAATGACTTGAAGTTTCATACCTTATTTTGCAAGAGATTTGTGCTTTTCACAACAGTCTCAGAGAAGTTAACTATTCAAATGAATAAGGATGTTTGGGAGACTCATCTCTTTTAAGACTATTTTTGCTATTGCTTTGTCTGCTTTTATAACTTCAGTTGAAGCATAATTAGATTTTATTTTGACTTGTCAGTCTGTTTCAGTTGTTTCTTTTAAACCACATTTTGTTGAATTCTGCTGCTTAATGTAGTCCTATCCTCTTCCATTTTATGATCACTTCATCACATTTACATTCACAATTATATTTTTATATGTATATTTTTCTCCATAATATTGTCTTATGTTTTTCCATTTCTTTGTTCCCTACCTCCTTCAAAGGAGGTGGCAGGTGATGAGAAAGGAACTATATGCTCACCACCATTTTATGCAATTAGCTTCTATTCCCCACTTCCCTTACACCCAGACCCCGAATTCTTTTATTTTTGCTGATTTTGTAAATTTATTGGATCTATTCTTTTTTTAAATATTTTGAATTTTACAATTTCCCCTAATCTCATTTACCTCCCTCCAGCCCCCCTCAGAAGACAATATGTTACACTTCACATTGTTTCCATGGTATATAGTGATCTAAGTTGAATGTGATGAGAGAGAAATCATATCCTTAAGGAAGAAAAATAAAATATAAGAGATAGTAAAATTACTTAAGAAGATAACAGGGTTTTTTCCTAATTAAAGGTAATAGTCTTTGGTCTTTGTTCAAACTCCATAATTCTTTCTCTAGATACAAATGGTATTCTCCATCACAGATCTTCCAGAATTGTGCCTGATTGTTGCACTGTTGGAATGAGGAAGTCCATTAATGTTGATCATCACCCCCATGTTGCTGTTAGGGTGTGCAGTGTTTTCTGGTTCTGCTCATCTCACTCAGCATCAGTTCATACAAATCCCTCCTGGTTTCTAATAGAACAATAGTGTTCCATGACATACATATACCACAGTCTGTTATTAAGCCATTCCTCAATTGGTGGACATTCACCCAATTTCCAATTCTTTGCCACCAGAAACAGGGCTGCTATGAATATTTTTGTACAAGTGATGCTTTCACCGTATTTCATCATATCTTCAGAGTATAGACCCAGTAGTGGTATTGCTGGATCAAAGGGTATGCACATTTTTGTTGCCCTTTGGGTGTAGTTCCAAATTTCTCTCTGGAAAGGTTGGATGAGTTCACAGTTCCATCAACAATGTATTAGTGTCCCAGATTTCCCACATCACTTCCTCCTACATTGAATATTTTCCTTTCTGGTCATATTGGCCAGTCTGAGAGGTGTGAAGTGGCACCTCAAAGATGCTTTAATTTGAATTTCTCTAATGTAGTGATTTCGAGTAATTTTTCATGACTATGGATTGCTTTGATTTCCTTATCTGTAAATTGCCTTAACATATCCTTTAATCAGTTGCCAGACCCCTAATTCTTAATTCTTTTAAATACTTCATCTGCCCTCTGAGTTTTGTTTTACTTATAACTAATCCTTCCCTGAATTTGCCCTCATTCCCATTCCCTATTTCTCTTTATTGAATCTATTTCTAAACCAAATCTTGTGTTCCACCCACCTTTGACTTGTTCAGATGAAACTGAATTTCAAGTGATACTGCTTTCCTTCCCCACACCTTCCTTGTTTATTCTTCGGTTTGTGCATTCCATCCCTACTTTGCCGCCACCTTCATGTCTTTTTTTTTTATCTAACTTTTTTTTTCCCCTAGGTTCCTCAGAATAAAACAAAGACATTCCTAGATCTTGTCTTTTTTTTTTTTTAAGTTTTTGCAAGGCAATGGGGTTAAGTGATTTGCCCAAGGTCACACTGCTGGGTAATTATCAAGTGTCCAAGGTCACATTTGAACTTGGGTACTCCTGACTCTAGGGCCAGTGCTCTATCTACTGCCCCACCTAGCTACCCCCCCCCAGATTTTGTCTTAATTTTTTTTAACCCAAATAATATGTAACATACTAAAGGGATATGGTGTCATCTCTCCTTAATAGAAGATAAGAACTTACCTCTTTGTATAGTTCCTTCCATTTGCTGGGTTCCTACCACTCCTGGGTTTGTATTTAAGAATTCCTATTAATGTTATTTTCTTCAGAAATGTTTGGAAATTGTTTTCCCCTGGAGAACTAGTTTTCCTGGATAATTATTTTTTTAGGTTTTTGCAAGGCAGATGAGGTTAAGTGGCTTGCCTAAGGCCACACAGCTAGGCAATTATTAAGTATCTGAGGCTGGATTTGAACTCAGGTCCTCCTGCCTCCAGGGCCAGTGTGCTATCCACTGTGCCACCTAGCTGCCCCCTGGATAATTTTTTAATTGTTAGCCTTTATCTTGCTTTATGGAATATCAAACTTCAAATTCTCTACTCCTTTTTATTGATGGCTGCTGAATCTTGTGTGGGCTTGACTGTGGCTTCTTGGTGTTTGAATGCCTTTTGCTACTTGCAGTATTTTTTTCTTTGACTTTTATTTCTGGAATTTTCCATTTTGAAGATCCCTTTTTTCCTTTGTTTACCTGTTCTATATGTGTAGGTAGTTGTCTTTCATGATTTCTTGAAATATATCTAAGCCCTTTTTTGGTTCTGGGTTTTAGGTAATAAAGTAATTCAAATTCTCTCAGGATCAGATCAGATATTTTTGATGCAAGATACCTGTATATATTTTCTTCTATTGGAAAAAAAAAGGTCTTTACAAAAATACTCATAGCAGCCCTGTTTGTGGTGGCCAAGAGTTTGAAATTGAGTGAAAGTCCATCAATTGGGTAATGGCTTAATAAAATGTGGTATATGTGTATCATGGAACACTATTGATCTATTAGAAACCAGGAGGGATGGATGGGAATTCAAGGAAGCCTGGAAGGATTTGCATTTTGATGCTGAGTGAGATGGGCAGAACCTGAACATTATGTACCCTAAATAGCAACATGGGGTGATGATCAACCTTAATTGACTTGATCATTCCATCAGTGCAGCAGTCAGGCACAATTTTGGGGTATCTGATGGAAAATACCAAACATATCCAAAGAAAGAATTGTGTAATTTGAACAAAGACCAAAGATTATCAGTTTTAATTAAAAAACCCATTATCTTATGTAATTTTCTCAGTTTTTTTTTCCCCTTAAGGATATGATTTCTCTGCCCCCATTCAACTTAGATCAATATAAACCATGGAAACAATGTAAAGACTAAGACTGTCTTCTGTGTAGGGTGGGGGGAGGGAAGCAATGTTGGGGGAAAAAACTAACATTCAAAGTAAATAAAAGGTCTTTTTTTTTCTTGGAGTCATTAACCTATTTTGCCTATTCTAATTTTTAAGAAGTCTGTCTTTGAATGAGGATTTGTACCTTTTGTACAGAGTAAGCAATTAATTCTTATAAATCTTTTCTTCAGAACTTTAATCTTTCCAGTTCTTCAGTAGTTTGGTCATGTCTATGACCCCATTTGGGTTTTTCTTAAGAATATTTTGTCATTTCCTTCTCTTCATCTCATTTTGTTTTTGTGTTTTGTTTGAGTTTTTTTTTGCAAAGCAAATGGGTTTAAGTGGCTTGCCCAAGGCCATACATCTAGGTAATTATTAAGTGTCTGAGACAGGATTTGAACCCAGGTACTCCTGACTCCAGGGCTGGTGCTCTATCCACTGTGCCACCTAGCAGCCCCCATCTCTTTTTATTGATGAGGGAACTGAGGCAGACAGGATAAGTGCCTTGCCCTTGGTCCCAGAGCCTGGAAGTGTCTGATCCTGGATTTAGATTCATGAAGAGAAATCTTGTTGATTTTTGTGCTCTAATGGCTATACTACCTAAATGTTTGCTTTGCCAAAGTTTCAGTTGATCAATTATTTTAGTTGTGTCTGACTCTGAGACCCCTTTTTTGGATTTCCCTCCCCAGTTGATATTTTATCTTTACAATTACATGTGAAATCTTTTCAATATTCATTCACATGCATATGCATCATTTTAAATTACATAATTTTCTTTTACCCTCCTTTCTCCCCCTGCCCCTCCTCTCAGTTATAACACATTTGTGTTTAACATGTTTATAGATTAGTCATTTTCTATATGAGGAATTAAGATTAGGGGGAGCAGCAGCCCAGACCCGGAAACAGAAGCAGCTGGAGCCAGTAAGCAGGAGCCCCCAGGGCATGAGCCCATTGAGCTGAGGGAGGGGAGTGAAGAAAGAGAGACTGCCGAGCTCTGTCCTCTGCCCCTGGAACAGGACTCTGGGGCTCTGACTACATTCAGATCCTGATCCCAGTCTAGGCCCCCCCATAGAACAACAGGGCCCCCCCCCACCTCAGCCCCGTGGCAGAGGGGGGGTACACATGGTCATTCACAGACCAGGAGGGAGGACAGCCTCATACACTGAGATCCTTGTGGGAGTGTCCCAAAAGCTCAGGAAGCACCCCAAAACCAGGCCCAGGCCAGGAAAATGAGCAAGCAGAGAAATAAGAGAAACACCTTAGAAATATTTTGCAAATGAGCCCAAGAAGGATCAAAATACTCAGTCTGAAGATGAGGAAGCACAAGCTCCTGCATCTAAAGACTCCAAGGAAAACAGAAATTGGGCTCAGGCTATGACAGAGCTCAAAAAAGACTTTGAAAATCAAATGAGGGAGTTAGAAGAAAAACTGGGAAAAGAAAGGAGAGAGATGCAGGAAAAACATGAAAATGAGGTCAGCAGCTTAGTCAAGGAAATCCAAAAAAATGCTGAAGAAAACAGCATGCTAAAAACCAGCTTAGGTCAAATGGATAAAACAGTTCAAAAAGTTATTGAGGAGAAGAATGCTTTAAAAAGCAAAATTGGCCAGATGGAAAAAGAGATCAGAAACCTCTGTGAGGAGAACAAATCCTTCAGACAAAGAACAGAACTCAGGGAGATCGATGAATTTACTAGAAATCAGGAATCAATACTTCAAAACCAAAAAAATGAAAAATTAGAAGAAAATGTGAAATATCTCATTGAAAAAACAACTGATACGGAAAAACAGACTTAGGAAAGATAATTTAAAAATTATTGTAATACCTGAAAGTCATGATCAGGAAAAGAGCCTTGACATCATTTTCAAAGAATTACTACAGGAAAATTGCCCTGCTATCCTAGAAGCAGGGGGCAAAATAGAAATGGAGAGAATCCACCAATTCCCCCCGAGAAAGAGATCCCCAAAAAAACAACCCCTAGGAATATTATAGCCAAGTTCCAGAACTCCCAAGTCAAAGAGAAAATATTACAAGCAGCCAGAAGGACACAGTTCAAATATTGTGGAGCTGCAATCAGCTTGTAGGGCTTGGAATACAATATACCGGAAGGCAAAAGAGCTTAGAATGCAGCCAAGAATCAACTACCCAGCAAGGCTGAAGGTCCCCTTCCAGGGAAAAAGATGGACTTTCAATGAACCAGGGGAATTTCAAATGTTCCTTTTGGAATGGCCAGAGCTGAACAGAAGGTTTGATTTTCAGATACAGGACTCAGGTGAAGTATGGAGATTGGAGGAGAGGGGGAAAATATGAGGGACTTAATGATGATGAACTGCGTGTATTCCTGCATAGAAAAATGACACTGACAATACTCATATGAACCTTCTCAGTTAATAGAGCAGGTAGAGGGAGCTTTTATAGTTGAAACACAGAAATTGAAGATAAAATATGGTGTAAAAATGGAGTCAATAGAAAAAAAGGGAAATGGAATGGGAGAAAGAAAAGGGAGAGGGGGAATAGTCCAAGATATTTCACATAAGATTTTTCTTTATTACAATGAGCTATTGCAATGATATGGAAGGGGGGAGGCAAGGGGGAATGAGGGAACCTTTGCTCTCATCAGAGATGTCTAGGAGAGGAAACAGCAAATATATGCAATGGGGTATAGACATCTGGAGTAAGAAGGAGGGGGGGAGCAGAGGGAAGGGGTGGGGATGTGAATAAAGGAGGAGAGAATGGACCATGGGGGGACAGTGTTCAGATATAACACATTTTCTTTCTTCTTGCAAGGGTATGGGATTGGAAGGCCTGCCCAGGACCACAGGGCCAGGTGGATTCTGGGCCTAAGGGGTGGTATGGGGGCTCAGGGCTTCTTGGCCCCAGGACCAAGGATCTGTCTGCTGCACCACTCAGCGACCCTACAGAGTGAAGTGAGTCAGAGTGAAAGGAGAGAGAAAATAGAGTACATGGTAGTGGAGAAATAAGAAAGGAGGGAGTTGTGATCAGCAGTGGCAATGGTGGAAAAATATGGAAGTAACTTTTGTGATAGACTTATCATAAAGAATGAGATCCGCCCATGACAGAGTTGTTGGTGTTGGAGCAAAGACTCAAGCACATTTTTTGTTGTTATTATTTGGGGGGAGGGTACAGGGCAAATGGGGCTGGGTGGCCTGCCTGGGGCCACATAGCAGGGTGATACTTGGGTGTCTGAGGTCAGATTTGGACCCAGGTGCTCCTGGCTCAAGGGCCAATGCTCTGTCCACCACCCAGCCACCCCTGCTATTATTACTATTTTATTTTATTTTGGGTCTTTTTTTTTCTTTTTGGTTTTTGCAGGGCAGTCGGGATTGGGTGGCTTGCATGTCATACGGCTGGGTGATTGTTGGGTCTACGGGGCTGGATATGGGCTCTGGTGCTCGTGGCTCCAGGGCTGGTGCTTTGTCCATTGCACCATCTGGCCATACCCACAATTATTATTTTTTTATTTTAATTTTTTATTTTAATTTTAATTTTTTATTAATTAAATTAAATTAAATATTTTATTTTAATTTTTTTTTGCTCCCCTTTATCGCTCAAGCAAATCTATATTCATGGGGGGAGGGGATATTTCGTTTACTCTTAAACAAGAATATTTTATTAAGGTAAAAAAACATTTGTACAAAATGAGAATAAAAAAATAAAATAAAAAATACTATCTTCAGGGTATAGGCCCAGTACAAACAGCATCTTCTTTCATAGAATCTTTGTGGTTAATTTGAGTATATATAATAGTCAAAATGATGTGGTTGCTCAGAGTTGTTCTTAAAACATTAGAACTGATACTGTACACAATGTTCTCTTGGTTATGCTCATTTTGCTCTTCATTGTTTCATGTTTTTTTTAAAAAAAAGATTAAGGGGAAAGAAAACCACGAGATAGGAAAGAAAAATATAAGAGGAAAAATTTTTGAATATGAATGTAGTATTCAGATTCCATAGGGTTTTTTGGTTTGTTTTTCTTGTAAAGGATGTGGATAGCATTGTCCATAACAGGTCCCCTAGGATTGTCCTAGCTCTCCTCCTGATAGAGGAGCTGCATCTATCAAGGTTCATCAACTCACCATGTTGTTGTTAATGTATACAATATTTCCTTGGTTCTGCTCCCTTCACTCAGTATCAGTTCCTGTAATTTATTTGGGGGGGGGGGGTTCTTAGCATTGGAATGGCTTTCCATTTCCTTTCCCAGCTCATTTTACAGATGAGGAAACTGAGGCAAAGAGGATTAAGTAGTCACTTGCTCAAGGTCCCACAGCTACTATCTGTGGCCAGATTTTAAGTTAGATCTTGACTTTGGGGTTAGTGCTACTATCCACTGTAGCAACTAGCTACTCATTTTATAATTCCACTTTTTAAAAATTCTTATTTCTTCTAGGAATTTTGGTTGAATTATGGCCAAGTTGTATTTTTCTTTGAAGCTTTGCTTTTGGAGACTTTGGATTTATAACTTGGGCATCTATGACTCATTATTTTGTCTTTTTTTATTCAGTCTTTCAGCATTACTTCTTTAAATGGTACCTTGTGTTAGGCCCAGGTTCTAGAGAATATTTGGGGGGCTTTGAATAGTCCTGGTTTGTATTACCTGGGATCCTACCAATTCCTTTCTCCAGTTAATGAGTGCAGTTTTTTTTTTTCAAAAACCATAAGGGCACTTTAGACCTGGGACTTAGTAAATCACAAGTTCCAAGTGGTATGAGTTAGGGCATGGTCTGGCCTGAGCTTTCTAGACTCCAAACTACAATTTGTATCTAGACCACACAACTGCAGACTTGCTCATGGTAAAGGTCCAGTAGACTGTCACTGGCTTCAGTCCATCAGCTATAAAAGTTCAAAGTATCAGAGATGTAGGCTGACCCCTGGTTTTGTAGATAGTCATTAGATCTTGGGCAGTCTTAAATGCAGCAGATACAGCTTCCAGCCCACCCGATTGGCATCCCTGCTCCTGCTCTATAGAGCCAACCCACTAGCATTGCATTATTTCTGGTCAACTTTCTATGGGCCAAATTTATGACTGTGATCTGGAAAAATGGCTCATGATGGGCTTCTCAAATAGTACCTTCCTTAGATCTTGTTGGTATAGCTTTAATCTACTCTTTCCCTCTTTTCTGGACTCCATGTTATCTCATTATGTGTGATATTCCTCTTTGTTAATTGCCTTTAGAACCTTGGGCAGTTCAATTTGCACAAAAATTCTTTGTGATTTTGACTTTTGGAAATAAGTCCATCAAAGCAGGCATAGTCTGGTTGGGTGGGTGATCCTATTGCTGGTTTGGATCTAAAGTGAACTGTGACTAGATGAATTTGTGTGTGTGTGGCCCATAAACTGGCTGTAGTACAATTTTGTATTGATACCTTGCATTTCTTTTTACCTTAAATTATTAGATTATTATTTGAGTAATATAGTCTCAAAGAATACAAAGTATATACCCATCTAGAAATAAAAATTATATCTAACATTCTCAGATACTTATCACCTACCTGTGTGAACTTGAGCAAGTCGCTTAACCCAATTGCCTTGCCAAAAAAAAAAAACTTATCTAAGCTTTTTAGAAATCTAAGCAGGGGCGGCTAGGTGGCATAGTGGATAAAGCACCAGCCCTGGAGTCAGGAGTACCTGGGTTCAAATCTGGTCTCAGACACTTAATAATTACCTAGCTGTGTGGCCTTGGGCAAGCCACTTAACCCTGTTTGCCTTGCAAAAAAAAAAAACCTAAAAAGAAAAAAAAAAAGAAATCTAAGCAAAAAAAATAGGGCACCTGACAAACACAGAATGTAAGTGAAAGGGGACCTCATCCTCTGTCTAGCCCAATTTATACCTGGACCAAAATAATTTTTGAAATATCCCCAACAAATGATCATCCAACTTTCACCTGAAGACCTGCAATGAGAGGTCTCCTCAATCTATGATCACAAAGGTGGCCTACCCACAAGTAACCAGAGTAGGAAGAATGGAAACAGGGTGGGCTATTATAACCTAGTCCACTCTTTTATGGCTGTAATAGTTTTCCTCCTACATTAAAGGAGCCTAAATTTGTCTTCCTATAACTTCTGCTCTCTGGTGATAAGTCAAATATTTCTACATCTAATAACTAGAGCATAATACGTTTCTCCTACTATGGGTCTAAGGCTCTATCCTGGGCTCTCCTTTCTCTACCCTCATTTTTTGGTGGCATCACTGGCTTAATTATCAGCTGTTTGCAGATAACATATAATTGAAACTAAATATTTTCTGAGTATTTTGAATTGCATATTCCATAAGTATATCAAATTGTGCACAACTACTTCCCTTTAAACCCATCCTCCAAAATTTTGTTAAAGGAACCATTATTATAGTTACCTGTTTGCAAAATTGGAAGTTATCATTAATCCTGACTCCATCATCCCATTTATTGCCAAGTCTTCAATTCTACTTTCACAGTGTATCTCAGATTCACCCCCCTTGCTTTTACTCACAGCTACTACCTTTAGGCCTTCATCATCTCTCTGGGATCACTGCCAAAAGCCTCCTGAATGATCTTCATACTTCATCTCTTCCTCCTAGCTGCAAAAGTACTACTCCTAAAGCATAGGTTTACTTTGTCATTCCCTTCCTCAGCAAACCTGAATGATTTCCTACAACTTCTAGAGTCAAAATACAAATTGCTATGTTCAGTATATAAAGGCCCTCACAATCTGGTTCCAAATTACTCTTCTAGCCTTAAATAACACTACTTTCTTTAATGCACTCTTCATTCCAGCCAACCTGGCCTTGTTCCTGAAAGGTCCCTGGAATGCACTCTCCTTATTCTTTCCTCTTAGAATGCCCAATTCCTTCTCATCAGGCAGTGAAGACCTAGCTGAACAATAAAAGTTGTTTCTTGATCAGAAATATCAACTTTAGATTTCACTTAATCTTTCTGGGCATCACCTCTCCATTATAATTGAGCTAAATATACCTCCCCTCCCCATCTTTACTGAGATGTAACAATTCTTATGAGGTTTGCTACATATACTTATTAAAATCTCATTTGATTTTCACAATTCTATGATAGAGGTGCTATGATTGTCCTCATTTTACAGATAATGAAGCCAAGACAAGTTAAGGGATTCAAATTTGGGTCTTCCAATTATAGGTCTAGCACTGTTCTCCCCTGTTATCTCACATTAAGTTAATGAAAAATGATGATGAAAATACTGAGTTTCAAATGCTTAAAAAAAACCGAATTAACAATCTAAGTACTAAAGAATAAGATCCTGACTTCCAAATCTGGAAAGTTTATAATTAGTTCTCAATTGTATAGTGTGGAGAGAGATCCAACAGCACCATGTTGCCCACTAGAGGTTTTTTTCTTGAGTCGCAGCAATCCAAAAAGATAATCTACTTAAGGCAGCTGGCAAAATTGTAACCTGTAAGGGTGAGAAAGTGTTGCAATGAAATTATAGATCCTTGACTGAAGCCTAAAGGGATACAAATATTGCCAGAGGAGAGCCATAGGTGAGTGAGGTACCAGAACCATGTCATACTATGATTTGCTATAGAGCAAGTTCATGCTTGAGAAGTCTGTTTTGGGATTTATTCAGGAATGAATGAGGATCTTTTTGAAATGGACCTAATCAACTATAAAATAATCTGGTGTTGGAGGGCAGAGCCAAGATGGCGACAAGAATGGATCGTGTCTTAGGTGCTCTCTCATAAAACTCATAAGCTAAGGGCTCTAACTAACTTTCGAGAGACAGAACCCACAGAGGGTCCCAGTGAAGCAGTTCTCCTACTCAAGGTAACCTGGAAAAGAGCAGAAAGGCTCTGCTCCCGGGGGTTGGAGGGGCAGCCCGCCGGAGGAGTGGCCTGCCAGAGCCAAAGAACTTCAGCCTCCCGGAGGCAGCCCCAGGACGCTGGGAACCAGGGCTCACAGCAGCGGGGGAGTCTCCTGAGCTACATCCCGGGGAGCACCGGGCAAAACTTGGGGGAACAGTAGGGGACCTCTGCCAGAGCAAGCACGTGAAGCCCAGCCCTCAAGGCACACAGCCAGCAGCTTGGTCTTTCTGCAGCCCAGATCCAGGAAACAGAAGCAGGTGGAGCCAGTAAGCAGGAGCCTCCAGAGCATGGGCCCATTGAACCTAGGGAGGGGGAGTGAAGAGAGAGACTGCAGAGCTCTGGCCCGGAACAGGACTCTAGGGCTCTGACCACATTCAGATCCTGATCACAGTCCAGGCCAGGCCCCCCCATAGAACAGCAGCGGGCCCCTCCACCTCAGTCCCGTGGCAGAGAGAGGTGCATATGGTCATTCACAGACCAGGAGGGAGGACAGAGCCTCACACACTGAGACCCTTGTGGGAGTGTCCCAAAAGCTCAGGAAGCACCCCAAAACCAGGCCCGGGCTGGGAAAATGAGCAAGCAGAAAAACAAGAGGAACACCATTGAGAAATATTTTGCCTGTGAGCACAAGAAGGATCAAAATACTCAGTCTGAAGATGAAGAAGCACAAACTCCTGCATCTAAAGACTCCAAGAAAAACAGAAATTGGGCTCAGGCTATGACAGAGCTCAAAAAAGACTTCAAAAATCAAATGAGGGAGTTAGAAGAAAAACTGGGAAAAGAAAGGAGAGATGCAGGAAAAACATGAAAATGAAGTCAGCAGCTTAGTCAAGGAAATCTAAAAAAATGCTGAAGAAAATAGCATGCTAAAAACCAGCTTAGGTCAAATGGATAAAACAGTTCAAAAAGTTATTGACAAAAATGCTTTAAAAAGCAAAATTGGCCAGATGGAAAAGATCAGAAACCTCTGTGAGGAGAAATCCTTCAGACAAAGAATAGAACTCAGGGAGATTGATGAATTTACTAGAAATCAAGAATCAATACTTCAAAACCAAAAAAATGAAAAATTAGAAGAAAATTGAAATATCTCATTGAAAAAACAACTGATATGGAAAAACAGACTTAGGAAAGATAATTTAAAAATTATTGGAATACCTAAAAGTCATGATCAGGAAAAGAGCCTTGACATCATTTTCAAAGAATTACTACAGGAAAATTGCCCTGCTATCCTAGAAGCAGGGGGCAAAATAGAAATGGAGAGAATCCACCAATTCCCCCCGAGAAAGAGATCCAAAAAAAACCAACCCCTAGGAATATTATAGCCAAGTTCCAGAACTCCCAAGTCAAAGAGAAAATCTTACAAGCAGCCAGGACACAGTTCAAATATCATGGAGCTGCAATCAGGATCACACAGGACTTAGCAGCAACTACACTGGCAGCTCCTAGGGCTTGGAATATAATATACCGGAAGGCAAAAGAGCTTAGAATGCAGCCAAGAATGAACTACCCAGCAATGCTGAATGTCCTTTTCCAGGGAAAAAGATGGACTTTCAATGAACCAGGGGAATTTCAAATGTTCCTGTTGGAATGGCCAGAGCTGAACAGAAGGTTTGATCTTCAGATACAGGATTCAGGTGAAGCATGGAGATAGGAGGAGAGGGGGGAAATATGAGGGACTTGATGATGAACTGCATGTATTCCTGCATAGAAAAATGACACTGATAATACTCATATGAACCTTCTCAGTTAATAGAGCAGGTAGAGGGAGCTTTTATAGTTGAAGCACAGGAGAAAGCTGAATTTGAAGATAAAATATGGTGTAAAAATGGAGTCAATAGAAAAAAGGGAAATGTAATGAGAGAAAAAGGAGAGGGAATAGGCCAAGATATTTCATATAAGATTTTTCTTTATTACAATGAGCTACTGCAATGATATGGAAGGGGGGAGGCAAGGGGGAATGAGGGAATCTTCACTCTCATCAGAGGTGGCTAGGAGAGGAAACAGCATATGTACTCAATGGGGTATAGACATCTGGAGTAAGAAGGGGGGGGGAGACCTGAGTGATGGAGGAGAGGATGGACCATGGGGGGAAGAGTGGTCAAGATACAACAATTTTCTTTTTTACTTCTTGCAAAGGGCTGGAATTGGAAGGCCTGTCTGGGATCATAGGGCCAGGTGGATTCTGGGCCTAAGGGGTGGTATGGGGGCTCAGGGCTTCTTGGCCCCAGAGCCAGGGATCTGTCTGCTGCACCACTCAGTGACCCTACAGCAGAGTGAAAGGAAAGAGAAAATAGAGTACATGGTAGTGGAGAAATAAGAAAGGAGGGAGTTGTGATCAGCAATGGCAATGGTGGAAAAATATGGAAGTAACTTTTGTGATGGACTTATAAAGAATGTGATCCACCCATGACAGAGTTGTTGGTGTTGGAACAAAGACTCAAGCACATTTTTTATTATTATTTTTTGGGGGGGATGCAGGGCAAATAGGGCTGGGTGGCCCACCTGGGGCCGCATAGCAGGGTGATCTTTGGGTGTTTGAGGCCAGATTTGGACCCAGGTGCTCCTGGCTCAAGGGCCAGTGCTCTGCCTGTCACCCAGCCACCCCTACTATTATTACTATTTTATTTTATTTTGGATCTTTTTTCTTTTTGGTTTTTCCAGGGCAGTGGGGTTCAGGTGGTGCATGTCACACGGCTGGGTGATTGTTGGGTCCACGGGGCTGGATGTGGGCTCAGGTGCTCCTGGCTCCAGGGCTGGGGCTCCATCCATTGTACCACCTAGCCATACCTACAATTATAGTATTTTTTTAATTTTAATTTTTTTCTCTCCCCTTTATCGCTCAAGCGAGTCTATATTTATGGGGGGAGAGGAGGTATTTCATTTACTCTTAAACAAGAATATTTTATTAATGTATAAAAAACATTATTTGTACAAAATGAGAAATAAAAAAAATAATCTGGTGTCAACCCTGAGGCAAGGATGAAAGTGAAATCAAAACCAAATGGTTAAGAAGCAGTTAGCCATAACATAACAGATTTCACCTTATTTCACTGAGATTAAAGTTGAAAAGGAAGGCACAAGAACTTTGATGATCAGCCCTGATCTGTTCTTTTTGAAATGGCTCAATCTAAATATGGTCTGTCAGACACATTAGCTGTGTGATCTTGGTTAGCTAGTGAGTTATTGTGAAGATCAAATGAGATATCTGTAAAGCACTTAGTATAGTTCCTGGCTATATATAAATACTAGCTAGCCTATATCTGAAGAACCCTGAATAATGATAACTTGCTTTGTCTTGTCATCTTTGCCCTTGCCACTGAAATACCATGTACTTTTGCATTAGACAGAATCACTTTATGAATTAAATTTTCCTTTTTATGAATTATCCTTGCCTAATCAAATGTCTCATGTTGGCATTAAAGTGGCCCAATGATAGGTCCCTTTATGATATGTCCTTTCAAGACAAAAACATCAGGTATGGGCAAATAATTCTGACTACACTTAAGAGAAAAAGTTGAAATGTAATTTAGAGATCACTTCATCCAACTTCTTTCCTCACCTGGAAAAGTTAGGCAAACTGGCTGAAAAGTGTAAATAGAAGTAATTTTGCAACTTCAAAAATTGCTTACATGGAAAAACAATTCACTTACATACAACTGAGATTATTTTTCTCCTTTATTCTTCATTTCTTATTTCTTTGAGGAAACTGACTTCTTCCAGCAGTGGGAGAGACCAAAAACACAGTAAGATGACAAGCATTTCAGTATTCAAAGAAAAAAACCTTCCCCTTTGATAACCAAATACCAACTTTGCCCAACTGAAAGGAATCAGATATTGTGAACAATTCATTTTGGCACACAAATGACCTGGTTCTGAAAACAAGGCCTCTTTGAAAACTTCATTTCTACATGATGCTCTTAGTACCCAATTTAATAGCAGCCACTAGAAAACATTTCTTTTCCAAAGGCAAGACACACAGCATTAAGGACTTCAGCTCTTGGTTGGGGGCCATCTCAAGGTATATAAATCCCACTGAGAAAGAAAGCTCTGCCTGAAGGAAGATGGAATCAAACTTCCAGAAGACCAAAAGATTCTCTATGTTAAAGAATCTGCCTACTCACTACAGCCAGGCTGGAAGTAAAAGCTGGCCAGAGCCTTTGCAATAGAAAATCTGTTTTGCATAAAATGGCCAAAGAGTAAAATGTTAACTTCTTTCTGAGAGGCTTAGAATACAAGATACTTTGAACTCTTTGCCCCATAGGCACACTATACTCTTGTCTTTATTGTCTCCAGGAAATTTGGAACCTTAAATATTATCATAATAAATCAGTCACTGGTGTAAATAACTTTCTCCTGGGTTAAAAAAAAAAAAGTCTACTCTCTTTCCCCATCCCATCAGGCTTCAGGATTTTCCCATGATCAGTTCAGTGCTGGTGGCATAATATGTTTTGTGGCCAACCCAGAGACACTTGTCCTTCAGTTCCAAAGGGCCAAGTATGAGTTTACAATGTTGGGGGAGGGAATCTTCTGCCCTATGGCTCTTGCCTGCCACCCAAGATAGAGAAGCTGTTCAGTCTCTGTCCAAGACTCAGGACTTTGTTTTCCCAAGGGAGAGGAATCAAGTGCAACAAGGTGGTGGCCTATTCACCATCAACATTATTTGTCTGATTGCTCATTGAGAGACTCTTGAGCTGGTAACACTGGAAAGAGCTCAAAAGCACAGAACTCTAAGTTTGTTCCAAACCATGTCCAACTCAGCTACCAACTCATTGTGCTTAAGAATTGTACCTTCTTTTTATTTCTCCTAAATGTCCACTTTGTGCAGGCTAGAAAATAAGAGAAAAATTCTTTACCTGTCCCCTTAGATTTCCAGAGCTGAAGCAGCTAAGCTTTTGAAAAAATTTTCCAAGATCACATTTCATTAATCCTTTCTGTCTACGATAACAAGAGCTCTGGTGCCATCACAGCATTATACAGAGCAAAGCCCATGTCATCTATCTCCTCTTCCTGCAAACTGCTAAAAAGATTGATGCGCTGATTAAAATAGCAGGGGAGAGAACCCTCTTCTAGGTAGCCAATCAGTTCCATGATCACCTGTTGAAACCGATCTGCTAAGGAATCCTCAGCCCAGTCTGTCTCTGCCTCACTGAGGTGAAGGATGACCTGGGCTAAGTGGTTGACATTCAACTTGTTCAGGGAGGGATGGTGCCTGCAGATGCCTTGCAGGAGTTGGAGACAGTGGCATCGGGCACCCAAATCTGCACTATCCAGTTCCTGCAGCTTGGAGACCTCAGCCTGGTAGAAGTCTTGCTGCCAAAGGTTTTCCAACAGTCCCTCCTGAGGCTTGGCAATCAGGGTCCTGTCCTCACTCTCTGCAGTGGGAAAGATGACAATACTTAACTCCAACTGGTCATGTTGAACCTCCAGTAGGAGCTCCTCTGAGACGACGCCAGGGCGGATGAGGCAATCCAGCATGCTGCCAATGGCTGGCCAGTTGACAGAGCCCACCAGGACCTTCCGGAGTGCCTCAAGAAGGACACTGGAGGAGAGGTAGCCACCAACCACGAACCGGTCCCAGGGGCTACTCCCTCGGGGAAAGTATTCCAACTGAGTCCTCCGAATGACCCAGTAGTAAGGATCATTAGCAATGGTGTCTTCTCCAGGAATGAAGCTCCACAGGTTGGGTTCCAGCACCAGTGGTGCAAACAGGCAAGTGTGGTCGGCAGCCACAGCCTCCAGCCCGTCATACAAGGGGCTTCTTGGAGATAAAGCCCCGAAAGGCAGCTCTGGGAATTTACTGCGCAAGTAATTCTGCAACTCCTGGGCAATGTCACCAGCCAGCTGTTTGGCCAGGGTGATGTCAGACTCGGAGACAACCACGCGATGCTGATAATACATGAGAAGTCTCTCCTGCAGTGTAAGGCATAATGGTGTTTGGGAATTGGGGCTGAGTTTGGACAGAGTCAAGGCCACAGTGTCTCTGGGTGGTTCTGGTTCTGCAGAAAGGAAAAGGGAAACAATTAGGCAGTGCAACCCAGGATTACCAAAAACAAAAGAGGAGCCTGAAACCATACATATTCCATGCTGACCATAACAGATTTTTGAAACTCCACACACCACAGATAAGATATAGGATTGGGGAACCAAATCCAGCTCCAAAGTACTTTTCCTCCATTTAGCCTATTGGTAGAACAGAGATTAATACTCATTGACAATTGCTATGGTCACTCAGCTCGGTGGAACAGAGGGAAGAACTGGCCCTGCTGGAATCTCTGAGGAAGACTAAGCTACAGTGGACTCAAGATCCCTTCCCTTGCCTACATCAAAAATGCTATATTTAGAATAATAATATTAGTTTAGCTTTGAGTAGCAGTTTCCAAAGTGTGGTTCAGAAACCCCAGGAGATCCCTGAGATTCAAACTATTTTTATAACACCACCAAGAAATTTTAATTTCTAATATAGTAAATATTTATAGTTCTAACCCACATAAAGAGAAGTTCTTTGGGGAAGTATAGGGATAGAGGTTTCAACAATTTTTAAGAGTTTGAAAGGATCCTGAGACCAAAAGGTCTGAGAATCATTAGATCTGAGTAATGAGGCAGTTCCAACAAGAATTCAAAAGAAAGAACTCTCAGAAAGGGAACCATACGAACTCTAGAAGTCCTATGCTCTTTCAAGGTTTCATCCCCTATAAAATGAGGACCTAGATTAGATGACGAGCAAAATTTATATTTAGAAAGCATTCTATAGAAGGCAGTAGAGTATAGTGGGAAGAGAACCAGGCAAAGAGTTGGGAAACCAGCCACCCTTACTAGCTCTGGGACCAGAGGCCAATTGCTAAACTCTGCTCAGTTTCCTCATCTATAAAATGGAAGTAACATTTGTACTACCCCCTGTCCGAGTTGCTGTGAGGAAAGCCTTTTTTAAGTTTATTGATAACATTTATATGACCTTTATTTCCCAATACATCTCTCTCCTACTCAGTGAGCCATCCCTTAAAACAAAAACTTAAAACAAAAGGGGAAGGAACAATTCAACAAGTAAATACATATAACATCTGATATATGTAATATGCCACAGCCATAGTTTCTCACTTAAAAAGAGGCTCATTTTTTCAACTATGGGGCCAAATAAGGTTTTAAAAACAGGTTCAATGACTGAGTCACCTGCTCTGCAGACAATGCAGAGTCAGGATGATCTCTGAGATTCCTCTCAGCTCTGACATCCTAGGATTCTCAAAGCCCACTACTCCCCAATACTAGAACAAATTCCTAGCCCACCCTTGTTTCCTGGTTAGAAGGTCACAATCCTTGGTGATAATTAACAAAGCTTTAAAAACGGGGGGGGGGGGGGGGGGGGGGGGGGGGGGGGGGGGGAGCTGTTTGGGAGGGAATCAAAACCAACCTGGGGCAGGAGAAGCCTGGGCTGAGGAAGGCTGGAGCTGACTGAGGTCTTCCTTCCTCTGCTTTGGCTGGGGGCGAGTTGAGGCCTTGAGCAAACTCAGCTCCTGCCAGCTTTCCTCAATGGACTTCTGTTCAGCTTTGACATCATCCTTGTCAGGTGGGCTGGTAGCACGGTCAATGAGCTGAAGGGCAGGTCACGCAGTCAGAAACAGGCAGGGGGAAGAAGGAAACTCATCTCTACGGAACCCCCCCCCCCCCCATTAGCAGGTGCCAGACCAAGGGCTTTTTTTTTGTTTTTTTCAAAGCTGTGGGGTTAAGTGACTTGCCCAAGGTCATTCAACTCAGGTCCCCTCTCAAGGACAACTTTTAACATTCTTCTTCCCTTTGAAGGTTAATAACTAACTCTCCAGAAAATAATCATACCTACTAGGTGGATATACATGCTCCTTAAGATTTGTAAAGTGCTTGAAAGATTATCTCATTTGAAACTTACATCAACCCTGTGAAGTAGGTGCTATTGCCTCCATTTTACGGATGAGAAAAGTTAGGCTATGAAGGGAAGTGACTTGCCTGGGGTCACACAACTGGCAAATCCTACATGAGGCAGGACTGAATTCAAGTCGGCTTGACTTTTAAATCCAACATTCTATCTACTATTCCAATTACCAGTCTCAAGATAGCCTAGAATGTTAAGCGATCCATCCCTTCTCAATGGGTGTGGGCCGAACGAACATCAAAATTCATTTCAATCTTGAATGATGATTGAAAAGGGAAGACAGCTGTGATTTATTGTTTTTGCACTCCACCCCAATCATTCAAGTTGTAATTCATTCTCAAAGGGTTCATTTCTACCATTTCAGTAATGGCTAAACTACCCAGATGCTTCTGTATGAGAATGTTGCTCAGAGTACATGTTTGGAATTGTCTCCAATTGCAAAGACAGGCCTGCCATCTCCACCACCGGGCCTGGTCCTACTGGTCACTGGAATGGAGATGATGTTGGACTCATTAGTGCTGTGTTCTAACCCTTCAGGAAATAGCCCCAGAACCACCAAAAGGGGTGCCTCCTATAGAGAAACAATAAGAGAGGCAATTAGCTCTAGTATGAGTTGGATTCCTAGACTAATTGCATTTCACTTAACAACCTGAACATTTCAGTCTCAGCCCTTGTGACCAAGGTTTTTACAATGTCCACAATCCGAGAGAGCTGGGTTTCCATAAACAACAGCAGCTATGTAGAAGAGGAAGCAGTCATAACGGAGCACTGTCTTTTCTCCTCTAAAATTCCCCTCTTTTGATAACCTGCTGTCATCTGGGCAGACGTGGCCGAGGAAGAAAAGATTCTCAGGTAGACTCTAACTGGTGCTAATGGAAAAACCATAAGCAGCTGGTAAAGTTAGGTGGTCCTTCTGATTATGTGGCTCAATTTCCCTACTCCTGCCATCTCTCTTCTGAGATAAATCCCTAAGCTAAGTTCTATTCCTGGCCTCACCACCTCAGGCTTTCTGATTTGGCAGAGAGAGGAATGAAATTCAATACAGAGGCACCAAATAGTCAGTCTTATCCACACTTGTTCTGAGAAGAATATTTGCTAGAATAAGGTAGCTCTGAAAGAAGGTGACCTCCAAGAGGAGAGGCCAGGAGCCCTACCAAATGTACTGAGTACAAAGCTTATGTTTGTCATGGCTCAGACAATGATGATTCTCTCTTCCTACTTCATACTTTCATTCAAGTGGAAAAGTCAGAAAAATGCCCTCCGCTCTAAAGCTATTTCTTAAGTAAACAAAAACCCAATCTTCTTTTCCTGCCTCTCCCACACTAAAATTAGAAAATAATAATTCATTCTTAAACCATTCTTAGCAAAAGCAGGGGATGGCTGCTTTCAGGTAGAAAAATTCTCATTCAATGATCACATGACTTGATAAAAAAGGTCACAATAATGGTGGGGCATCAAATTACGTTTTGAGCATTTTCCAAGGAGAGATTTTCAGTGAACTAGCCACAGCTCTCTTTTGACCAGAAGTACATATACCATGGTCAAAGATACACATACCCAAGATCTATGGCCCTGAAATTTCCATTACTAGCCCTATGTTCAAAGAGAATTAAGTGACCTAGATCATCCAGGTTTACTAGATTGCAACAATTCACTTTGAAGCCCAAACTCTCAACAGGTTCATAACTCCTCCAGCCGGAATGCTAGATCATCACACAGAGCTTAAGAGAAGAGAGATTCAAATGCTTAGACACTCAAAACCTATAAGGGGGTAAGAAAGCTTTACTTCAGAGGAAGCAGATTTTCTTCATTTGAGGAATTCATAAATCAGACTGAGGCAGTTTTGGAGTATTCCAGGAGAAGTGCTAAGATTCAGACAATGACTGGGGAGGTAGTTATCCTAGTATCCTGGAGAGACTAGTAAAATAGCCAGATGGGAGAAACCCTGTTTCTATCCCCAGCTGCTTCTTCAAAATTGGTTTCAGATTGCTCAAATCACCTCTCCCTGACCCATTGGTCTTACCCGCTTCACTGCCAGGGTTGCGATACCCAGGACAGCAGCACCACCCACACCTAGTACCAGCCTGGCATTGGCCAGGAGGAAGTCCACAGCACTGCTTAGCGGGTTGTCATCACGGTGCTTCCCCCTCTTCTGGGAGAACTCTGTTGCCATGATCCACCTGCCAAAACAGGAAAGGGTAGAGGCAGGGGTGGGGAGAGTATACCTTGGAAAGGATAAGAGAGAAGGCCATGACTAGGGACTGAAAAGAGTGCAGGACTTATTGGAGACATAAGGAAGTAAAATGGTTTAGAGAAGTTTGTTAAATCAAGTGGGACAAATTCACTTTCTCTTTCAGATTGTAGAAGGGCTTTCAAAAATAAAACTATTGGGTGGGACCATCCCTACATGAGGCAGATGGTGAGGCCCCAACACTGGATATTTTTGCTGATTTTCTGTCCCTATCTAATGCCTAAGAAGGCTTCCCTCCTACTGGGCCTCTCAGGATTTGATTCTGGGTTTTGTTACTTCCCCATTCTGAATACTGGTATTTCTATCCCAAGTCTGTTCTCAGGTCTGTGTTCCTCACTCCATCTTCCAAGGATGAAGACATTGGACATGATTTGAAAGCACCTTAAATGAAGGGGTCAAATCAGGAGTCAGGCACATCCAACTTTGTAGTTCAAATACAAAGCTTTCCCTGATCCAGACGGACCCTGGCAGCAAAGAAATTTGATTTTACCTTATATGGTCTAAAATAAGGGAATCAGCTGGGTTTTTTTTGGGGGGGTGCCTTGAAATGCTGACATATATATAGATTTCATCAGATTTCTGGTAATCCAGGAAGAAAAGGCTAAAGGGAGAAGGTAGGGGAACAGCTGGCTCTTGACTAAAGCTTGTTCTTTTTCCATTTTTGGCCCTTGACAAATTAATCCCCATCCCTCCCACTCCTCCAAACACACATTCTTCCAGGACTTTCAGGAGAAAAAGGATGAAAACCCACATAATAAGGGTTCAAAAGTACATCCACTGAGAAACAATACAGAGGGAGAACTTGGGCAATAACAAGATAAGCTCCTGATCAAATACAGAAAACTCCAGGCCATACAAATGTCTCCATGGGCCTCCTAGGGTGACCTCTCAAACTCCGTCATGGCTCTGGGTTTCTGTACCTTGCAGGGAGGTTGCCCAGGTAACCAAATGCCACCCCTCATCAAGAGAAATGAATCATCATGCCAGAGAAATGAATCAGGAGCAGTTCAAGCCCCCAAACATGTATTTTTTGCCATGACTCCTGCCTTCCAGAGATTAAAAATAGAACCTGAGTGGCTCCTGTATGGTGTAAGGGAAGCTAGCACCATGCCACTTGTTCTGCCCCAAGTCATAACCCTTAAAGGGGTAGCATCAGAAAACTAAGGGATTCCTAGCTCAAGTCTTGGTTCCATATTAACCTCAATGTAGAGCCTTGGGCAAACACTTCCCTCAACTTTCCCTCTCAGTAAAATCTGGGATAATTTCTGCCCTCTACCTACTGGTTATAAGAACAGAAGAGAAAATACTATGTAATAGCATCCTCTCCTAAGGGTGGGGATTTGAAACCATCCCATCTGACCCTGACTGGGGAATAATGTTTTTTGACTTAATCAAACAATTAGAATTTATGTCTAAATCCAGTTAGGGCATCTTTGTTTGAAGCTTACTGGAAAAATGTGGGTAACAAAACAGAAGATTGGAGTGAGTGTGGATAGACAGGCCTCACTAAGGGAAATTGCAAAAGAAAGACTGCTGCTCCATATACATCTTCTGCCATAGCTCAGTTGTCTCTTTGCTCCTTGCTTGTCACCACTACTCAGAATCTCCTTATTCTATTTAGTTCCAAAATTCAGTCAAAAAGTGTTCTCACTTAGTCAAAGAATTAGAACCTAGGTGACACTAATCAAACGCCAATATAGTGCAAAGAACAAAGAACCAAGGGTTAAGAAACCTGGATTCTAGCTTTTGCTATTAACTGTGTGGCTATGAACAAGTCACTTCCCATTTTCAGTTACCTTAATTTCCTTCTCTGGATAATGAAGAGATTAGACTAGATAAAACCCTTGAAATTATGTCATTCTACGGTTTCTCCAGAGTATTAACTGGGACTGTTGCCTGTACAGAGATACCTGTATTTTGAGAGACTGATGGACAGTGGCTGGTAACCTTAGAAGCTATGTCACCTACTTTGGAGAACAGTCACCCCTCCTGTTCCACAGGTACAGACCAGCTTTCCTCTGAAGAGGAAGCGGATTTCTTATAAGAAAAGCTCCACAATCTCCCTGGAAATGACTTCCCTCTCCCATTCCCTTATAAGTCTGAAGGAGTCTCCATAGGAAAGGATGAGGAAAGAGGAGCCAGGTTAAGTCAAAGTGGGGGTGTCTTAAAGTCACCCAGGAGTTTATTTAGAGCCACCAGGGGCTGTGACTATCTCATTCTACAGAAGGCATTTCTAGCTCAGGCATCAACCCAGAATTCAACTGCTGGGCAAGAGCAACTGGTCAGTGTGAGAAGCACAACAATTCCGCCTCTCCCAGTTAAAAATAAAGCTGACTAAAACACTTCCAAACAACAAATGGGGCTCCCTCTGGTTGCCGGACTAAACAATTCCCAGCTCTGTTCAGAGACATTTACTGCATGCCTGCCTTGGGCAGTTGGCTGCTTCTTCTCTGGACTTCAGTGTCCTTCGGGCAGCACTGAGGACAGCAAAAACAGGATTTGGACTACAGCTCTGTGCACAGGTCTGGGAGCCACAGATTTGCGTGGATGGGCCGCCCCTCCAGGCTCCTTTCTCACCCCGCTCCGCCGGCGCCGGCACCGGCACACGGGGGGGCTCCGACCAGACCGGGCTAGGCCGTGCCCAGGCGGGCTTCCGCGTCCCGGGCCCCGGAGCCCACCCTGTCCAGGGAGGGTGCCCGCCCGCGCTGCGCAGCCGCAGGGGCAGGGGCAGGTCCCGCGGCCCCGCTTCTCCCTGGCTTCCGGGCGACCTCGGGTCACGACCCCCTCCCTCGGTGCCCCGCGCAAGCGCCGAGCCCTCCCCGACGCGGGGACATCCGGGACCCAGTCGGGCTCTCTGCTCCCGCCGCCCCGGAGCACCCTCCGCAGCCTCGGCCTTCAGCGGGGCCGGCGCAGGCGTAGTCAGCGCGGAGGCCGCCCCTCTCCCGCTCCCCAGATCGGGGACCAGACCCCCCAGCAGACCAAGCAGGGCTCGTCTCTCTCCGCGCACCTCGAACCCTCGCCCGCGCCCCGCAACGGCCCCGGCCGTCCCTCGTTGGGGCCCCTCGGGCAACAGAACGACCGTCCTTACCTGCTCGGCTGCTTCACCGCATCACCTGAGCAAAGAAGGGCCGACCCACGCGGAACCCCTCGTCCTCCGCCACCTCCCCCGCCTCCGCCTCTCCCCCTCTCCCGGTCCCCTCAGTAACCTCCAGCCTGCACTTCCCAGCGCGCAGCCGCAAAACTGAAACCCTGGGGGCGGAAACCTGACGCTTGGTTCGGCCTAGATTGACGACTCATGGGTCCAATCAGACGCATGCTTCCGGATCCCTCGCGCTCCAAAGCAGAACTCGGATAGGCCAATCTCCCGGTAGCCACGCCCCTTCCTTAAGGGCATCCCCGACCCGAGCGAGGCGACTGGAGAGACGAAGCAGAGCCGTGTCTCTGTTGTTAAAGTGCGGACCGGAAGGACCGAGGGAGGGGGAGGAGTTCCACCTCGGAATGCTCGGCGGAAGTGGTCATTGTGAGGAATGCACGTTTGTGTCGTCTCCGGAGACTACAACTAGGCCTGGAGCACGTGGTAGGAGGAGGCGGGGTCAGGAGCTCTGGCGAGGCTGGGCACACCCCGGCCGTGGCTCTGGGCCCGGCTTCTACAGTCGAAGCTCTTATTTTATTTTTAAATTTATTTTATTTTTTTTTTTTAGGTCTTTTCAAGACAATGGGGTTAAGTGGCTTGCCCAAGGCCATACAGCTAGGTCATTATGAAGTGTCTGAGGGCGGATTTGAACTCAGGTCCTCCTGACTCCAGGGCCGGTGCTCCTCAGAGCTTTTATTAAAGGCTAAGATCTGGAGACAGGCCCCTAAGCAAGGGGCTTACAGTCTAAGGAGGGAGCCAGCATAGATTCCAGATACACTGGGAGTATCCCAGGAGGCAGGCGGCAGCATCACAGAGAACTGGGAAGCTTCCAGAGAAGCTGGGGTGGAAGGATGCTAGAGGGTGGGGAGTGGCTCGGAGAAGGGCCAGAGGAGGCGCCTTTGGCGACTGACTGTCACTCAATAGAGCTGACTGCTCTGGTAGGGGTAGTTTCCTCACCACGTGCTTCAGACACAAATACCACCCTTCCCAGATGTGGTTGATGAGTTGTCACCCTTCTCTCTTTTTTGTTGTAAGGCCAACCATGCCAGACCCTTAAGTGGACCCCTGTTATCAATGTCAAGAGCAAACTTCTGAGACAACCTTGCCCCTCCATTAAGATTCTAGGAGGGGAAATTCGAGTTCAGGTAAAGGGGATTAACATCTGAGGATCCTTCCTTGCCATGGTGAGTCTGTAATACCAAGATCAAATCCTAATCCCCTCATGCAGAGTCCAGAATGTATCTGTGGCCCAAACACAAAAGCCCATATATATGGGGGTTTTTTTGTTTTTTTCACCACCTATGTTTCTCAGTATATGTCCTTCATATCTCAGAAAATCATCCCTTATAATGCAGAATTAAATAATAAGTTAACCAAAATCAACCTTCTGGACATAACATGGAGTTGTTCCACACTCATAGTCCTAAGAACCTTTCCAAAAAAATGGAGAGTTGCTTTTTCATATGTCTTATTGGGGTCGAGTTTAGCATTAAATTTGGAATCTTTTGTTATATTTTCCATTTACAATATTGTCACATAATTCTAAAGAGGGAGAAGTCAAATGCATGTAAAATATACAGCATATATAATGTGAATAAACGCATATACAAAGTAGTTAAATCCAAGGAAGTTTAGGAAAAGGGAACAGTTGTAAGAGAGATTTAAAAAATGGCATGATTTCACAACTGACTGAAGGATAAGAGTGAAGGATAATGCTGAAGTTACAAACCTACATGACCAGGACAGTGGTACTTTTGACAGAAAGGAGGGAAATTTGGAAGAGTGGAAAATGATTTTAACTTTAGAATGTTTTAAGACATCTCTGGCACAACTGATTTGAAGCCTCCATTAGGTAATTAATTATTCATGATTGGAGTTTAGGGTAAAGACTTGGACTGAATATCTATCTATCCATATATATATATATATATATATATATATGGATATATATACATACCTTGAATTCATCTGCAGAGAGATGATAACTAAACCCATATAAGCTAAAGATGCAGTCAATAGAAACTATTGAAAAACAATTTATAACTTCAATAAAGATGCAGGCTTTCAGAAAAACATTAAAAATCAAGAACATTTTTACATACAAAAAAATACATTTTACATAGGAAAAAATCCAGAAAGCAGTTACAGAAAGAGAAGTCTCATTCAAAAGAATTACAAAATTTAAATGTGTTAGTCATTCTACTAAAGCACACCAATACTTCTAGCAGTGTTATTATAAAACAAATAATCTGAAATGATGAACTTAAATAATGAAAAAGATATTCAATATTCAAAACTGGACCTTGGCAATCTAAGTTACAATACTACCAAAATTAATTTTAAAATTTAGTGTTTTATCAATCAGGATTAACTGCAGTCAAATTATCACTGGACCTCTGCTGCTCTCACTCTGCAATGTTTGAGGCTGCCTGCTAAAGGCAACAAGAAGACACAAATAGGAGGAGGCAGTTCCATCCCAGCAAAGGCCAGGACAAACCCACTACCCTTGCACATTCCTCCCTAGTGGGCTGATGGGTTATAATAAAGCCCAGGTTTTATAATCTTTGTTATGGGAAAAATATGTTCTCTTTGAATTCCTGTAGCAGGACACGGCTGTTGAATAAATCTACCACACTACAGAAATTATACAAGTTAAAAACCTAGGCTTTATTATGCTTTATTAAGCATAGGTTCAGGTGGTAGAAAAATAACCCAAACCCAGATGGGAGTTTCTGAAAAGCTTTTATAGAGTAAATTACTTTAAAGAGACAGAAATAATTTTTTTAAAAATACAAACTAAGTACAAATTAGAAAACATACTAAGTTACAGATTTAAAACACTGAGCCTTGTAAAATCCTACATTACAAAGCTGCATTTTAAAGAAGTCACAGTGGTCTGGTTGAGGGGAAGGGATTTAAAGGTCACAAAGATAGGCAAAGGTGCAGCAATCAGGGAAATTCTTCCACATAAACTCAGCTAGGAGAATCCTTCCACAAATAAAATGCGTTGGGAGTTTTTAAAGATGCTGAAGTCCCTCCTTCCTGTCTTGATTTCTTTTCTCAGTAATGTCAAAAGTATTCCCTTAATATTCTCATTCCATGAGTCATGTTTTTAATCTAGTGAGGTTAATATTAACATGAAATAGCCTTCAGTTAGCTACATAGTCTAGGAGGAATGACATAATAAAAGGAAAATGAAAGATTATCATTACTCCTCCAAAACATAAATTACCTGAAAAGAGGTTCTTGTTTGACAAGAATTGCTAGAAAAACTACAAAGTAGTGTGATGGAAATTAGATTTAGAATAATTTGTCCAGCATGTCATTTTCCTTTTTCATCATGAAACAATCTGATAGATATCTCAGAGTTGCATCTTAATCAAATGCTTTTTTTATAATCAATAAAATAAGTACAGTAGGATATCTTGAATTCCACACAATTTTCCATCAAATTTGTGATGACAAAAATTTGATCATTATTTGCCAAAGCATACCCATGGTAAATAAATGATTTTTTTAGGTGTTGTTTTTTTTTTTTGCAACGCAAACAGGGTTAAGTGGCTTGCCCAAGGCCACACAGCTAGGTAATTATTAGGTGTCTGAGATGGGATTTGAACCTAGGTACTCCTGACTCCAGGGCTGGTGCTTTATCCACTACGCTACCTAGCTGCCCCTTAAATAAATGATTTGTATTAAAATTTCATATAGATGAGAAAGTAGGCATATAGGGCAATAGTCTTTTTCAGTATTAACAAAGTAGTTTATTTTTTCATCCCCTTTTTCATGTTCTTCTCCTTGAAGTACTTTGTAAATCAATCCCTCAACACTTTAATGTTGCCTCTAGGATGGAGGTATATAAACTTGTCTAATCATGGTGCTTTTCCCATTTTTGTTTCTCAACAGACATTTCTACTTCCTCTATCAGCACATTTTATTGTGACCTTAGGGACCAAGTGTGGTAGCATTACTGTCCTTTTTATTATAGGATCATTAGAACTGAAAGGGAATTTAGAGACCATCTGGTCCAAGCTTCACATTTCACAGATCAAAGACCAGAGGCCTACTTGGCAAGCTAAATGATTTGCCCAAGGTCACACAGGCAATAAGCATCAGAGGCTGGAAGGATGAAATCTGAACCTAGATTAATGCTTTTCAGTGTTGCCTAGAGAAAGTAAACAGCTTTGTTATTCACATCTTTACTGAACTTTTCCATTTCTCTTTGGTTTATTGTGTTTCCATTTTCACCCTTGAAAGCATGCTTGAAAGATTTTTGCTTAGTTGGCAGGTATTAAATAAAATTATACATTTGCTGCTGAAATTATCCCAGACTATTACCCCCATGCTTACACAAGTGCTCTACAAACAAAACATAAAAATCACCCTCCAGCCCTGACTTTCTTTTCTTCTGCCAGTGCTTCCTTCTCTGATTTCAATATTGAAGGTCAGTTAATAATAACTTGGTATGAATCAAGCATTCAGGAATTTGTTCAAATTGTTTCTTAACTACATCATACCAGCCAATTAATGGGCAGACGGAACAGCACAGATTCTGATAACTCCAGCCACATTGAGGGGTTGGTTTCCTTCTTACTGACTCATCTTTCCTCAGATTTTATCTCATCTCATCCAACTGTCACACTTTTCTTCACAAAGATTCTGGGAAGCTTTTGTTAATCCATGGGAAGAGATAGCTCTCTCATTCTCTCCCTTTCATCAAAATACTAATAATTTGTAGTAAAGTTACAGACTTTAATTGGGTTTTATTACAAAATATACTGATCACAAAGCATCCCAGCAAAGATTGCCAGTAATGAGCTCCTAGACTTTTGGAATTATGTTGGAGAGGGGCTTATAAAATATTTAACAGAAAAGAAACCTGAAAAATGCAGGACAAAAACTCAGAATCTCCTGCTTCTCGGTTAATCCTTTTTTTCCCCTTAGTATCCTGCCTCATTACAGAAAGAAAAAATGACCTAATGAGTGGGAAGGGAGGGGGAATTAAAGGTGGCCCAATGAAGAAAGAGTGTCCTGAGGGAGAATTATGGGGGGAGGCACATAGTGTTGTGTAGTCAGGAGGGCCTGACCTCAAATCTGACCTTACTTCCTAGCTGTGTGACCTTGGGCAAGTCATTCAACCCTGATTACCTCACATCCATCTCTAGTAGTCCTGATTCATATCTGGAGCCACTGGAGGAAAAAGTGAAGCTGGTTGACTTAGCACAGCACTTCTTCATTCAAATCCAATTCATGTGCATGTCATGGTATCACCTCCCTGATTTTCATGTGCATGCCATGACATCACCTCCCTGATGTCATGGTTGTCTTCAAGTACAAAGGCCAAACATCATCATTGTGGGACTTTGTTTCCTCTTCCATCAAAATCCAATTCAGGAGTCAACCTCTTGAAGATCTTCCTGAGCTTCCCAGCTGAAAGGGGAGTTTCTCCCTGTGAAATTTTCTTTGTCTCTGTCAGATCCCATGCTGCATCATATTTTCATGCACATGTGTGGGCTAGCTATGCATCTGGTAGGTACTGAATGAGTATTTACCAGATGTGTCTTCAGAAAACATTGAGAGACTCCCACACTGTCATGCCAGAGGGATCCAAGCAGCTGGGCAAGTTAAAAACCTGCATTTCTGTGTCCAGATTGAAAGTATTTCTATTTTATATTCCATATCTGGAATTTCTTTTCTCTGCCAAATGGTCCACCTGTTAGAACTATACTTGGTGTTATCTAAAGTTAAAAAACCTGCCTGTTCAAATATTTTCATGGTAATAGTTTTTAAAAATTAGAAATTTCATGTTTTAACAATATGGGAATGATTAAGTTGTGACCCACTGATGTACATGTAATACTATAATTTTAAATAAACACAAAGGCAAAGAAATCTGGAAATACTTTTATAAAAATAATGCAAAGAAAAAGCCAGAAGAACAGTCTATATACAACTCTACCATAGAAGAGGCAATGTGAGGGATTAGTTGACTAAAAAAGAATCCTTATGGAATCTGAATAAAAAAAGTGATACTTAATATGTTGGAGGTAATCAATTTAAATGTAAATAGATGTTGAGTTAGTTTAGTTAAATTGAGAGTCGATAGTTTTTAATACTTTTTAGAACAATAATAATAGCTAACAGTTATATGATACTTTCTGTGAGCCAGGCTCTTTATAATTTTATTTTAAAAGATAGAATTCTTTGCAAAAACCAACTAGTTCCCTTCTCATATTTTCCTTAAGATATCCACGCAGGTTGTTGTCATGAGGGTTTTATTTTTTTCTAAAAAGTAAGGCTATGACTTCTTACCAATTGATGTTTCTCAATCACTTTTTGGGGGGATTCCCCCCCCAATTCTTTTGTTATCTTCCTCTCCCTGAAACATCCAGTCAAGTTATTCTCTTACTGCTTTCAAGATTGTGTTCCTTCAAGCAGTCTGATCTGGCAAAAATATCATCCCTGCTCCACATATAATCAATCACCTGCGGAGCCTGAGGTATCTGGGTTAGAATGTGTTGCCTCCTGTGTTTTTGCTGAAGGATACACTGTTCTAGAAGCTGACTTGTTCCATTTTAGCACTGGTTTCCAGCCAGAGCCTCCATTTCTTGCCCCAGTCCTGTGGCATGAGACCGTCTCTCGTGTGCTTGGCTCGGCACCAAGCACAAGTCTCTAGGGGCCCTGGGCCTTGGGAAACCAGCCCAGGGGCATCAGTCTGGGGGAGAGCCAGGGCTCTGGGTCCCTTTTTGTCTGTACAAAAATGAAAGTTGGGCGGCTAGGAGGCGCCGTGGATAGAGCTGAGGCCCTGGAGTCAGGAGGACCTGGGTTCAAATCCAGTCTCAGACACTTAATTACCTAGCTGCGGGGCCTTGGGTAAACCGCTTAACCCCGTTGCCTAGCAAAAACCTAAAAAATATATATCAAAAAGCTGCAGAGGGCCCAGCTTAGGAACCTGAAGTGAGGTTTTGTTTTGGGCCCCGCACCACCGCGGGGGGGCACCCAGGGTGGGGAACCCCGGCCCCACGCCCCCGCCGGGCGGCGCGGCCCGGCCCCACGGCGCGTCCTCCTGCGCCGAGCCCCGCCCCCCGGCCCGGCCCCCCGGCCCCGCCCCCGCCGCCCGCCCCAGGAAGCTCTCGGGCCTCGGGAAGCCGCCGCCATGGCCGCCACCGGGGTGCTGCCCTTCATTCGGGGCGTGGACCTCAGCGGGAACGACTTTAAGGTAGGCTTTGGGGGGAGCGTGCCGGCCCCGGGCCTGACCGGGGGGGCCGGGGCCGGGGGGCCGGGGGGCCGCGCCCGCGTGCCCGGGGAGGCGGAGGCCCCGAGCCCCGGCTGGGCTTCCCCCGCCCCGCCCGGGCCCGGCGGGGAGCGGCCGAGCCGAGGCCTGGACCCCGGGGCCGGAGACTGCGGGCGCCGCCCCGGCCCGGCCCGGCCCGCGCGGGGGCAGCCAAGCGCCTCGTCAGCCCGGGCCGGGGTTCGGCCGGAGGGGCCCGCCCGGGGGAGGGGCCCCTGCCGTGCCCCGCCCTGCTGGGGGGCCGGGGGCCGGGGGGGGCCGGGGGCCGGGGGGCCGGGGGGCCGGGGGGCCGGGGGGGGGCCGGGGGCCGGGGGGCCGGGGGCCGGGGGGCCGGGGGGCCGGGGGGCCGGGGGCCGCGGGCCGGGGGCCGCGGGCCGCGCTGGGCCCCGGGGGCAGCGGCAGGTGCTTGCGCCGGGCGCCCAGGAGCGGGTTGGGCCCCGCCGCGCGGGGGAGGAGCCGGGCCCCGCCCCGCCCCGGCCCGCGGGTCAGCGCTGGAGCAGACGCTGTTCCTTTCCGCAGCCGCTGAGGGCCGCCTTAGGGGCTTCCCCGTGCCCGGAGCCATCTCCCTTCCCGGGGCGCCGTCGGGAATTGTCCCTGCGGCATTTTCCTCTTGTCTTGAGATCTGAGAGACTTGAAGAACACGCACCCGCGCGCACACACGCACACACGCACCCGCGTGCACACACGACTTTGTGTGGCGGGCAGGGGAGGTGTGTTTGTACGCGGATCTTGCGGATCGCTCTGGGATCCTTAGGATTGTGTCATACTCTTTCCTGAGAGATGTACGGCACCGGAGGTTCAGCTAAGGCACAGAGGATAGCTGGAAAAAATGTGCCGTTGTCAGAGACTGACCCAGCCTCGTGGGTGCGGGGAACTGCTAGTGACAGAAGGCCGGGGTTCGGTCTCTGGAGGCCCCGAAGGTGGGGTGAGGAAAGATAGGAGCCGAGGACTGTCTATAAAGACCCCTCACAGAGCCCTTTCTGACCCAGAAAGCTAAAGATTCAAAAGTAATTTTGTTTTTTGTTTTTTAAGGGTTGACTCTGGTGGGGTGACACAGTGGAGAGACCGCAGAATTTGGGGCCCAAGGGTTGGGGCTCCAATCTGGACTGCTGTTAATATTGGACAAATCAATCAACCTCTCTAGACCTCAGTTTCCTCAGATCTAAAATGAGGGGAGTGGATTGAATGAGCCCCAAGCTTGTTTCAAGCTCTAGATCAGTGAGACTCAGCCAGACCAGAAACACCACATGAGCCATAAAGGCAGTGTTAGATTGGAAACCCCTTGAGGGCAGGGACTTTTCCCTCTTTTTGTATCCCAATTAAAGATTTTTTTTATTTTGAGTTTTACAGTTTTCCCCCTAATCTTACTTCCCTCCCCACCCCCCACAGAAGGCAGCTTGTCAGTCTTTGTATCCCTAGAATTTTGCACTGTACCTATCACATAGTAGAGCTTTTCTCACCCTCCTCCCACTCTCATTTTCCCCCCATGATTTTCTTTTTCTTTTTTTGGTTTTTGCAAGGCAGTGGGATTAAGTGATTTACCCAAGGTCACACAGCTAGGTAATTTTTAAGTGTCTGAGTTTGAATTTGAACTCAGATTCTCCTGACTCCAGGACCAGTGCTTTATGTACTGTACCACCTAGCTGCCCCTTTATTTTTTCTCGATTATTTGTAAACAACATTTTTCTTTTTTTAGATTTTTCAAGGCAATGGGGTTAAGTGGCTTGCCCAAGGCCACAAGGCTACATAATTATTATGTGTCTGAGGCCAGATTTCAACTCAGGTACTCCTGAGTCCCAAGGCCAGTGCTCCATCCACTGCACCACCTAGCCACCCCTAAACAACAATTTTTAACATTCATTTTAAAGATTTTTGAGTTCCAAATTAACTCCTTGCCTCCACTCCCTTCTTTTTAAGTAAGCAAGAAATTTGATATATTTGATATAGATCATACATATTCATATGAAACATTGAGCAGATTATCCATGTTGTAAAAGAACACACAGACCAAAAAACCAAAATAATAAGAAAGTAAAAGTGGTATGCCTCCATCTTTATTCTGGCTCTATCAGTTCTTTTTCCAGAAGTGGGTAGCATTTTTCATCATTAAGTCCTTCAGATCACTTAATAATTGTTAATTAATTGATATTTGTTTACTTATCGTCTTCCCCATTAGATTGTAAGCACCTTGAGGGCAAGGATTGTCTTTTGTCTCTTTTGTATCTCCAGCTCTAAGCCTGGCTCATCTCTTTTAATTATTGTGCAGTCATGTCCTATTCTTCATGATCCCCTTTTTTGAGGGGTTCTCTTGTCAAGGATACAGGAGTCATTTGCCATTTCCTTCTCTATGTAATTTAACAAACAAAAAAAAAACTGAGGCAAACGGTGAAGGGACTTGACCCAGGTCACTCAGGCTAGTAAGTGTCTGAGGTCAGATTCAGGAAGGTGAGCCTTCCTCACTCCAGACCTGGCATACTATCTACTGTGCCACCTCACTGCCCTACAAGTTTAATTGTTGTTGTTTTGATCTTTATCATCCTCTATTTTTTAAAAATTCTATTCATTAGAGGCAATGGGGTTAAGTGGCTTGCCCAAGGTCACACAGCTAGGCAATTATTAAGTATCTGAGGCTGGATTTGAACTTAGGTCCTCCTGACTCCAGGGCCAGTGCTTTATCTATTGTGCCACCTTCCTGCCCCCTTGTTCTTCATTCTCAAAGAGGACCATGCCTCTGAGGTGATTCCATGATAAGCGTGTGAATTGGATTGACTGAGGGGGTGCTGTGCTAAGTCACCAGCCTCACTTTCTCTTCCAGTGGATATAGTGGCCAGATATGAATCAGGACAACCCGAGAGGGCCCTGGAAAGTGAGGCAGTCAGGGTCAAGTGACTTGCCCAAGGTCACACAGCTAGAAAGTGCTAGTGTCTGAGGCTGGATTTGAGCTCCAGTGCTCCTGTCTCCAGGATTGGTGCTCTAGCCACTGCTTAATAAATGCTTATTGACTGTGTTGAAATGAAAAGAGTAATGAATTGACACCCTAATTGGCATTTACAAGTCTAAAGTTCTGACTCTGCTTCTTACTAGATGTGTGACCCTGGACATTTCACCGAGCCTCAGTGTAATCTTTAATAAAGAGAGACAGCTTGGGCTAGAGGAGTTGTCTGAAAGCTAGCCCAGTCCTGGAATCATATCAACCTGCCTTTGACCCCCATTAGCCTTGTGACCGTTGGATGTTTAATAACATTAAGGCTCTTTCCAGCTATAATCCTGTGATCTAACTAGAACTCTTTCAGTCACTTCTCTGGTCCCTCACATAGATAGTGACCACTGGAGCCAGCTAGTGGAGTGCAAGGCCCAGTCTGTTTCATAGGTAGGATTGAGGTTTAGGGCTGGAAGGGGTCTTAGGAATCATTCAGTTCAGTCTCTTGCAGTTGAGGAAAGGAAACCCAGTTATTATCTTGTTCAATTCAGGTAGGTAAGTGATTGGAGTGTTGCGTCTGGAGTCAGGAAGACTGAATTCATTTTGACCCACAGATACTTCTTAGCTGTCAAATCTGGGCAAGTCATTTAATCACTCCTTGCCTCAGTTTCCTCAACTGTAAAATGAGAGTAGTAACAGCAACTAACTCATAGGATTGTTGTGAGGACCAAATGAAATAATTTTTAAATACTTGGCTCATAGTTTTGTTGAGTCATGTCCAGTTCTTTGTGACCCTGTCACAGTAATGTGTCAGTACCGTCATGGAGTTTTTCTTGGCAAATATATTGGAATGATTTGCCATTTCCTTCTCCTGAGACTTAAGGGAAACAGAGGTGAAATGACTTGCCCATGGTCATATAACTAGTGTGTGTCTGAGGTCAGATTTGAACTCGGATCTTCCTGATTCGAGGCTCAGTGCTCTATCCGCTGAGCCATCTAGCCACCTTCATTTAAAGCTGTTGTTTGTTGTTTAATCACTTCACTCGTGTCCGACTCTTCATGATCCCACTTGGGATTTTCTTGGTCAAGATAATGGAGTGGTTTTGTGATTCCCTTCTCCACCAGCACATTACTAGGCTGTGTGTTGTATTAGTTAAAGCCTGTTCCCTTACGGTATTGTTAAACACGTAGAGAGCCAGGGTCTGAATTCAGATCATTATACTAAATCTCATATCTTTTCCCCCGTACTGGTGATGATTGCCTCAATCTGTACAGAGCCGTAGTGGATGTTCCTTCTTCCCTGCCCCTTCACCCCCCCCCCCCCCATTCCTCCATTCCCCAGCCTAGCCCAGCTTTCACCCCTTGTATTAGCAACATAGCTGTGCCCTTCAGAGATGGGAGCTGAGCTCCATCTGCCCCCTCTGGGTCTCCTGTCAGGGTGGAGGGAGGGACTGGATCATGGATGAGGAATGTGAGAGCAGTGCAGAGTGCTGTGGGCCTCTCTGAGGCCTCCACTCCTCTTGCATGGGGACTGACTGTTGGCTGGCATGACCCGGGCGGATGACGGCATCACACTATGTTTGGGACTGACTTGGGAGGTCACAGCAAGGACATCGGGTAAAATCCCTGAAGCCTCCACTTTGTGGGGGAGGTATAATCCTCAGCCTGCTTTCCCCCTGCCCCATAACTTGGCTCTGGGAATTCAGGGAATGCAACTCAGTTTAAAAATAACTTTACAGAATTAGAAAGGAAAACATAGATTCCAGAGGTACCTAGGCTATTTTGGACCCATCTTTTGCCTTGACATCTTTTCTTGACTTTAAAGATCCTCCCCAAATATTACATCCTCCAATGGAGTCTCCTGGAGCTGGCAGTGAGAAATACCCGGTCCCTCCTCTGTGCCTCCACCCCTAGCAGCCTCTTGGACCCCTCTTGTGACCCTTCTCACATCCTGGTTCATGGCTGGTTCGGTAGCCTTCCAAAGGCCTGTAAAGGCCATCTGACCAACCTTCCCATTTCACAAGTGAGGAAGCCCCCGCTCCAGTAGTTTAAGTGATTTGTGTGATGTTTCACTGGAAGTAGAAGGGTTGGGATTTGCGTCTAGGTCTTTTGATTCCCAATCCAGCTGTTTTTTTCCCCCATTTTACAACTGCTGTAGTTATGGGTGTTCCTGTCTTCCTCCTTTAGAGACTGCAGATTTCTTTTTTTTTTTTTTTGCAAGGCGATGGGGTTAAGTGGCTTGCCCAAGGCCACACAGCTAGGTAATTATTAAATGTTTGAGATTGGATTTGAACTCAGGTACTCCTAACTCCAGGGCCGGTGCTCTATCTACGCCACCTAGCCACCCCCCAGACTGCCGATTTCTTACTACTTCCTTTGTCCTTGTCTTTCCTCAAGTCTAGCACTATGGGTCTATATTGGAAGAGAAGGGGAGGGCAGGCAGAGGGCTCATATGAGCATCTCATTTGATTCAGTAAATGCTAGTTGAATGAAAATGCTGGGGTAAGTAAACAACTAAGTAGTTTTTGGATTTGAATAAATATTCCCTGAATAGACCTATTCATCATTTATTATGTTAACTTACAGTTTTCATGGAGTCTGATGATTCTTAATTGCTCTCCTCTTGACCTGTTTTCCTTTTCTTTTTTTTAAAATTCAGTTTTAATTTCTATTCAGTTCCAAATTCTCTCCCTTCCACCTCCCCTTCCCCTATTCATTGAAAAAGCAAGAAAACTAAAACTCATTACAAATATGTATAATCAAGAAAAACAAATTTTTTCATGTTAGAAAAAAATGTTCAAAAATATGCTTCTGTCTGTAATCTGAGTTTATTATTTCTCTCTAGGGATGGAGAATATGTTTCATCATGAGTCCTCTGGAATTATAATTGGTTCCATTGTGTTGATCAGAGTTCTCAAACTTTCCAAATTTGCTTACTTTTAAAATGTTGTCATTTTATATCAGTTCAAGTCTTTCCAGGTTTCTTTGAAACCATCCCCTTCATCATTTCTTCTTAAAAAAAAAAAACAACCAAAAAATTCCCAATATGTTATTTGTTCATTTTAAATATTCTTTTAAAAAAATTTTGAGTTTCAGATTCTTTCCCACCTTCTCACTCACCCCATTGAGATGGCAAGTCATGTTATATCAGTTTATACATTTGAAATCATGCAAGTCAAATTTCCTTTTAACCATGTGGTAAAAAATTTTTTTTTAAAAAGCAAAGAAAGTGAAAAAAATATGCTTCAATCTGCACTCAGACTTCATTAGTTCTCTCTCTAGAGGTATATAGCATTTTTCATCATGAGTCCTTTGAAATTATCTTGGATTAATGTATTGGTGAGAACAGCTACATCATTCCTAATTGATTATATATATAATACAATGCTGCTGTTACTGTGAATAATGTTCTGGTACTGCTTACTTCAGTTTGCATCAGGTCATATAAGTCTTTTCAGGTTTTTTGAAACATTCCTTTTGCTTTATCACAGTCATATACTGTAGCTTGTTTAGCCTTCCCTGATTGATGGGAACTCCTGGTTGGAGACTATGCAAGGAGATGTTGGTAGAGTTAGAAACAGCTCTTGAGTTTGCTACCACAAAATGAGCTGTGATGAATATTTTTGAATACATGGGTCTTTTTTTCTCTTTCTTTGTTATCTTTGACATTTAGACTTAATAGTCAAAGTACTGTTGGGTAGGGGGTGGCTAGGTGGCACAGTGGATAGAGCCCTGGAATCAGGAGTACCTGAGTTCAAATCCAGCCTCAGACATTAACAATTACCTAGCTGTGTGGCTTTGGGCAAGCCACTTAACCCCATTGCCTTGCAAAAAAACCAAAACACAAAATACTGTTGGGTCAAGGAGCATTCACAGTTCAGTAGCTTTTTTAAATCTGCTTTCCAAGTCATTTGTTTCTGTTTGTACAGTTGATATCTCACATGTCCTAATTTTTCAGTTTTTCACTTGTTTTAATATTTTCTTGTTAATGTATTATCAAATTGTTGAGTTCTCTTTGTTCCATTCATTTTATTCAATGAGTCCTCTACTTAAGGCATATTTTGCTACCTTCTGTTCTAAGATATTTTGTTCTTCCAGTTTTGTTTCCTCAAGAGTTCTAATTCCATTTTTGAAATATCCAACTTCATTTTTTTTAAAAAAATATTTTGGTTTTTTGAATTTTACAATTTTCCCCCCTAATCTCGCCCCCCCCCCCCCCAGAAGGCAGTCTGTTAGTCTTTACATTGCTTCCATGGTATACTCTGATCTAAGATGAATGTGATGAAAGAGAAATCATATCAACTTCATTTTTTCCATCCACTCTCCAAGTCCTTGTGGCCCAAGCATACATGTTCTTCCTCAACTTGTGGACTTATTTTCTTCTGGGCTTAATCTCTTGGGTTTCTCTTAAACCACAGATTTTCTCACTATGTTCAGAGTTGACTTTGTGCCAGAGCCAGGCTTTGCCCTCATGGTGCCAGGGCCTCTGCAGTCTGGATGCATCTGCCCCTGCCTCATTATAATCCTGGGTACAATAGCTGAGTCTTGACACTCTCATTGTCATCTTCAGCCACTCTGGCTTTAGACAGGAAGCTAGACCCCTACTTCAACCTCAGCTCTTTGCATAGCCTCCAGCTAGGACTTGGGGAGTTCTCCTTTGCTGTAGCCCCAGATGATAGAGATCCCTTTCTCCCAACTCAGAACACACCTTGGCTGTCCTCAGGTGCCCTGCCCCAGTCTTCTTGGATAGTCCAGGAGCTGGCTTTGTCTTCTCCTGGGGCTCTGATCAGTCTCAAATGAACATCAACCATCAAGTGGGAATAGTAAGGGCAGCTGATGGCACTGTGGATAGAGTGCGAGGCCTGAAGTCAGGAAGACTCATCTTCCTGGTTTAACTCCAGCCTCAGCTATTTACTAGTTGTGTGACCCTGAGCAAGTCACCTAACCTGTTTGCCTTTGTTTCCTCATCTGTAACATGGCCTGGAGAAGGAAATGGTAAACCATTCTAGTATCTTTACCAAGAAAACCTCAGATAGGATCACAAAGAGCTGGACAGGTCTGGACAACTGTTTATTCTGCCATGGACACTGATTCTGGAAGAGATATCCTCTGTGCTCCCAGCAGTTCTAAGAATAGAAGTTGCTGCTGAGATGCAGTGGTAGAGGCAGAGATATCTTCAGTGGGAACTCCTCCACTGATTTAATCAGGGGTCCATCCCCTCCAAAAAAAATACTTGTACCAGCTTCTTTCAGGGCTTTGGGGAAAAGCAAATAGAGATAACCAATGGGACAGGGCTGGCGGAGTAATTGCTCAACAGGTCTATACTGAGCACTTGTACCTGGTCCAATGAGAGATACAAGAAAGTCTTTGCTTTCAGAATTCTTGAGGCAGGGGCTTTTGACCTTGTGATTTTTGGGTTAGGGAGGAAGCACTTGAACTTGGATGTGGAAGAAGTTTTAATTTTCCTTTACCTCTAACTGAAATTTAGCATTTCCTTCCATTATGAATGCTGGCAACAAACTAGAATAGTTTTAACAACAGTATAACAATTTTGTTGTTGATAGAAATCAAGGTATTTTCATGTCATAATTACAGTGCTTTATAAATACCTTGAAAGAGCCTTAACACTCATCATTACTTTTTATTAGAACTGATATATACTCTATCACAAATTTGTCTTTTTGATATTTGTACCTATTTCATTATAATCGATTTCTTTTGTAATCCTATTTTAATGCATTTTTAAAAACATGAAAAGGGGTCCATGACACACAAAAAATGTTAAGAACCCCTAACTTAGATTGTTGTAGTAGTTAGAGTACCCAGCCCTGGAATCAGGAGAACCTGAGTTCAAATCTGGTCTCAGACATCTGATACCCTAGCTCTGTGACCTTGGGAAAGTCACTTAATCCCAGTTGTTGGGGGGGGGGGCAGTCTGAGGCAGGATAAGAACCAAGTCTTCTGACTCCCATGTCCACTAAACCATATTATCTCTTTTTGGGCTGGAAGGGATTTTAAGAGCTCATGTGTTTAATTTACAAAGATAGTATTATTATATCTTCACATCAATGGGGGGGGCAATTGCTCTTTCATCTTCATTTTAGAGATGAGGTAATTGAGGATCAGAAAGATTATTCCCCCAACTTAAAGTGCTCTGCTTTCAGTAGTGCTGTACTTCTCATTAATTTTAGCCCCCTTGTTTGGTGTTGGTGTGTGAACAAGATGGATAGGAGGAGGAGGAGGAGGAGGAGGACAGAACCTGGAGGCTGTGTCCTGAAGAGTAGAGCATGCTGCCTAGAAACGGAGTGGGGAGTGATGATTGAAGCTAACCAGGGAGAGGGCCTTGCATGAGTCAGATTTCCCCTATGCTTGTCCCCTCATGGCTTTCTCTTTGCTTGCTCCCAGGGTGGATATTTTCCCGAACATGTAAAAGCTATGACCAGCCTGCGATGGCTGAAGCTGAACCGGACTGGGCTCTGCTACCTACCTGAAGAGCTTGCTGCCCTTCAGAAACTGGTAAGAACATTCTCCACCGGAGCCTGGTGGGGGCTGGGGGGGGGGCAGCATCCCAGGGTGAGTGGGAAGGAGTGCTTTTGCAGGTGTCTCCCTCTGCCCCCCCCCCACCTGTCACTCCCTGGGCTCTGGATTAACTATGTTCTTCTGCTCCCCCCCCCCCACAGGAACACCTGTCTGTGAGCCACAATAACTTGAACACTCTCCATGGAGAACTGTCCAGCTTGCCCTGCCTGCGGGTGAGTCCCCATCCCAGCAGAGGGATGGCCAAAAGTACCTGACCCTCCCTGCCTTGACCCTAAGTCTATATCAGATGTCCAAGCCAAGGATCGTGAAGGAGATGGAGATTATGTATCACCTAGTCTGTCCTTCTTTGTAGTTAGAGAAGCAAGATTCATGCTTGTGAAACAATAAGGAAGAGTACAGGGGACCTGCATCAAGAAATGCCAGAATGTGGGACCCAAACAGGGAAGTCAGTGAGGACTTAGAGGGGGAGGTCATGGTGGGCTGGAAGCTTGTAGAGGCAAGTGACTCTCAAGCCAAGAGAGAGGGACAGTTAGTCTTGTCAAGCAACCTTGTTCTCTCTGGGCTGGTTCGAGTGGCACAGTGAGCCGTCTGGGCTCAGGGTGGACTGCAGCCCTCCTCGCCCTTGGATGGCTCCTCCAGGAGTTCTGAGGGGCTGTGGAAACCAAGGAGATCTGCTTCTGTTGGCCCTGACCCTCCCAACCAGTCTTTAGAAAGAGTTTTCAGACCACCCAGAGTCTTTCAACTATTAAAATTGTCTCCCTCTAAGATGTCAGTTCTCCCCTCATGTCAACTTAGATCTCTCTGAGTACCCAGTACAATAGATAGCACAGTGGGGTCAGGAGGACCCGAGTTCACATTTGACCTCTGACATTGTGTGACCTTGGGCAAGACATTTAACTGTGTTTGCCTCAGTTTCCTCACCTGCAAAATGAGAAGGAAATGGCCAACCACTCCAGTGTCTCTTCCAAGAAAACCCCAAATGGGATCACAAAGAGTCAGACATGACTGAAATGACAGAACAACAACCAAAGTACCCAATGGAGCACTTCACACAGAGGATGCATTAGAGAAATATTTGTTGTATTGTCTGTAAGTCTCCAAATAATTAGGACAGTAAAGGGAGGCAGGTTCAAATCCCAGTTCTGATGCTAGCCTCCTGTATGACCTTGGGCAAGTTACTCGATTGCTGTGGGCCTCAGTTTCTTTATCTGTGAAAGGAGGGTTGACAAGACAACATGGTACACCTTAATCATAGTATTGTGAGTTGACCAGCTCCTCTCAGCAGTTCAGAGATCTAGGACAACCCTGGGAGACTTGTTATAGATAATGCATTCCACATCCAGAGGGGGGAAAAAACCCCCCACAGAATCTGAATGAATACTATGTTCACTTTTGTTTGTTTGGGGTTTTTTTTTTTGTTAGTTTGGTTTTTTTGCAAGGCAGTGGGGTTAAGTGACTTGTCCAAGGTCACACAGCTAGGTAATTATTAAGTGTCTGAGGTCGGATTTGAACTGAGGTCCTCTGACTCCAGGGCCGGTACTCTATCCACTTTGTCATCTAGCTGCCCCTACTATGTTCACTTTTTAAAAATTTCTCTTATGTTTTCCTTCCTATCCCCTGATTTTCTTTCTTTCCCCTTAGTCTTAATTCCTCAGACACAAAATGACTAATATGTAAGCATGTTAAGTGCCAATGTACATACACAACTTTTTCCAGACTGTTCCTCACTGACAGGAGGGGATGGGAAGAGAGGGTGATAGAAAAAAATTGTAACTTATAAATATACAAGTAGATGAATATTGAAAAACTTTTATAATGTGTAATTGGAAAACTAAAATAATGTATCTATCTGGGAAAAAAAAGGAGGAATTGGACCAGCTGGCTCCAGTGGTCCCTTCCAGACTTTCCACAGGTCCCCTCTGGATCTGGGATCCCAGGAGCCTGGGCAACATGTATCTCTTCCAGGATAATGCCTTTAAAAAAAAATTTGGTATTTTATTTTAGAGTTAAGCATAACCATCTTCTACTATAATTTGTGACTAATGACACACAGCACTTGTCACTTTTATTAAATAATAGGATAAAAGAAGGACAGGTGCTTTAGTTTTGACTACCTCCTACTCTGAGTGCTTTGTATTTGACCCAAGTTTTGTTGCTCTTGGTGCTGATTTTATTTTTATTGTTGCAGTCATGGTGTGAATGGCCCTCTTGGCTCTGCTTCCTTTATTTCATCATTCTGCATACCTCTCACGTTTCTCTGATTTCTAAATCCTTGTGTTCCCTTATTTCCCTTACAAATATTTCTCTAATGCATTCCCTTATGTTCATATACCGCAGGTTGGTGGGCCATTCATTCTTCAGTTGTTGGGGACATATCGTATTTCTAGCCTTTTGTTATCATGAACAATGATTTCTCTGAATGTTTTTGTATATTTGAGTCCTTTTTTTTCTGTTCTGTTTTCTTGGAAAATAGTGTTATCTTTCCTTTTTTTTTAAATTCTTCTCTTTCGAGGCTAAATCATACCCTATTTTCCCTCCATTCCCCACCATGATCATAGAATCATAGAATACCACAATAGAAATGCCCTTAGACATCATCCAGTCCAACTTCCCTCATTTTACAGATCATAGGATCCCTTAGCCTTGATGGGATCCATTGACTTGTCCAAGGTCAAACAGCAAATTACCAACAGAACTGCAATTAGACCTAAGACTTCCTGACTCCTAGGCCTGGCAGTTAACTCTGTTCTTTCTATCCCACAAGCTGCGTTTTTTCTTGAATTCAGCCACCTTTGTTCCCTTTTCCCTTCTCTAAGCTGGAACCTGTAGGCAGGTTCCTGACAGTCTCTTACACCCTCCAGTTCTGGAGTGAAATTACTAAGTCATGTTGCTTATTTTGCAGGCAATTGTGGCTCGGGCCAACAGCCTGAAGAATTCTGGGGTGCCAGATGACATCTTCCAGCTGGATGACCTCTCTGTGCTAGTACGTAATCCCCTTCTTCCAGGCTTTTCCTAGATTGTCTGGTTCTCCAAAGAAGCCACCCCCAGCCTATAAATCCAACTCCCAACATTTCGATTTTTGAGTGTATTTCCAAGGCAAAAATCACAGCCTTGCTTGGAGCAAAAGGGTAACTATCAGTAGCCTGTGCCCAGGAATGGGTTAGCTCTTTTAAATGATTGAGTGGTCAGACCTGTTGCTCAGAACTCAGCTGTCCTATTTCCTGGTTCTCTGGATTTACAAGAAAGTAGAAAATCATAGGAAAACAAGTGGAGTTGGGAATTTTATTTTAAAAGTATGAAAAACAGAACTAGCTTATAGGCATGTTCTAGGCTCTGTTCACATTACATCATAACTCTGTTCCCCTTTTTTTAGTGTCTGTCTAGGGCCTAGAGAAGCAATCTCCAAACTTTGGATTGTGTTCCCTAATATTGTAAAACTTTTTTAACATAAAGTTTATAAATTATACTGCTGTACATGTATATGTTATTATATTATTAGTCCTTATCATGTACCGAAAATTGACATTTAAAAAGATGATAAATACTTTTAAAAATAATTTAAAATTTTAATTTAATGGTATAGAAACATTTTTATTTTCACTATAATATTATTTATAAAATAAAAACATTAATTTTGTTTAGCTAATTGAATAGGTATCATTTTTTTTTAAAGAGTCTTACTTTAGGGGCGGCTAGGTGGCGTAGTGGATAAAGCACTGGCCTTGGAGTCAGGAGTACCTGGGTTCAAATCCGGTCTCAGACACTTAATAATTACCTAGCTGTGTGGCCTTGGGCAAGCCACTTAACCCCGTTTGCCTTGCAAAAACCTAAAAAAAAAAAGTCTTACTTTAACACTTTGTGGCAAAGTGATTCAGAGGGGCTTATTCTAAGTTCATTTTATTTCAATATTGTATTTTAATGACCATCACAATTGAAAAAGTAACTTCACAGACATAGATACATGTAAAATGTGAATTATTGGCTGTTCTTACTAAAACGTGATACTTATTTTTTCAATTTTAGCTACCAAGTATGCAGAAATTTTTATTGAAATATGACTAGTAAATTTCCATCTTCCTGGATGTCAGTCAGTTATTCTTACAAATAGATTGAGGAGTTTCATCATGTCTTAGAATAATGGTTCAGAACCTAAAATTAGTTTCAGTGGAAACTCTTTGATTTGAAGATTTTTAAGTGGTTTGGGAAATTATCTTTCCAAGTTTTTAAAAGTTTTTATTTTTTCAAATGTCTGGCTACTTATGATGGACTCATTACTCTCATTAGCTGCTGGAATGGTAGTGCAGAGCTATAACCCTTGCTGCTAGTGGGAGGCTAACACTGGTGGGTAGGTAAGCATAAAGTACCAAGTCTGTAGTCAGTAAGAGTCATCTTCCTGAGTTCAGATTTGACCTCTCAGACTTACTTGCTGTGTGACACTGGGCAAGTCACTTCATCCTGTTTACCTCAGTTTCTTCAACTGTCAAATGAGCTGGGAAAAGGTGTGGTTTGCCAAGAAAATCCCAAATGAGGTCACAGTGAGTTGGACATGACTGAAATGATAGAACAACAACAACAGCTGGTAGATTACTTGAGGTCCAGGAGTTCTGAGCAGCTATAGGCCCATCATTTATCAGGTGTCCAGACCAAACTTTGTACCAATATTGTTGAACCTCTAGGAATGGGGAGCCACTAGACTTGAATGGGGTGAACTGGACCTAGTCAGAATCTGAGAAAGTCAAAGCTGCTGGGTCTATCAGCAGTAGGCTGGGTCTTTCAATACAGTTGTATTTCTAGGAGCAGGCTAGGTATGGAACCTTGGGGTATTTAGGATGATAGCCTGGGCAGAAATGTGTCCTCTTCTACATGGAGGACATTCCAGTTGGTGGTCCAGACTTGCCCTGGGGTAGACCAAAGGCTGACTTAGGCATTCAGAAGGTAGAACTCCTCCAAAAAGGACTTGGGGTTGATCAGATCAGATACCCAGGGTTTCTAAGCTATTACGCAGAACTTAGCCTATGGATGTGCACTGCCTAAGAATCTTGGATAGGCCTCAAGAAAATGGACTAATAGCACAATTGAACATGCCATCTATATCCATTCAAAGTAAGAAAAAAACAAATGACCATGAATTAATTCCAGTTTGTCTAGGTGCAGCAGTATTGTAGGGATACAACATCTGTACAGTCTATATCCATTTCTGTAGATACAATGCATAATACCAAGTAGGAGTAAGGGGAGATGGGCCGACACGGACCCAGTTGTTGGCCAGTCCCCTCCCCCATCTCTTTTTTTTTTGTTTAGTTATCTTTTTAGTCATGTTGGACTCTTCATGACCCTTTTTGGGGGCTTTCTTGGCAAAGATAACAGAATAGTTTGCTCTTTTCTTCACCAGCTTATTTTACAGATGAAGAACTGAGGCAGATAGGGTCATATGGCTAGTAAGTGTTTGAAGTTAGGTCTTCCTAACTCCAGGTCTGGAGTTTTATCTACTACACCACCTAGTGCTCCTAGTCACTTGTTACATAATCTTTGGACCATGAAAGTTGCCTTAATACAGCTGATTCTTTTCCCCATGGCTGATTCCTTTCCTAACTCAAAGTGGGGGCAGAATGATTTTTGTCTAGATAAGACCACAAGCTGTTTTGTTTTTTTTGGCCAGTCATTGGATATTCCCTGTCTTAATTCAGTTGCCTTTATCCAATGATCATTCTTTTTAGTAAGAATTTCTTCATGTTTTGTTGACATTGCTTGGACTCTTCAGATAGATTTTTTAGTAACAAAAGGGACAAGAAGGACTTTTGAACACTTAGAAAGAAAAGCAAATGATATCAGTAATTCTTTTTTAGCACCTTAATTTCTGAATCTATTCCCTCCCTTCTTCCTTCTTCCCTCAGTTGGCTATCTCTTGCAATAAAATAAAAAAGAAACAAGTAGAAAAAAGCCATTCATAACTAACATATCAATTATGCAGCATTCTATCCCCATAGGCAGCCACCTCTGCAAAGAAGGAGAGATACTTTGTTAACCAGGAAACTAAGTAATAGCTGACATTTATAATAGTATTAATTCAATATTAATGTCAACATGATCATAATACTTAATATAATTATATATAATAGTGTCAGTGTGTTAATATAATATATATTATGTTATATTTTATACATATAATTGTGATATTGTATAATGGATACTTGTATTATATCATAAAGTATTTTATCTTTATTGTTTCATTTGATACTTACAAAAGTACCCTATGATATAGGTATACAAATTTTTCTATTCCAATTTTACAAATTAGAATTTTGAAGTTTGGAGAGAGGCTAATGACTTATCCCTGATCACACAGCTAGACAGAGGTGGAACTGGAACCCAGGCCTCCTCAAATGCAGCACTCTAACCCCTGATCCACACTATTTCCTGAACTTTTTGTTTAATTGAGGTTTGGCTTTATAATAAAAGCTGTGATCTTTGTTAAAATAGTTTCTGGATTAGAGCAACAAATCTCTTATCTCTGTATGCTTTACAGAACTTGCTCATTGATTCCTTGAAAAAATCCCTGTAAGGAATATAGGGCAGGCATAATTATCCCCCATTTTCCAGATGAGAAAATTGAGACCCAGGCAACTTATTCAAGGTCTCACATGGTAAATTATTTAAGAGCCAGAACTAGAGATCTCATCCCCTAATGCTTTGTTTTTAGTATTTTCTTTATTTAAGCTTAATTGGTGCCCTCTGGTTTTTATGTAACATTTATTGCCCTATCCCTGACAAATGATCCTTCCTAAGGGTCACCAACAAAAAAAAGTGAAGAAAAATGAACTGACTCAGAGATCATGCTTTGTTGACATTGCTTGGACTCTTGGATCCAAGACCCATAGCCCCTTCTTTAGCCCCAATGCTGCAGGGAAGGGCATGCTCCTCTATCTCTCCTTCAGGTCCAAGATAGGGCCGTACAATTTTGTCCCATTTTCTACCCATTCTCAATGGACCTGGTTTTCAGGGTCCTCCCCAGGCAAAAGAGACCTCCCAGTCCTGGAGTCTAGAGGCTCATCTGGTACCCCCCCCCCCAGTTCTGTATTCTAGAGACTCCCCTGGTGGGCCCCCAGTCCTGTGTTCTAGAGGCTTGCCTAGTAGCCCCTAGTCCTGTGCTGTAGAGACTCCACCTGGTGGCCCCCCAATTCTGTGCTCTAGAGACTCACCTGGTGGCAGGGTTGACTGCAGGAGGATGCCAGGACTCCTTATCTTCTACTTTACCTTTGACCCACAGGATCTGAGCTACAACCAGCTAACAGAATGTCCCCGGGAGCTGGAGAATGCCAAGAACATGCTGGTGCTCAATCTCAGTCACAACAGGTGCTGGCCTGGGTCACTTAGAGGAGCCAGAAGGAGGAAAAAACGGGAGGGTAGAAGACTCCTCCACCCTTGCCTTCCCAATCTGAGGCTGACCCAGTGACTCCTTCTGTGAATACACACACACACACACACACACACACACACACACACACACACACGAAATCAGTATGGGGGTGGGGGGGATGCTGAGAGTGTTGCAATGGCAATAGTATCTTAAAGCTCCAGAGAATCATTTTGGTAAAGGGGGAGCCAGTCTTTAGGTGTAGTAGCCTTAGAAATGAGCTAATCGGGGCAGCTAGGTGGTGCAGTGGATAGAGTACCAGCCCTAGAGTCAAGAGGACCTGAGTTCAAATCCGGCCTCAGACACTTAATAATTACCTAGCTGTGTGGCCTTGGGCAAGTCACTTAACACCATTTGCCTTGGGGAAAAAAATGAACTAATCTTAGCCTCACATTTTTCATGTGGGGAAACTGAGGCTTAAGACGGTTAAGTAATCCTGCCATAGTTATGTGGAGAATTGTGTCAAGGTTAATGCTAGACCTCTGGTCTCATTATTTGGAGAATAGCAGCCATTCTCTTACACTTGGGTGATTCCCTTTGATGGCTGAGAAATGTGAAGGCTCCCTTAAATAGCAGTGGGGGGTAGGTGGGAATGTTCAAAAGAGATAGCATCTTAAAGCTTCAAAGAATCATTTTGATAAGAGAGGGGTATGGAAGCTGGGCTTTGGTAGTCAGATCATTAAAAATAAGGGGGGGGGAGGACACTTTGAGTTTGGTGAGGGGCAGAAATGTATTATAGGCTGTTGAAGTGAGATTCCCTTTCTCCCCATCAGCATCGATAATATCCCCAACCAGCTCTTTATCAACCTGACTGACCTGCTATACCTGGATGTGAGCGACAACAAGCTGGAGAGCCTGCCCCCCCAGATGAGACGCCTCGTGCACCTGCAGACACTGATTCTCAATAACAACCCTCTTCTGCACGCCCAGCTCAGGTACTGGTTCCCCAGTCCTGTTCCTGCTTGGGCACCCTCTACCCTCCCCTTCCCCTCTAGTTGTCTGCATCATTCCCATCTGTCCCCCTCCAGGCAGCTCCCTGCTATGACAGCTCTTCAGACCCTGCACCTCCGGAACACTCAGCGTACCCAGAGCAACCTCCCCACCAGCCTTGAGGGTCTGGTCAACCTTGCTGGTAAGCAGGGGCAGCCTGGGTGTCCTCAGGATGGCCTAAGGGTAGTCCTTGGCATGGAAAGGGAGAGGTGAAGGCAGGATACCCCAGACTGCAGTCCTAAACTGGAAGTTCAGAGACCTCAGTCCTCATGTCACTCTTCCTCTTGTTTTCTGTGGCCTGGTTCTGAGGATCTAGTACAAGTGCTTTGTAAGTCAGAACAAATATGGAGCATTAGTTTAACTATGAGGATTGTGGCCAGACTCAGCCAACCTGGGAGGCCTTGGAGGACTGGGGAGAGTCTCCTCCTCTGTGTGCAGCTCTGTGGCCTCCGGCCTCCCATCCATCTCCCTGCCGGGGAGGATTCGAGTTGTATTCACAGTGAGCAGGTGGCTTCCTGAGAACCGCAGGCTGGCAGGGTCAGCTCTGGATCTCTTCTGGTCCATCTTCCATCTGCCCAAAATCTGGTCCTTTGCCAAGTCTTCCATGTTGCCCCCCTCCCCCCAAACAGATGTGGACCTGTCCTGCAATGACCTGACCTGGGTGCCCGAGTGTCTCTACACCCTCCCCAGCCTTCGCCGCCTCAACCTGAGCAGCAACCAGATCTCTGAGTTGTCTCTATGCATTGACCAGTGGGTCCAGGTGGAGACACTGAATCTGTCTCGAAACCAGCTCACCTCTCTCCCTGTGAGTGACCCATGCATCCATGACTGGACCTCAGCCAGGTCCTCTCAGGGAGGGACTTGGGGAGGATTGGGATCATGGTCATGGGAAGTGGCATATAGTCTAATAGGATAGAGATAACTTGGGAAGAAGGGAGAGGAAGAATGGGAGAAATATGTAGTATCCACTTCCTTCAAAGAAGGTTTTTGTGAGATGGGAGAATTTTTTTTGGTGGGGAGGGGGCTGGTCCCTGGGACCACAAGTCTAGCCCTGAAAGAATTCTTGGTCTCTAGTCTGCCATCTGCAAGCTGACTAAGCTGAAAAAGTTATACCTGAACTCCAACAAAGTGGATTTTGACGGCATCCCCTCTAGTATCGGCAAACTGGCCAACCTGGAGGAGTTCATGGCGGCCAACAACAACCTAGAACTCATTCCTGAGAGCTTGTGCAGGTAGGAGTCTGAGAGGACCTTGGGTGAGGAAAAGGGCAGTCAACCCCCTAAAGAGGTCAGTGAAAAAGGAACCTTTCTAAGCAGCCTGGGCTGCTTGCCCCAGTAGCTCATGCCTTGAGGTTTGTTCTTCCTACAGTATTCTAAATCTGTCCTTTCCTCTGGGGAGATTGAAGCTGTGGTTGGAAAATACCTCATTTTCTACTGTCATTCAACTTGTGACTTTTGCAGGGATTCTTCTTAACTATTATCTTATGTCATGAACCCCTTTGGCATTCTGTTAAATCTGTGGACTCCTCAGAATCAGTGTTTTTAAACATAGGTAGTATTCAGTAGGTACAAATAATGAATCCTATGAAGTGATCATGTTATTTGAATTTTTTTACATAATTCTAACTTCTAATGGTATAGATTCAAGTACAGGTGACCACTTCACAGGTTTCATCATTTACTAATTGAAACCCACCTGTACATAGAATAAAATACATAAAGAAACCAATTATTTGAACAAGGATATAATTTTGTTCCTCCTCTAAGTTCGTACTCCTGGAAATATTGAGAATCACTTGATTTAGTCATTTTTTTTCCCTGAGGCAATCAAGGTTAAGTGAATTACCCAGGGTTAGTATGTGCCAAGTTAGTATGTGACACAGTATGTCAAGTGTATTGAGATTGGATTTGAACTCAGGTCCTCCTGACTCTAGGACTAGTGCTCTATCCACTGTTCCACCTAGCTGCCCAATGTGGTCAAATTCTTGCCACTCTTCTGCCCTTAGGATTGGTTTTCCAAGCTCTGGTCCTTCAAACTTCATGATGAATTTGGGGGTGCCTCCCTTTCTGAGGGTGCTGGCATCTGATATTTCCATCTTGTTCAAGGGCTGAATGGTTAAGTTTGAGCCTTCAATGGCTCTTTCGTTCCTCCTGGTAGGAGCAGTGAGTAAGGAAGCAGCATAACATGGTGAATGGAGAGCCGGCCACTGGTTCACTTCTCTCTGACACTGGTCAGTGAGTGTCCCAGGACAATCTCTGATGCTCACTCACAATTTAGAACTCCATTGGTCAAGGGAGGTCCCCAGTCCACAGTCCTGGGCACATTCCAGTTTACTGTTCAGTGTGTGCTTGGTCACCACTGACATTTACTAGCCAGGTGACGCGAGCAAAATCCCTTAAAATCTGAGATAATGTTTTCTCATCTCTGGAGTGGGACCAATTATTCGCATCCCAAGCAGCTCATGGGGATTTTGTGAGAATTAGAGGAAACAATATAATGTATGAAAGCTCTTTGGAACCAAGAAAGCATGATATAGATATAAGGTGGCATCATCATTTTTGTTATTAGTTTAAAAAAAGTTTTATTATAATTAATGATATAAAGGCAGAATGGTTAGACTAGAGGCCTCAGTCCTGATAGATTTGCTATTTGATGTTGCACAAATCTCTTAAATAGAACTTAACCTTGTAACTGAGACTCCTAAGTTCTAAACAAGGTGACCTGTCTTAGTTGTTGGTAAAAGAAGTTCCTCCATAGAACTTCCCTAGAGCAGGGTCGTCTGCCCTTCTGGCAGTTTGGTGAAGCCTTTCAACCCATTCTCAAATGAATGTTTTTAAATGCATTAAAGAAAAGTACATAGGAAGTCAAATATATTGAAACAGTTAAGAACGCTTGCCCCTATACCAGGTCTGTTCCCTCCTGCTCCCACCTCTACCAATTTAATGATAAAGAATAGCTTTGTCCTATACAATAGTGGTGTCAAACTCAAATAGAAAGGAATCCCTTATAGGCTACATTTTGGTTTAGAAAAAGACAAATTAATATTATCTATGTTATATTGTAGCTTTACTTATTTTATCAAATATTTCCCCAAAACATTTTAATTTGTAAGTAATGTACTCCCAATATGCCTGCTATACAGTTTTCATCATTCATTAAGAATCCAAACTGTATCTGCCCTAGCTGTTCATTATTAATTCATGTTCACTCATTTTTCAGTTGTATACCACTACTCCATTTGGGGTTTCTTAGCAGAGATTCTGGAGTAGTTTGTCATTTCCTTTTCCATCTCATTTTATAGGTGAGGAAACTGAGGCAAATAGGGTCAAATGACTTTCCCAGGGTCACACAACTAGTAAGTATCTGAGACCAAATTTGAGCCCAGAGAGAGATGAATCTTCCTGAATCTAGACCTGGCACTCTATCTACCTAGCTGCCCCCATTATTAACTCCTACATAGTCTTTTTTTGGTGATTGAACAAATTTAATGTTTTAAAATAGGTGTTTCCCACTAAACCAGCTACATGCTAAACTAAGTTAAAACATCAAACCAATAGGGCACATTAAGTTTAGACAAAAGAGAAACTCATTTTTTTCCCCTTAAAGGGAGGATGGGGGAAAGGTTGATGGTAGTGGAGTAGGAGGAGAGTGAATGTCATTGGGAATAGAAACTGCTGTCACCCTTAAGCAGACCTCCTTGACTCTCCTAGAGGCTTGTGGCCGGGAAGGGAACTGAGGTCTTAGTCCACTGCCCAAGAACTCATTAGAATTAGGTATTCTTAATTTTTATGTGACTTGAAATTGGGCAGTCTGGTGTGTACTATTGCTAATTGGGTTTGGATCATAAGCTGTTTGAGGTCAAGGACTGTCTTTTTTTTTTTTTTGCAAGACAAATGGGGTTAAGTGGTTTGCCCAAGGCCACACAGCTAAGTAATTATTGTCTGAGATGGGATTTGAACTCAGGTACTCCTGACTCCAGGGCCAGTGCTCTATACATTGTGCCACCTAGCCGCCCCTCAAGGACTGTCTTTGTTCATTTGATTACCATGTAGCACAGTGCCTGGCACATAATGGATACACAATAAATATTATTGATTCATTGATTGATTGGTGAAGCCTCTGGGCCCCTTCTCAGCATAATATTTTCCAATAATTGAAGCAGTTGCTGAATTTCATTTAGTTGCAGCACTGATGGCACAGTGGATAATGAGCTGGGCTGGGAGTCAGGAAGACACTTTCTGAATTCAAATCTGGCCTCAGACACTCATAAGCTTTATGACCCTGGGCAAGTCCCTTCACCTTGTTTGTCTCAGTTCCCTCATCCATCAAATGAACTGGAGAAAAATAGCAAACCACTTTAGTATCTTTGCCAAGAAACTCTAGTAAGGTCATAAAGAGTTGGACACAACTCAAAAATGGCAGCAGCAAGAACAAAAGATTTAATTTTTTTTCCCCTATCCAAGTTCACAAGGCCTTTTGAAATCTATCCATGGATTCTTTGGAGGTGGTTAAGGATCCCTACCTGAGAGCCACAAGTCTAAGATCCCTGAAGTCTCCCCCCCACCCCCCTTGGTTCCCCACAGGTGCACCAAATTGAGAAAGCTGATCCTGAACAAGAACCGACTGGTTACCCTTCCTGAGGCCATCCACTTCCTGACTGAAGTAGAGGTAAGTCCTGGGCATGAGCTCAGCAGGGTCAGAAGCCAGCAAAGGCTCATGCCAGTCACAGAATAAGGGAGGGGTGGCCCTGCTTAACACTGGATTTAGAGGGAGGAGGTTTGGGTTTGAGTTTGAGTGGGAGGCCATTTTGACTCCAGTCCTGACCTGGGCAAATTACTTAACTTATTCTCTAAGTTAGAGAGTGGTTACCTGCCTGCATCAGTGTTCTCTCCTGGGACATTCACTCCCCACACAGATGAAATTAGTGTTCCAAATCCTACCCCCACCCCCACCCCAACTCACCATCTTTGAAGAATGTTCAAGACATGCTTTTAAGTTGCTAGGTGGCACAGTGGATAGAGCATTGGATCTTCAGTCATGAAGACCAGAGTCCAGATCCAACTTCATACATTTAATAATTTGTGGTTACTTGACCTCTATTTCCCTTACTTTCTTCATCTGTAAAATGGGACTGATAATATCACCTACTACTAGGATTGTTATGAGGGTAAAATGTGATAATGTTTATAAAATGCTTTGCAAACTTTTAAGTCCCATATAAGTACTATTATTGTTGTTATTTTTATTCTTATCTCCTCTGGGCATCCCTACTAGGTCCTGGATGTGCGAGAGAACCCCAATTTGGTGATGCCCCCCAAGCCAGTAGACCATTCCTCTGAATGGTACAATATTGACTTCTCGCTGCAGAACCAACTGCGCCTGGCAGGCGCTTCCCCAGCTACTGTGGCCGCAGCTGGTGCAGGTGGGTTTGTGGGTCCTTCATTGGAGTGGGTATGATGGACAGAGAGGAGGCAAGAACTTTCCTTCTCTTTTCCCCACCAAAGATGGATAGAGCAGTATAACCTTGAATCCCAAATCCTAAGATGCTTACTCTGCCTTCTAATCTTGTAAACCCAGCTCTACCACTCCATCCCACCCTCAGAAAAAAGAAATTCAAAACCCTTTTAACATGCATGTCTAATAAAGCAAAATAGATTCCCATATTGATCACATCCAAAAATGTTTGTCTCATTTGTATAACATCACTTCTTTCTCATGAGGATTTGGGGATATCCTGTATAATATGGTCTGAATTGGACAATTTTTCTCTTGGAGGTAGAGTCTTGAGAGGGCTAGGTCTTGGTTAAAGTCATATTCCTTCTCCCATATTTATGCTAATTATAATTTCTTTCAATTAATAAGCATTTTTCCCTCTTTCTCTCTCCAAGGAGTAAACAAAAACAACAACCTTTACAATAAACTTGTATAGTTAAGCAAAACGTTCTATATTGACGTTGTACAAAAATGTTCTGGATCCTTGTGCATCTTACGCCTGTCACCTTTCTGTCAGGAGTTGAGTTTCTTTCTTTTCATTCTTTTTTTTAATTTTAATATTCATTTTTAAAAATTTGGAGTTCCAGATTCTTTGCCTCACTTCAGCCCTTCTCCTAGTCATTGAGAAGGCAAACAATATGATTATAATTATACATGTGAAGTCATGCAAAATATTTCCATATTAGACATGTTGCAAAATAAAATAAAATGAAAAAAACATATGCTTTCATCTGCCCTCAGGCTTTATTAGTTCTCTCTCTGGAGGTGAATAGCAATTTTCATCATGGGTCCTTTGAATTGTCTTGGTCTTTATCAGAGTAGTCTTTCACAATTGATTATCCTTATCATGTTGAGGTTATTATGTATAATGTTCTAGTTCTGCTCACTTTACTTTGCATCAGTTCATAGAAGCCTTTTCAGGTTTTCTTGAAGCTATCCTGCTTGTCATTTTTCATAGCATAATGTATTCCATCACAATCATATAACACAATTTGTTCAGCCATTCTTAATTGTTGGACATCCCCTTAATTTCTAATTCTTTGCCAACACAAAAGTGCTATAAATATATATTTTTAAATTTTTAAAATAAATTTTACTTGTTAATTTTTCTAACTATATGCAAATATAGTTTTCAACACTCATTTTTTGTAAATTTTTTTTGTAAAAATGTGAACAATTTTCTTCTCTCCCTTTCCTCCCTTCCCCCTTTGACAAATAAACACTCGAATATAGGTCATGCATTTATAATTATGTTAAACATATTTGCATATAAGTCATGTTTTGAAAGAAGAATCAGAACAAAAGGGAAAAAAACCACGAGAGGGAAAAAAAACATAAGGCATAAAACAAATTTTAAAAATTGAAAATAGTATACTTTGGTCTTCATTCAGACTCCATTCCTTCTCTAGTTGTGGATGGTATTTTCCATCACAAATCCTTTAGAATTGTCTTTGACCATTACACTGCTGAGAAGAGCAATTCCATCAGAGTTGATCATGGTACAATGTTGCTGTTAATATGTACAGTATCCTCCTGGTTGTACTCACTTTACTCAGCATGAATTCATCTCAGTCCTTCCAAGCTTTTCTAAAGTCTGGCTACTCTTGATTTCTTACCAAACGATAGTACTCCATCACACTCATGTACCACAATCTAGTTAGCCTTTCCTCAATCAGTAGGACATCCCCTCAATTTCCATTTCTTTGCCACTATAAAAAAAGCTACTTTAAATATTTTTGTACATATGGATCCCTTTCCTTTTCTTTGTTCTCTTTGGGATACAGAGCTAGTAGTGTATTGCTTGATCATATATAGATATACATATATATATATATTTCCTCCCCCCCCTTAATAGTCCTTTGGGCATAGTTCTAAATTGCTCTTCAGAATAGTTAGGCTAGTTTACAAGTCCACCAACATTGTAGTAGTGTACCTATTTTTCCACATCCCCCACAACATTTTTCATTTTCCTTTTCTGTCATGTGAGCCAGTCTGATGAATATGAGATCAATGCTTTCAATCTTGATTTTGCTTCTCGTCCCCACAGGGAGTGGTACCAAGGACCCATTGGCTCGAAAGCTACGCCTTCGGAGGCGTAAAGATTCAGCCCAGGATGACCAAGCAAAGCAGGTGCTAAAGGGCATGTCAGAGGTGGCTCAGGAGAAGAACAAAAAACTGGAGGTAGGAAAAATCATTTCATCCCAAACTGGCCCCATTCCATTCTTATTTCCTGACTCTCTAATGCACAAATTTCATAATCCAGGGGAGAAGACCCTGCATTACATGGGACATAAGAAACTTACATTTCTGGGGTGTGTTGGTTTGAATTTAAGGCCATCAATAGGTTTATTATTGGTTCATTTCAGCAAGATTTATTGTGTATTTATTATTGTCAGACATTGTACTGGGTAGTAGAGATACAAAGACAACAATTGAAAGAAACCTCGGCCTCAGGGAGCATACAGTTTGTTTTTTGGTGGGGGGAATACAGTATCTTCACAGAAGTAATAAATACATGGTCTATACCAAAGAAAAAATGCAGCATAATTTCAGGGGGGTGGGGTGACTAATGCCCAAGGAAATCAGAAGAAGCCTTTAGGGTGCTTCCTGAACTGAGCCTTGAAAGAAGCTGGGCCATAAAAGTGAACAAGGGAAAACATTTCAGGCACATCTTGGCAGCTAGATCTTCCTGAGTTCAAAACACTTACTAGCTATGTGACCCTGAACAAGTCACTTAATACTGTTTGCCACATTTTCCTCATCTGTAAAATGAGATGGAAAAGGAAATGCCAAACCACTGCAGTGCCCTCTGCCAAAAAAAACCCCAAATGGGCTCACAGAGAGTTATTCTAGGCATGGGACCCAGCCCTTGCAAGAGCCCAAAGGGGAGAGACAGAAGGTTCCCACCAAGGAGCACTAGGTAAGCGAGTTTGGATGATGTGAGCCCCCACACAGGCAGGGGACCTTTTATCCCCTGGGACTCAAAGCATCACATCCTTGCTTGGATGGAATGGTACATGATCAGAGTGGGGAGGGGGATGTCTGTCGCTGACCCTTTCCCAGAAACAGAGCCAGCACTAAAGGAGCATCTTAGGAAGCAAGACAGTGCATCACAAGGTTTAAAGGAGTATGTCTATCCTTTAATGTAAGAGTAGGTCTCACCCAATTCCCCAGTCCTTGGAGGTCTTAGCATTTGTTGCTTGTAGCTGCTTCCTTTCCCTAACATGTCTCCTCCCCCCACGCCTTGCTTCCGCTAGGTCTTGTCCTGGTCTGAGGCTCTAATCCAGTGTCCTGTTAGGGTTAGCTTTGGCTGGTCATAGTGTTTAATGTCCCCATGTTCCCAGCCTGGAAACCTTGGAGTGCTCAGCCAACCTAAGGGCTTTCCTAGCATCTCCAGGCATTGTGAAGAGTCTAGGAGAAGGCACTGCTTGTCTTCTAAGTGAGGAGAGAAAGCCCTTGCACAAGAAGCAGGCTGCTCAGGACTGAATGGGACTTGGGGCTGGGTTGTGGCCTTCAAAGAGAGAGACCATTGAGCTGGAGCATGAAGAGAGAAAACATGGGGGGGGGGGGGGTGTAGTCATCTGGGAAGGTTTCTTGGAAGAACCGGGAGTTGAGCTGGTTACAAAAGAATTTGGATAGAGTGAGGAGTTGGGGGAGGTTTTATTGGTATTATTTAAAAAATTTTTTTCAATTTGCCAGCATTTATTTTCTCAGGATTCTCTCTTTTTCTTCTCCTAATTGAAAAAAATAAAAATAAAAACCCTTGTTGTAACTGTAATATGAGTTTGGGGAAGGTACCAAATTGGGGATTTTGTCGGGGACATTCTTGGTTAGGTGAGGATTGGACTAGCTGTATTGATTGATTTAGAGCTCCAAGAGACTTTGAGGTCATTTAGTCCACCCTTTTCCTTTTATAGATGAGGAAATCAAGGCCCAGAGAGTTTTAAGTCCAGGGGTCATACAGGCAGCTCTGGGATTTAAACCCAAATCTCCTGAACCTGGAATTTGAACCTCCAAATCCAGTTTTCTTTCTTTGGTGGCATGCTGGCCTCTCAGGTTTTCCAGCTTTATTTCTGTGAAGCTTCTTCCTCATTAACAAAGAAAGACTTGTCTAGATTTGACTGACATTCCTTGCCTCTGAGATTCTCTCCCATTCTCCCAAGCCATCATTTTTGCATCCATTAGAATGTGAGCTCCTTGAAGATACACTTGTCTTTGTATCTAGCCACTTAGCTTATAGTAAGGTTTTTAGCAATGCTTATTGGCCTCCTGATGGATGAGTAAGATTCAATGAAAGCTCTAGAGAGGGCAAGAGGAGAAAGGGTTAAGAGTACATCCCAAAGTTCACATATTTCAGCAGGGGGAGGCCTTTCCCCAACTTTCTTTCCTCCCCACAATGCTCAGGAGAATGCGGATGTTAAGATGTCAGACACCAAGGCTAAACGCTGGGATCAGGGCCTAGAGAAGCCACCTCTGGACTACTCAGAGTTCTTCACAGAAGATGTGGGCCAGCTGCCAGGCCTTACCATCTGGCAGATAGAGAACTTTGTGCCCACCATGGTGGATGAAGCTTTACATGGCAGATTCTATGAGGCCGACTGCTACATTGTGTTAAAGGTAAGTGCCATCTGTAAGGGTGGCACCTGGGGATGTGGCAGGGATAGAGAGAGGGTGGAAAATGGAAGGGAGTTGAGGCAGGAGGGAAGAGGAAACTGGAGGTCCTCCAGGGGAAGAGAATTACAAAGCAGCCTTGGGGAAGCTGGTGGATGGCTATTCTAGAAATGGACTGGGGAATCTGCCTAGAGGTGGGAGGAGGGTGTTACCTGGGGAATGAGAAGGAATCAACTTGCCAACATCTTACAAGAAGAGTTCCTTCCTAGGGGATGATTTATTAAGGTATTCTTCTTGGGGGGTGGGGAAGAACATGTAGAGGGGAAGGGGAGGAGGAGGAGAGGATGCCACATGAGTAGGTATGTAGCCTAGCTCCCAAGGGGACTGACTGAGGAACCATCTCTGTCCTTGACCCATCCCTAGACATACCTGGATGAGAGTGGCTCCTTGAACTGGGAGATCTACTACTGGATTGGTGGGGAGTCCACCTTGGACAAGAAAGCCTGTTCAGCCATCCATGCTGTCAACCTTCGAAACTACTTGGGTGCTGAGTGCCGGACCATCCGAGAGGAGATGGGTGATGAGAGTGAGGAGTTCCTCCAGGTTCGCCTTGGCCCCAGGAGGAGAAATATGCTTGTTAAGCTGCTAGGGCACCTCCCCTCTATCCCTTCCCACCATCTTGACCATCCTGAAACCCATCTTTGAAAAGCTCATACATTAAAACACATTCATGTTTTGGTACACATACCTGGCCCTTGTTCATGACACAATCATCTGTGAGTGTGCATGGGTGTTTATACATTTACACACACCCATGCACTCATATTCATTATGTCCCTAGCTGTCACATAAACAAAAACATACATATTCTGATTCATCATGGCCATGGACTTTTCTTCCCACTCTTAGTGTGTGTGTGTGTGTGTGTGTGTGCATGCACACACACACATACACTGTCATTCATCATGTCCCCCCACTAGGATCCCTACCAGGGGGCTCAGGTACAAGGCTAAGGTGTTAAATATACCCCTTTCCACAGGTATTCGATCATGAAATTTCGTATATCGAGGGGGGCACAGCCAGTGGCTTCTATACTGTTGAAGACACACACTATGTCACCAGGTGAGGGTGAGGTGGAGAAAGGTGGTGGGCTCTGGAGGGCTTAATTGAATCATGTCCTAGCTGAGTTTTCTCCCACCCTTGAATCCTATAGACTATACCGAGTCTTTGGGAAGAAGAACATCAAACTGGAGCCCATGCCTCTTAAGGCTGCTTCTCTGGATCCTCGGTGAGTCCCTCAACTTCCTCAGATGGGGTTTAACCAAGTTCCCCATGGCCACTCATGGAGCTGGCCCCAGTGCTAGAGAAAGAAAACCAAGATCATGGGGCTTCCCTTCCCAGTGTGTTTCATCTGGGCCAGGATAGGGAGAAGGAACTGGGGGCGATGGGTGATCTTCTAAGGCTTCCATCTCTGTTTTTTCCAGGTTTGTCTTCCTCCTGGACCATGGGCTGGACATCTATATTTGGAGAGGGGCCCAAGCCACACTGAGTGGTACTACCAAAGCCAGGTGCAGTCTCCATCCCTGGCCTCTACCCACATTTCCCATTAGAAGCAGAACTGGGTGCTGGTCAAGCATCCTCATGCCAGTCACCTATATTTGGCTCTTCTTCCACTCTACCTTTTCTACTTTACTTGACCCCTGTTGACCCACACCCAGGACTGTTTCCTGAGATGGCCTGGATAGCTTTCCTTCTGACACCAAAAGTCAGAGGTTGGCTTTTCCTTGAAAGAGTTTTATTAACATTTAAGTTAGTGGTTTTTAATCTGGAAACACTACTTAGATTTTAGAAAGTCTGTGAAGTTAAAATTTTTAATATTTTGCATTTCAGTAAAATTAGTTTTCATTGTATGTTACCTATGAATTTGATCTCACAGCATTTAAAAAAACATTATTTGAGAAGGGGTCCATAGGCTTCACCAGACTGAGTAAAGGATCCTTGACAAAATAAAGGTTATGAACCTATTACCTAATGAGTGGAGAGTATACCTCAGAGTCAGGGAGACCTGGGTTCAAATCCCTCCTCTGACACATCCTATGTGACCCTGGGGCATTTCATTTTTTCAATCTCAGAGCCTTAGACACTTCTCTAAGATGTAAATCACACAGCAGGGGATGGCCTGCAAAGGTGGAGCAATTTTCTGGGAAACTAAAAACACCAGGGAAATCACAGATATGGTCCATCTGCTGATAGTGAAGGAAGGAAGACAGAGGCAGGCATAGTTTTGCAAAAAAACATGGAGCACAGAATTTTCAAACTTATAGAACTTGGCCATCTTATTCTGAAATGCCAGTAATCTGGCAGGGGCAGCTCGATGGAGCTGGACCTGAATTCAAATTCAGCCTCAGACATTTACTACCCCATGTGACCCTGGGCAAGTCACTTCACTCTGCCACATCTCATTTGTAAAATGATGTGGAGAAATGACAAACCACTTCGGTATCTTTGCTAAGAGAACTCCAAATGGGGTCACGGAGTCAGACATGACTGAAAATGACTGAATCCAAAACAACCATAGTGCACCCCCTCTAAGCCTTTTCTTCTCCAAGATATATTTTCTTTGTGTCTTAAAAGTTCTCTCCCCCCCTGACCCACTAGGTTATTTGCAGAGAAGATCAACAAGAATGAGCGGAAGGGTAAGGCAGAGATCACACTGTTGTCTCAAGGCCAGGAAGTCCCTGAGTTTTGGGAGGTGCTGGGTGGGGAGCCCCATGAGATTACAAAGCACGTCCCTGATGACTTCCGTCCTGCCCGGCCTAAACTCTACAAGGTAAGGCCCTGGGGGGGGGGGGGGTCACACGTTTTATAAGAATTCTGATCTAAAAAAAATAAAAAGAATTCTGATCTAATCAAGTTTCTGCTGTTTGATGTGGTTATCCCTGCCCTCAGGAAATTTGCAGTCTATTTAAAAAACCACTGTGGAAAATCTGGCATAGCCATAGAGTAAATGAGGCCAGAGAAGGGAGAGAGAGATCCCTGTGGCCTGGGGCAGATCAAGGAAAGCTTTGTGAAGGAGCTGGCTTTGATCTGGCTAGGACTTGGGTATGTGAGAGAGATCAGATTTCCGGAAGTATAGACACCAATGTAGAGATAGGGCCTTGAGTAGTTGTGCAAGACAGGTTGGTTGGAACACGGGGAGAGAAGGGAAGTAGACGATGAAGGCCAGAGCTCTACTTTGTGGGCATTGTCTTCATTCCCCCTTGAGTGGCTTAGAGGAATTGTGTGAAGGCAGAATCAAAAACCTTGTTTGCTGAATGCATGTGAGGAAATGGGAGGTGCAGACCATCTCATTTCATTCTGACCTTCCTTCCCCCACATTTGGCTTAGGTGGGCCTGGGATTGGGTTACCTGGAACTTCCTCAAATCAACTACAAGCTCTCAGTGGAACACAAGAAATGGCCAAAGGTGGAACTGATGCCTGAGATGAGGCTGGTATGTCTGGTGTTGGAGGTGGGAGAAGATGTTCAAGCTCTCCAAGTCCAGCACAGGGCCATAGAAGGGAGAGGCTTAGAGTTCTCTGGCAGTCATGGGACATCAGCCAAGTTTGCAGAGTCCTTGGTCTGGGAACTGGGAGGGAAATGCTGGATGCCTGGGCTCCAGCTCGTCTCTGAGCCACTGGTGAGGTTTGAGGTTGGAGTGAGGTCTACAGAGAAAGGGCTCATGAGGTCTCCCCTTGACCCTGGGCTTGGATGTCCAGCTGCAGAGCCTTCTGGATACCAAGTCGGTGTACATTCTGGACTGCTGGTCTGACGTTTTCATCTGGATTGGCCGCAAGTCCCCACGTCTCGTACGGGCTGCTGCCCTGAAACTGGGCCAGGAACTCTGCAGCATGCTGCACCGGCCCCGGCATGCTATGGTCAGCCGCAACCTCGAGGGCACAGAGTGTCAGGTGGGTTCCCCCAGACTCCACCCCCTGGATGGCTGTCTGTCAGGACTGAGCTGCTTGGTGGTTATTAGCCTTGGTTAGACTGCTGAAGTATAGTGGGAAGTAAGGTGACCTTGGAGTTGGAGCTTTTGGGCAGTTTCTAACTCTGCCCCTGGGTCAACTAGGGCGAGTCATTTAGATTGCTGTGAGCCTCAGTTTCCTTATCTGAAATGAAGGGTTTGCTTTAGCTGATCTCCAAGATCCTTTGCCTCTCTAACACTATATTCTAACCTTGCCCTTCATATGTATTTGCTACCTCTGTAACCCTGAGTACTAAGGTAGCATGTTGGCTCAATAGATAGTGCAGTGGGCCTGTAATCAGGAAGACCTGAGTTAAAATCCAGCCTCAGATGCTTATTAGCTGTGTGACCCTGGCAATTTTCCTTAGTCCATTGGAGAATGAAACTGCAAAAGCACTCTAGTTGCCAAGAAAATCCGACAGACAGTATGTTCCATGGGTCACCAAGAGTTGGACATGCCTGAAGAACAGTAACAAAATCTTGGGCAAGTCATTCAACCTATCTACAGATAGTTAGAGGTGTGAAAATCAGAGTTGGTATTGTTTGTAAATAAACTTTTAAAATCTCAAATCAGTACTAGTAACAATAGCTACCATTTATTTTGTACCTTAAGGTTCATAAATTTTTTACATTAACTTCATTTGTCCTGTGACAACTGGTAGTTACCCCATATTAAAGATGAAGAAACTGAGCTTGCAGACATTAGCTGACTTGCCCATGGTCACACAGCTAGTATCTAAGGCAGGATTTAAACTCAGCATTTCTTGATTCCAAATCCAGAGTTGTCCAGACTTAGCCAATTAGGTACAAGACAAAACAGCAATTAAATTCCCTTCCTCCACTCTGCATCTTACTGCCTCTACCTTTTAACCCTCTAAAGCCCCCCCCAAGCAAACTTAGGTGTAGAAGTTTTTAATTGCTAATTTCTGTTTCTTACATCACTATATGATCCCATGTATCCTTCCCCCTCCCAAATGCTAGATAGTATTTTGTATAGAGGAAAGAAAAGTCAGCCTAACTATTCATACACTGAAAATCTTACTAGGTTTTTAAGGCCAAGTTTAAGAACTGGGATGATGTGCTGAAAGTGGATTACACCCGAAATGCTGAATCAGTGGTGCAAGGAGACGGGTTGGCTGGCAAGGTGAAGAAAGACACGGAGAAGAAGGACCAGATGAAGGCAGATCTGACAGCCCTGTTTCTTCCACGCCAGCCTCCCATGGCTTTGACTGAGGTGCTGGAGCGACCAGAGGGGGACCGGCGTGGCTGGGAGGGCAGCTTAGGAGAGGGCCACAGAAGGGAAGGTTGGATGGAAGGACACATCGACCTGGGGAAAGGGAGGAGGAGGGAGAGACATCTATCAGAAGGCTCGGTTCTGATGACAGTAGTCCAACAGGCAGAACAGCTGATGGAAGAGTGGAATGAAGATCTGGATGGCATGGAGGGCTTCGTCCTCGAAGGCAAAAAGTTTGCCCGCCTGCCTGAGGAGGAGTTTGGTCACTTCCACACTCAAGACTGTTATGTTTTCCTCTGCAGGTATGACCCCATCTCTTTCTGGCCTCATCATCCTTGGTCCACTGCTGTGGTCCTTGGGACATTCTGGAGAGGTTCCCAGCACATCTCCCACATCTGTCCTTGGGGAGAGGAGCTCAGGTTATGAGGGAGGGGAGGCCAGTCTTTGTGTCTCTCTCCTTCCCTTCTTCCTTTCCCAGGTACTGGGTCCCTGTGGAATATGAAGAAGAAGAAAAGAAGAAGAAAGGGGCCACAGAAGGGGAAGAAGCAGAGCAAGAGGTTGAGGAGGAGGAGGCAGCTGTGGCAGAGGAGAAGCAGCCAGAGGAGGACTTCCAGTGTGTGGTCTACTTCTGGCAGGGCAGGGAAGCCTCCAACATGGGCTGGCTCACCTTCACCTTCAGCCTGCAGAAGAAATTTGAGAGCCTCTTCCCAGGCAAATTGGAGGTAAGACCCAGACCCTCTGCTGGAGCCATATCTATCCTCCAGGCCGCTAGAGGGGAATGGCATCGGGGATGTTTTTCATGTTTGTCTTGAGGAGTCTGGCTAGCCTAGATTGGCCCTAGAGATCCCTCCCATTCAACCGGCTCTTCAGGGTGGCTGCTAAGGAGCCGGGGGAGGGAGTTGGCAGTGGGCTCCATCTGGCTGGTCTCTGGCAGGGCAGTCATCAGCCTCTTTCTTCTCTCTCCCTCCCCAACCCTCCCAGGTGGTGCGAATGACTCAGCAGCAGGAGAACCCCAAATTCCTGTCCCACTTCAAGAGAAAGTTCATTATCCACAAGGGGAAGAGAAAAGCTCCAGAGAATGCTCAGCAGCCCAGCCTTTACCATATTCGCACCAATGGCAGTGCCCTCTGCACCCGGTACCCAGCATCTCTCTTCCCCCCTTCCCCGCTTTGCCCAGGGTCTAGGTCCCCTGTGTCTGTGTAGGTCCATCCCAGTGTCACATCCATCCTCCTGACCTCAGTTATTCAATAGAAGCCTCGGGGATGGGATCAGGGGCTTAGGCTGCCTTCCTAGGGCCCAGGGCTGGTAGTTGGGTGAGGGTTGGCACATGGAGTTGACCCTCTGTCTCCCCGCTCACCTGTCTCCCTTGGCCCGGCATTTCTACAGATGTATCCAGATCAACACAGACTCCAGCTTACTCAACTCTGAATTCTGCTTTATCCTCAAGGTGAGGGTCTGTGTCTGGGCAAGCATGGCTGGGGAGCCCCTTGGGGTAGGGGAAGGAGAGGGAGGACCTGTACCGCTGAGGACCTGCGCTGTCTGGTTTGCCATAGGTCCCCTTCGAGAGCACAGACAATCAAGGCATTGTGTACACATGGGTAGGACGGGCGGCTGACCCTGATGAGGCCAAGTTAGCTGAGGACATCATGAACCACATGTTCAACGACTCCTACAGCAAGCAGGTAAGGGCTGGGGAGGGGGGGGGGCGGGGGGAGATTCTCCCTGGCCCTGGCCCCAGGGGTGGAAGAGGGAAGGTCATCCTCTTATCTTCAGAACAAAGGCTTTAACCTTCCTTGGGACATGGGACCCCCTTGGCAGTCTGTAAACAGAAAACCTGTTCTCCTGCACCTAATGCTGAGTCCAGTCACTAACAGTCATTTTGAAGCAATAGGAGCCTAAACTAGTCCTGCTAATACTTTAGCCTGTGCTCATCACTGAAGGAGATGACTAAATTTTAGTTAGAGGTGAATGAAAATAAAAATGTAACTTTTTTCCAAATTCAGGTATCCCCCTACAGCAGTAGTTCTCAAAATTTGGTCTGGGAACACATTCCTTCCTAGGGGTCCATGAAGTCAAAGCCATTTACATATCACTAAAAATAGCTATAACTCACATAAACAAAAACTCTGAGAACTTTTAAGTAACTTTTAAGAATATAAAGTAAAGGGAGGGGGCGACTAGGTGGTGCAATGAATAAAGCACCGGCCCTGGAGTCAGGAGTACCTGGGTTCAAATCCGGTCTCAGACACTTAATAATTACCTAGCTGTGTGGCCTTGGGCAAGTCACTTAACCCCATTGCCCTGCAAAAACCTAGAAAAAAAAAATAGAGAGACTGAATAGCCTGAGAAAGTACCACTTCCCATTGTATTGAATGTTAGTCTTGGAGTCATGAAGACCCGAATTCAAATCCAGCCTCAGACACTTACTTGATGTGTGATTCTAGGCAAGTCACTTAATCTCTGCCTGCCTCAGTTTCCTCACCTGTAAAATAAGGGTAATAGCACCTGCCTCTTCAGATAATTGTGAGGATCATATGAGGTATTTGTAAGGTGCTTTGCAAACCTTAAAGCACTCTATAATAAGATCAGTCACCCCCAGGGTAGGAGAAGGCACTAGAACCTGGGCTTGGAACCAAGTATAGAAAGCCTAGGTTAAAATCCTGCCTCAGATAAAAGATTAGAGAACCTTCCAAGGTCATCCCATTCAAGTCCTTGGATAGATGAAGATACTGAGGTCCAGAGAGTTTAACATCACACAAATAAAAGTAGAGGGGATCCTCTGACTCCAGAGCCAGCTGCCTCACTTAACTTCTCCCAAGACCCACTTTCCTGTTAAACAGTACTCCTGCCTCATGGGGTTGTGAGGCTCAAATAAGATATTTATTTATTTGTTTGTTTATTTGTGTATGTATGTATGGTTTTTTTCATAAGGCAGTGGGGTTAAGTGGCTTGCCCAAGGCCACACAGCTAGGTAATTATTAAGTGTCTGAGACCGGATTTGAACCCAGGTACTCCTGACTCCAGGGCCTGTGCTTTATCCACTACGCCACCTAACCTCCCCTAATTATTTATTTTTCAAACCAATAATGCACTAGGTGGACAAGTAGATGGAGCTCTTGGCAAGGAATCAGAAAGGCCCAAGTTCAAATACACTTCAGACACCTACTGGCTGTGTGACTCTGGGCAAGTCACTTAACCCTGTTTGGCTCAGTTTCCTCATCTGTAAATGAACTAGAGAAGGAGATGGCAAACCTCTCCAGCCTCTTTGCCACGAAAACCCCAGCTGTGTTATGAGGACTCAGTCATAGCTGAACCTGCCCTTGTCCAACTGCCTGCCCCCTTCACCCCAACACCCTTTGCCCCCTCTTTTCCTTGACAGGTCATTAATGAGGGAGAAGAGCCAGAAAACTTCTTCTGGGTGGGCATCGGAGCCCAGAAACCCTATGATGAAGACGCTGACTACATGAAGCACGCTCGCCTCTTCAGGTGAGCCTGTTTCCCTGACCCCCTCCTAAACCCCCATTACTCCATAGAAACCCCCTGTCCCCCAACCTTTCTCACCACTTTCACTGGGGCCACTCAACCCAAGCTGAAACCTCAACTCCCTGAGTGCTTTTCCTTCTCCCTCTCTGGTGCAGGTGTTCTAATGAGAAAGGTTACTTCTCAGTGTCAGAAAAATGTTCAGACTTCTGCCAGGATGACTTGGCTGATGATGATATCATGCTGTTGGACAATGGTCGGGAGGTGAGTTCTTCCAAGCCAGCTCCCTTACTCCACTGGTCCCAACTCCTAAACAGAGTTTCTGGGTATCAGGCCTGGCAGGTTGGTGGTAGTGCCTCGTGTCCATAGCCCCATCTCCCTTGGTCCTCACCTGTGTGGGAATAGTTCTTCCCAATTCATGTAAGAGAAAAGCGAGGACCAGAGAATGATTGTCTCAGGGTGCCTCTGGCCCATGAGTGATGGACTTGAGAGTGGCACCCAGGTCGTCATGCTTGCCTTGTAGCAGCACTCCTCCCTCTCTTTGCCAGCTTGACTCCTGACAGGGTGTGTAACTTCAACTGTCTCTCCTTCCTTACCCCACCTTGCAGGTTTACATGTGGGTGGGAACTCAGACAAGCCAAGTGGAGATCAAATTGAGTCTGAAGGCCTGTCAGGTGAGTGTCTGCTGACCACTGGGCCCAAGCTTCCTGGAGCCCAAGCTTCCCTGCTGCCTTGGTTCATCTAGACCAGGGCCAATTCACCTTTTTGTTTATTTTTTAATTTTTTTTTTTAGTTTTTGCAAGGCAACAGGGTTAAGTGGCTTGCCCAAGGCCACACAACTAGGTAATTAAGCATCTGAGGCTAGATTTGAACTTGGGTACTTCTGACTCCAGGGCCAGTGCTCTTTCCACTGTACCACCTAGCTGCCCCCAGTTCACCTTTTTGTATCATGGATATCCCTTCTCACAATAGTATTTGTAAAGATATAAAACACATTAGATTTCCAAAGGAAACCAAAAATATTTAATTAATAATTTAACAAAATACTTAAAAAAAGAAGATAGAAGTTCTGGCTCTAGATTAAGAATCTCCACTCCTGATGAAGCCCTTCACTTTTACATAGAAGGAAACCAAAGTGTGGTAGAGCCAACTATTTGTCCTGGCCCCCAGAGCACCTTTAGTGGTGGGGCTGGGATTAGAACCAAAGCTCTAACACTTTTCATTTGATCCCATCTTTTTTGGCCTGAGCTGTTCCTGCTTCCTCTTCCTTTCCTTGGCCTACTTCAGGGCAGGGGAGAGGTCAGTAGAAAGCCCCATCAGGTTAATCTCTCTAGACTTCAACATGAACTAGGTCTATAAAATGAAAAGGTTGGATTGGATGCCCTAAGGTCTCCGACAGCTCAAATCTATTTCCCTAACCTTTGTGTTATCTCATTGGCAGGTTTACATCCAGCACATGAGGTCCAAGGACCAGGAGCATCCTCGAAAGCTCCGACTGGTCCGCAAGGGTAATGAACAACACCCGTTCACCCGATGCTTCCACGCCTGGAGTACCTTCCGGAAACCCCCCGCCTAGCCCGATACTGAGGACTGGTCAAGGCTTCTCTTGTCCCTGACTCAAAGCTGCAAGCATCGACACAAGCTTTAACAGAAGGATTTTCCTACTTGAGAGAAGGGGGGGTTGGGGCCCAGATGCTCCAGCAGCCCCTGTTGTGCCGACCGTCATGTTGGGGAGGATGGCTTTCTTCATTCTCACCCATTGCTCTCAGGCTTCTAGGATCTTTCTGTCTGCCTGCACCCCTTTTTCTTAAGCTGTTCTATGGCCAAAGCAGGTGCCTAACTCTGCCCCAGGAAATCTCAGTCGTAAGGGAGGATGTGGTATGTGGAGCTGAGGTCTGGCTGGTGGGCAGAAGGTGGGGGAGAGGGAGGATGTGAGCTCGGCTTCCTCCCCTCTCCCCTTGATGAGGACTTGGAGCTTTCTGACTTCTGGTTGCCGAGACTGTGTCTTCCCCCACCCAGGGGTCCCTCACTGTGGACTCACTAGTCCTTCCCAGCAGCGGCACCTGGTGTATCGCATTGTTGGAATAAAATTCAGTTCTGGCACTGAAGGTGCAGATGCATGGACGAGTGTTTGCTTGGGGCCAGGGAGTAGTGCGTGCTAATGGGATGACTTTACTGCCCTCCCTGCCACCTCACGCCCTTCCTTTTTCCTGATAAAAGTACTGAGTCACACAACTCTGCATTGACTAAGGTAGGAGGACTATCTGCAGAGAAGCAGGTGTTGGCAGGCTCTGGTCCAAAGGAAGGAAGCTGGCCTGCAGGATAGAAATGGTGCGTGACCTTGCTGGTCCTGCGGCTCAGGAGGCTTGCTCCTCCCCACACCTGTCAGGGTTCAGGCAGCTGACTCCCAGTTAGTCCAGGTTAAAGGTGATTTTTGAACCCAGGGCTTCTTGACCTCCCATCTCCACCCGCTAGACCGCTGGGCTCCTACCTCACAGGACCCTGCCGTGGCAAGAAGCAGATGCATTGGCCCTTTGAGATACTAAATGCTTTATTTTCAATATTAAAAACCAGTATTTTTAATACCTAAAACAATGCTAATTAATCTTAACAAAAAGACCCCCCCCAAAAAAAGATACATTCTACAAGAGAAGCCCCCTACCACCACTTCTCCCCAACCCCCCAGGACACAAAATGGGAGCATGGTCAGTCGGCACGGTTTGCAGCCCCAGAGGGGCTCAGACACACTTCTACACACTCACAGCAGGAACCATCCAGGAGCAAGAATACCAAAATAACTTTAGAAATCTTTTTTGTCCAAGTCCTGATGAGGCAACCTCGGCTGTGTAAAAAGAGTGAAATCCTATACGCAAAGGCTCCAGCATTCCTGACCAGGGCCTAGGCCTGGCCTCAGCACCTCCCCAAATGGCTCTGTTGACTGAAGCCTGGCCCAGGATGCGAGTGGTTGCAGAAGCTGGACAATGGGAAGGCCGCCTTATAATCCTTACCCCGTTACCCCGCTTTTGGCCAGTCTGGACAGAGGTGGGGATTTCAGCATGACAACGGAGCCCTGGCTTCTGGGACTTTCCTTAGAACTAAGGCATTGCCTGTGACATACAGGGACTTGACTCCCTCCCCCCCTTCAGGCTGCTGGGGATTATTCCCTTTGGTCAGTTCCCTGGGGCAGGCAGGGGCTGCGCCATTCTTTTTCCCGGAAGAGCTAGGAGCCCACCCCCCAGTGGTCTCTGCCTGGTTTCCCCAAGGAGGCACCCCCGGGAGGGGGGAACAAACCAAGGCTCCCGTGATCTCTGAACCCCTTCTTCCAGGGATGTGATCAGGAGCGGGGATGGGGGGTAAATAAGATTATGTGCCACTAGGCTGGCTTTGTGCTTTTGGACAGAATGAGAGAAAAGACCAGGTTTTAACTGGGGGGTACAGGGGGGGAAGAAAAAATAAAATGTTTTGAACTAGGGGACAGAGGCAGCAGCCTGGTCCTCTACTCCACTTCTGGCAGGTAGGGAGGTATAAGGGATGACAGACTCCTTCCTATGTGACATCAGAATCCCTCAGGCAAAGCAGGGGTCTAGCAGGTGAAAAAAGGGGGGCCCTCCTGGACTCAGAAGACTGGAGCTGAGAGAGAATCTGATCCAGGATGAGGAGGTCCACCTTTTGATGGGGAAAGGGGACTGCTCTGTAGGAAAAGGCCCCAGTATACCAGTCTTGTCACAGCCCACCCTCCTCCAAGGACTTCAGTATGCTGTGGGGGGTGATGGGTGGGAGGGCACACGGGAAGGTAGGAGTGCATGGGGCTCACCCCTGCCCCTCTGCCACAGACAGGCTTTCTGGGCGAGCTGAGGTAGCCTAAGCAGGGAGAACAGTAGCCATGGCTCCCGAGGGAAGCCGTGTTGTGTGAAAGAAAACGGGTTGGGGAGGGAGGATTCTCTCCCTTCAGTCCATGGGCAGAAACAGTCTTAGACATGAAAGACGTGGAATGGGACAGACGGTCAGGGAGGGCCGGGGGAGGTCCATGCAGAGCTCTCTCCTTTCTTGGTTCCCGTTGCCTCCCTGCCCCCGCCTCTCGCCACCGCAGGAGAAAATTCTTCTTAGTGTTGCTGAGGGACCAGGAGGGCGGGCAGGGGTTAGGGGGATCAGGGCACTGCTGCTTCTGCCCTGCCACAGTTAGAAGGTACTATGTTACAGGGACAGGATCCAATGGGCACAGGGCAGGTGTGCGTGGACTGGTGGGCCCCGGGCTGGGCCGGGAGCTGTGATCCTCATCACTGGGGTCCAAGCCTGAGCCACAGGCAACAGCATCTGTCCTGGAGGGAGAAATGGGTGACCCCTCTAATTGGTTCCCATCCCACACACCCCACCCGTCTCCCTTTCTGGGGTGCATAGAGGGCCAGCTCTGTCCATCTTGTCATTCCCAGGCAAGCACAGAGATTAACAGCAGCCAATAACAGCTAATATTTATATAGGGGTTCTGCTAAGTACACCTGCATGCAGGATTCTGAATATGGCTTCAGCGGGGGGCATGAAACTGAATTTTCACAACTTATGCTACTTCCCTTTCTGATTTTGGCATCATCAACAGGGAAGATGTTGAAAGTACAGCCTAGAGGCTCCAAATTGACAAAAACTATCATTAACTTTTTGTTTGAAGAAAGCATTCTCTTTCTTTCCTCCTCCTGTGACTCCATTAAAACAAGTCACATTTTTAGCAGTGCTTTCCCCACACAGGAGTATGAAATGCGGGGGTCAGACTTCAGTCCCCTGAGCTAACCAGTCTAGCCAGCACCGGTACAGACTTGTGGTGTGAGTGGCCAATGACAAACCAAGCATCTGTGTTTTAAGCAACTGGAAGATCCGGCCCCCATAAGGAGGGAAGTCCATTCTTCAAATGAATGGCTACCTGAATGCCTGGGGTGACCCGGCTGATGGAGCACATGGGAGTTTACCAAAAAGAGATTGCAGAGGACAAGTGCCCTTTAGGAGGTCAGGATTTTCTGGTTCCATCCACCCAATGAATAATCTTCTGGAAAGAGGGCTTAGGGCCTATCTCCCAGCTGGTCATACCTCATAGAATAAGGTAACAGCCAGGTAGGAATGGGGTACAGAGATGTATCCACTTAGGTTCTTGTTTCTAATTCTCTCCGAACCTTGCATATTGAAATTTGTAGGTGATAATAGTCCAATCCTTCCACTGGGGGGGACTGGAAATTGAGTTCCTGAGGAAGAAATGGTTTAACCAAGCACCACACTTCTAGCACTCCTGATTCCCAGGGGAATGAGCATCAGACTACCTTTCTCCCTATGTCCCCATTAAATCTGGGTCACAACCTACTAAAGAAGGGTTCAACTTTCTCCCTGCACACACTTGTGTTCTCCTCTGGCAGAACTCCAGTTAAGCAGGTGAGAAGTCAAGAGAGTGGGCCATCATCATAGCATTTTATTGTGGAGCAATACATGGGGGCTACCTGACGGGCTGAATGGAGTCCCCGGATCTAGAACTTAAGGGGATCTCCCTCTCCTGGAACTTAAGAAATCTCCATAGACCTCAACTGAATATCAAATGAATTATGGGTTAAGGGCTGAGACACAACTGCCACCTTGTGTCTGACAAAAAAAGGTGGGCTGACTCCCTGGAAACATTGGCTGGGTGCTAACATTTTACAAATATCTCATCCAATCCTCTCAATCACCCTGAGAGGTCAGTGCTATTCTCATCATCCCAACTTTATACAGACAGAGATTAAATGACATGCTCAGTTGTCACACTGCTAGTTAAGTATCTGAGTCTGGGTCTGAATTCAGATCTTCCTGGTTCTAAGTCCAGGGCACTGATGGCACCTCTATTGTTACTATTATTCTGGAGAAGCCTTTTTTCATTCATCCTATTAGTATTTTCTTAAATTATCATCTATATAATTTATCTGCTTGCAGAGTATAGCCTCTTTACAACAGAATGTAAACTTGAAGGATTGGTTGTTTTTTTTTATTTCCCCAGCGCCAAATATACTGCCTAGTTAAAAAAAATAAATAAATAATAATAATAATAAACATGAATTCAAAAGCAATTTTAATTTTTACAAAGTGCTCTAAAGTATGTTATTTCATATGATTGTAGATAATACAATCTACAGTTGCTTAACAAACTCGATTTGAATGGGACTGGCCAGACCTCAATGACAATAATTAGAGCAGCCTTAGGAACTTAGGGTTAAAGGGAAGGCGAAGGTGGGTGGGTGGGTGGGTGGAGGAGGGGCTTGGAAACTAGCCATAGAGCTACCAGGACTAGCTTCACATCCTAAATTTTTCCCACTGAGAACCTGGATAAGTCATTTAACCACTATGGTCTTCAGTTTCATCATTTATAAAATGAGCAAGTTTCACCTGCTGGTTCAAGTCCCAGCTCTAGCCTTGTTGCAAGGACTTTTTGCCTCTTTTTTGTTTAGAACAGTGTCTACACTTAATAAATATTTATTAATTGATTGAGTAACCTCAATTTGATATAAGATTTTTGGTCAAGTGATTTAACATTACTGGGCCTCTGGTAAAGGGATATTATTAAACTACATGATTCTGCAGTTGAGCTCAGTTCTAAAAGTCTATGAGTCTAAGATAATCACTTTAAAACTCGAAGATTCTATGATTCTTATCCTCCAGACTGAGGATGTAAATACATATCTGCATACTCAGCAACTAGATTTTTTTTCTTTCCTGAATCTCTCCTCCCCAGGTCCAGACAGTAGGCCTCCAGCCACCTAGCTCCCCCTCACCTTATTTGATCAGAATTCCTGGAGATCGGGCATCTTCCTCTGCTATATTTCGCAAATTTTTCTCTGCTTCCTCCGAAGAGCTAGAAGGGTTGAGAAGAGAGGCTGTCCTAAGACTGAGAATGATCCCCAGCTCCTATTTCCCAGTATGGAAAGAACATCCAGTACACCACATAGAGCAGGGATGGGGAACCTTTTTCTTCCAAAGGCCATTTGGATATTTATAACATCATTTGCAGGTTATATTTGCTCAAACAATTAACTGACCCCTGAAAAGCTCTTTTATTTATTGAATTTCAAGTCCCACCTGTGGTTGCCTTAACCAGATCAAAACAGCCCACAAGTAGAAGTTCCCTGCTCCTTGATGTAGAGGGAAGGGGATGAGGTGGAGAAGGATGTTTAGAATCTAGAAAGCCCCAGTCCATCCTTCACCAGCCTGGGGCAGAAAAGTAAGACTGAGTCCGGCTTCATCCCTTCCTTCCCTGCCCATTCCAATCTGCAATTTTCCTTCCCCAAGGGGAATTTTTTGAGATTAATCCCTGAAATCAACTTGGGACTTTCCAGAGATCTGGGTTTCTAAGGCTAAGCTCAGCTGACTTTGGTGTGAAGATGAAAGGTCTGGTCAGAGAGACCAGGCTGCCCTGTTGCCAGCCAAGGGCAATGGACCTCCTCCTGTCCTCACCTCAAGAAATCCTTCACTTCTTCCACGGTGATATCCCCTGTGCTGTCCAGCGTGCTGTTGGGAGAGTCTATGGATGCTGGGGAGAGGGCAGCCTGTGAGTTCTCTGGGGTTCCTTGGCAGAAGAGAATGGAGAATTAGACTTGGCATATGCCCAATCACCAAGATGGCCAGGACCGGGGTTCCAAAGAGCACCAAGAATATGATGCCCCCCCCCTTTTCCCTCACTCAGCCCCATTTCAGTCTTAGATTATGAAAACCTGTTAAGCAGAGACTTATATCCCTGTACAGGGTCCCCAGGGGAAACGGAGATCTCCAGGGCAGGGGAAAGATGTAGCAAGCCAAGGGAGAGCCTGAAGCCAGAGCAAAGATGGAGCCTGGCTAGAGCTTCCCAAGGCTTTGGGGACAGTCCATCTGGTTGGGATTCTGTCCTGAATATTCTATTAAACCACTGGAGCATGGTTGCAGTCATATTTCTAGCTCTACTAGACCCAAGTCCGCCACGAAGGCCATTGCTTTCCTCTCAGGAGGAACTTCAGTCCGTCTCTTCTCCCTGGGACTTGCTGGATCTATGAGGGCCTAAGGATCCTTCTAACAAATGGAACAGGCACAGCACCATTCCAGTTCTCGGTGAAGCCCTCGCTAGCCCTGCTAAGAGGCTGCCCCAGACCAGGTGGCAGCTCATCGCTTCCTGGATACAGCATGCAAACATATATGCTGCTCGTCTTCCCCTCCCACCTCATGTATCTTTTCTGCTCTCTGTTTATCTTAAGTCCCCTCTGTGATTTTTACAAAATGAATTAAAAAGGACTTGAGTGATCATCTGGTCCAGCCCTCTCACTGATTAAAGCAGATAAGTGACTAAAAAGCAGATAAAAAGAAACTAAAAAGAAGAGGGCCACAAGTCCTTATTGTATACACACCTACACCAGGCTAAAAGCCCGGTCTGGTCTCCTCAGTTCATGGCCCCTCACCTTTAAAGGACCAGCTAAGTCCCACTCCCTCCTGGAGACCTACTTCGCCCGCACTGATGATACCTCCACTTGCACTTTGCCACTGAGGCTACCTCCAGGCCCTTCCTCCTCTTCCTCCCAAGGCTTGGGCACTCACCAGCTCTATCAAGGAAGGAATGATTCCCCTCGGACACTGGCAGCACGTGGGTTCCGTTGGCTTGGCTCAGCTTGGGTGATCCTTTGTAATCATTGCTGGGAAAGAAGGGAGAAGTGTGATGGGGGAGGGGAGGGGGCTTTCTTTTGGAAGCGGGGCACTGGACTGTGGAAGCAGGGGAAAGAAGAAGGAACAAGGGCAGCTACAAAAATCTGGCCCCAGGTCACTGTGATGGGGAGAGGTTATTCATAAAGTCTGACATCTGGTTTTCAAACAAAGTGCCAGGCATGGGTGAGTTTTCATGGCCTAGTAGTGGGCAAGACTGAACAATCCTGCCATAGCACACAATTCTCCCTGGAAGGTTGGCATACCCAGACACCAAGAACATCTGGGATCCGAAGGATTCTTTCACTTGCCCTTGACCATCAAGCTCCCATGCCTGCCCCCAAGCTGCCAGCTGGGGCTTCCTGGCACTCAGAATTGCCAGGGGGTTGCTTGGAAAATATCAGCCTGAAGAGGGCATGGGCATAGCATTGTCCACACCCGACTGATCACTGAAGCTTAGAATAGAGCCTGAGGGAGATGCAGGGTCCTTTCCAAGGGAGGGTAGGCAGTCATGGGCATCCCTGGGGTCTTTGCCTGCCAGGACTCTCCCTCACTGTGATCACACCCTGGGCAGGATGAATCTTCTCTCCCTCCCCCACCCCGGCACCCCAACTCCCCCTTCCTGGCACCTGACACAGATGGTTTCATGAGGTCGGATGAAATCTAGGGAGCACAAGGGTTCCGTGATATTTCTGGCACTCAGAGAAAACCGCTCAAACTCTGATGGGGAGATCAAGTAGAACCCTGTTGGAAGGGATGGGGAAGAGAAATGTGAGCAATTTCCCAATTAGCCAGTGCCCACCCTACCCCACCCTAGCCTTCCTCATGGGTGGAGCAGGTACCTGAGGGGACATCAGGTTCCTTTAAAGAACATGAAGACTTGTCTGGTGGCTTCCAGCCTTCTCTCTCCCCCTACTCTCTCCTGTATCCTCACCTTTCATCTCTTGGTTTTTATTTCCCTGGGACCCTCTCCTCTACCCACCCCTATCACATTTCTCTGGCACTAAAGGAGGACTACCTCCTCCAGGAAGCCTGACCCAGTCACCCTGATGGCCAGGGACCCCTTCCCTTGTCTGACCTCCAACTGTACTCAGAGCTTCTACCATGAAGTCTGGCCCGTGGATATTCTCCAGTCTTTCATGGCCTGAAACCTATCTTTTCTGAAAGTTGTCTTCTGCAATACCAAAAGAAGGTCCAATGTCTAAGTACTTAAGTGAGCTTCAAGTAGGGCAGGTAGGTGGCCCGGAGTCAGGAAGATGCTGCTTTCAGAGTTCAAATCTGGCCTCAGATACTTACTAGCTGGGTGACCCTGAGCAAGTCACTTAACCCTGTTTGCCTCAATTTCCTCATCTGTAAATGAGAAGGAAATGGCTGACCACTTCAGTATCTTTGCCAAGAAAACCCCAAATGGGATCCCAAAGAATCAGAGGTGGTGGGAAAAAAATGACTGAAATTGAGCCTCAAGTGCCTGTTCCCCAAGAAAGCCTAAACAAACAATCCTTCTTGGCCTGATTAAAAGTTAGGTGGGAATCAGGGCAAGTCATCCCCTCTGGGGCCTCCTAGACCCTAACTCCTGTTGGAGATTGAGGAAGAGAGGGAAAGTGATTTAGGGAGCTGGACCTGGATGGAGTCAGCAGAACCTATGTTGATATTCAATTTCAGGTGGGCAGCTAAGCTGATGCAGTGGATAGAGCACTGGTCCTGGAGTCAGAAAGATCTGAGTTCAAATCCTACCTCAATAATGGCCTCAATCCTACCTTAATAATGACCTAGCTGTGTGACCTTGGGCAAGTCACTTAACCTCCATTGCCTTGAATAAAACGAAATAAATGAAGGATATTCAATCTTGGGGACTTAAAGTTGGGTAAAACTGGAGAATACAATTAACTCTCTGCCTTAGTTTCACACTGGTGAAAATGGGCATAACATTAGCACCTATCTCCCAAGATGAGGATAAAATGAAGTATTTAGAAAGCACCTTGAGAAGCTTAGAAGTGTCAGAAATGCAAACTACTTAGTGGTAGCCAGGGGGTGCTGTGGGGTAACTAGATAGCTCAATGGAGAGAATTCCTTGGCCAGGAGTCAGGAGAGTTCAAACATTCCTTCAGACACTGCATGACCCTGGGCAAGTCACTTAACCTCTGGAGAAGGGAACGGCAAATCATGCCAGTATCTTTGCCAGGAAAACTCCATGAAATCACGAAGAGTCGGGAATAGCTGAACACAGTGCTGCTGTGAAGAGGAGCTAGACCTAAAGTCATTAGGACCTGTATTCAAATCTAACCTCAAGCACTTAATAATGGTTTGACTCTGATTACGTTATTTTCTCATCAGTAAAATGAGATGAATAATAACTTGGAATTAAGGATTCCTTCCAAAGCTGAAGTGAAGATAAAATGAGAGATTTATTTTAAAAAGCCCTAGTAATGCTAGATATTATTTTAACACCAGCTGTTATTATTAATGACTTGCCCTACACCACAAGACATAGTTGAAGGAAGAGTTATTAGAATTCTGAACTGGCTTCACCGTAGGAAGACAAAGCCTCATTTCTGTAGCCTCATTCCCCTGGATAAGCAAACAGAGCTCTTTCCTGCAGTTCTTTTTGAGATGCTTACAAGATTTTTTATCTGAGGAATTTCTTCTAAGCCTTAAAAAGCCTGAGGCAAATGATCTCTGCTCTGTGATGGTTTCCTCCATCCCTCCCAAGTATAACAACCCTCTTCTCTACACCACCACCACGATTTTTCTGAATAGAGTCATTGATGGTTTAGAACTCTTCCTTTGAAAACTGTCATACCCTTTGACCATTAATTAATTGAGGAATAGGTCTTACTCTTATATATTTGAATCAAATCTCCACGTATCCTGGAAATGAGACTATTCCCAGTTAACCTATTTCCTTTCTAATTTCAGCTACAGTGGTTTTGTTCAGCAAGGCACCTGTTTTTTCCCAACCTATATATTGTTTTATAATAATTATTTGTTGTAAAGACTATATCAAATTGCCTTCTATTGGGGGAAAGAGAGAGAGAAGGGGGAAAAATTATAAAATTCAAAACCTTGCAAAAAATGATTGGTAGAAACTACTATTGTATGTAATTGGAAAACAAACAAAATGTTTATATAATTTAAAAATAATTATTATTTGTGAATGTGATCCTATTCTCTTTCTCACCAATCAATAAAGTTCCATTAGCTACTTCTTGGCTCAAGTTGGGAAACCTGCTGCCCTAGGCAAAGGAGGTATAGAACCCCCAGAGTTGGGACTGCAAGATAGAAGGAAAGCATGGGAATCATGGGGTGTGCGAGCAGTCAGCCAGAGGCTGTGCCAGCTTGGGCTGTGCCAGCTTGGGCTGTACAGTCTGGTTGGAACCTTGTAGACTATTAGTATTTTTACTTTGTTGCTCAGTCGCATCCAACTCTTTATTGACTCTATTGGGATTTTCTTGGTAAAGATACTGGAGTGGTGGGCCATTTCCTTCTCCAGGTTCATTTGACAGATGAGGAAATTGAGGCAAACAGGATTAAGTGACTTGTCCAAGGTCACACAGCTGACCTCAGGTCCAGTATCTATCCAGCAAGTGCTTTTAACCTCCTTTCACAGACGAGGAAGCACAGAGAAGAAAATGGACACCTGACTACTTGGAAGAAGCATTTTCTTAACTGAGTACTCATTGACATTCTACCAGGAGCAAGGGAATCACAGACAAAGATGACACCATCCCTTGCCCTCTAGAGGTTTATGATTGGGGCAGCTAGGTGGCGCAGTGGAAAGAGTGCCAACCCTGGAGTTAGGAACACCCGAGTTCAAATCCAACCACAGACATTTAATAATTACCTAGCTATGTGATCTTGGGCAAGTCATTTAACCCACTGCCTGGCCAAAAAAAAAAAAAAGGCTTACGATTGATCTACAGCTAGGACTCTGAAGTCAATTTTCTCACGTTAGGTTGGCTAGCTCTCTGCCATAACTAGGTACCTCCCAAGTCATTGGGGTTTTGGGGACTAGGCTGAAGCCAGGGGGTGATCATTCCTTGTTGGCCTTTTCTGGGCCACCAGAGGGAGAGGAAGAGACCTTTGAACAAGGTCATTTAAGAATCAAGGCTGTCAGAATTTGAAGGGGTCTTGGCAATTATAGAAACCAATTCCATTTTTCGGAAAAATAAATTGAGGCTCAGAGATCAAGAGTGGCTTGACCACAGTCACGTAATAAGTACCACAAGAGCCAGGGCTAGAATGTTAACCAAAATTAGCTTGGCTACTCTCCATAATCTGACCAAAACCCCCAAACTAGAGGCTGTTAGAATGCTAAATGGGCAACTGCATTGGTTTCTTAATCATAAGGAAAAGGGCAGAAATCTACATATATACAAAATGGTACCTGAAGATACAAATGAAATCAAGACCTGGCCCACAAAGTCTACTCAGATGGCCATAGACAGTGCCTTCTCATTTCAACAGAACCTCACTATCATCCTACTGCAACAGGAGGAGCCAGGTCAAAAGTCTCCCTCCCACCCAAATCCCACAACTCAATGCAGTCTTCCTCTTCTTACCCTCTTATTCTGAACCCTTTTTATTCCTTTTAAGCCTTCCCATCCCAGGGTCTGAGGAATTCCACAAACCTGGACTCTCTGGCCACATGCTGAGAGATCTGCTGTCCTTCCTTGACCCATTCAAATTACAGAACAAGATCATCTTGTCACATCGGGATAAGATGGGGAAGAAATGGGAGGGTGTAGTAGGGCCCCCTTCTCCTTGCTTGAGTGAAGCCACCCCACTGCCTTACAACCAGAGAGCTTCTCTGGGTTAGGAGGAGTGGACAACAAAAACACCCCCAATTCAAAGAGGCTTAAGATGCCCTGATTTTTTAAATGGGCCAACCCAGTGACCCAAACAAGGTTTGATTGATGCATGGGTGAAATAGATAGCTGCCCATAGGATGTGATCTGAGCAGATCCCCTGGCCAAAATGTGCTTCCAAGTTATCGTCTCCACCTTTTCACTTTATCACAGAGCTTTGATCTATTGCAGATCAGCCTAAGAAATTAAATGGGAATTTTGGGGAAGTTTTACAGAAGCTGAAGAGGACACACCAAGGCCAGCAGACCACACAAAGTCTATGATCAAATATTTACCCCTAATTTTACACTAAGGTACTATAATTATAAAATGAAAAAAGGTAAATTCAGACTTCTCTGGTACAAAAGGAGGGTCAAAAAAATTGACACGGACTTTCCAGGTCAAGGGGCACCTCATCACTAACTGCCATGATGTGGAAGGGATAACTGTACTGTGGGATCTTCCAAGAGTTGTGTGTTAAAATGTTTAAAAGGAACAACTTAAATTTTCATCTATTGATATTTTATCAAGATTAGCTGACAGACAGCCTAGAGCACAGGTTCTGTTCTCCCTGAAGAAAAAGCACCAAAGAGAAACTTTGCCAAGGGGATGCCAGATTCCTTCCCCATCCTTCCATACCCTCATGGTGAAGGTCCTGGTGCTCCCCCCCCCCCCCGCAAAGCTCCCACTTCCCTCACCTTGCCCATATTTTGTGAAGACACAGGAAGCAATGCCGCTGATGTCTTCCTTGCGAATGCAGTCATAGTGCACCTGAGGCCGAAGGGACGGCACGGCGAAGACGTGGATGTCTCCAAGGTTGGTCAGACAGGCCAGGCAGTTCTCCGTGTAGTCCTCAAAGGCCACGCTGGTGAAGGTGACCAGAGCCACCTTCCTCACCCGGCAGCCCTCATGGGCTGTGAGCTTGAACTTTGTCTTGGCACTAACCTTGGGCAATGTAAACACCTTGGGGGGAAGGAGAGGAAGAAAGTCAATAGGTGTCATGGAAAGACTTTGCAGGGAGTCAGCCTATCCAGATTGCCAGAGCAACTAGTAAGACTAAACTGCCCACAGTGGGGGTAAACTGTACATACAAAGGGGGAGAGAAACCCAATAAACACCAGATCTTGAGCAAGGTGTAAAATGCACATGGAGCCAATGGAACATAGAGCCTCAGTCCCACTGGGGATAGGCTTCCTTATATCTTAGGGCTTTAGAGACTAGGTTGAACCCTCACTGGTCATCCTTGTGAACTTATGCGTCCACAGAGGAAGAAGGGCCCTCTGAGGAATGTCACTTAGAAATCTGAAAACTCTTAGACTCTGAAGGTCAATGATCATATAGATTGATCCCTTCATTTTATATAATTCCTATAATCAATAGAACCCATTTGATTCTTTCCATTACACAACACCAGAGATGAAGTCTCTGTTCAGGTGAACTCCACCAGTCTGTACCCGAGACTCACTATACTAGTCTATGTAAGAGATACAGCAGATACAAATTCTAGTCCTTCAGTTCAGCTGAAGAGACCAAACTACCACAGAACAAGAAATGTAAAAGACCAATCCAAGTGAGAGGTGTATAATCAATATAATGCTTTCCTTCCTAAGGGGTGGGGAAGGGGAGAAAGAGAGGATAAGAATTTGAAACTCAAAATGAGTTTTTAAAAATGTTAAATGTAATGTGAAATAATTAATGAAATAAATGAAAATATAATTAAAAAAAGAAATCAAGTGAGAGACTATGGCATACTGAAAATCAATGCTTTAGGAAAAGAGAAATCATTAATAATTGGGGAGATTTCCAAGATGTAAGACCTGAGTTAGGCAGGTGCATTCTGGATGGAAGGATGGAGTGAAGGGGAATGGCATGAAAAAAAAGATTGGGGGGGGGGAAATCCATCAATCTAGTGTGGGCTGTGGATGGTAATAAGATTAGCCCCTCTGAAGGATTTGTGTAGAAAAGTCTAGAAAAAAGGTTGGATCAATGCAATGACCAACCCTGATTCTAACAGAACAATTATCACATTTCTATGGTCTAATCCCTGGAGTCAGGAGGATCTGAGTTCAAATCTGGCTCAGACACTTAATAATTGCCTAGCTGTGTGACCTTGGGCAAGTCACTTAACCCCACTGCCTAAATAAATTTAAAACCTTATTGCTCTATGATCTAGCCCCAGTCTTTCTCCTGATTTCCATTCTCACATCTCCAAATACCCATTAGATATCTTGAACTGGATTTCCTGTAGACATCTTAAACTCAACATATCTAAATCTTTCCCCCAAACACTCCCCTCTTCCCAACTTCCCTCTCTTCCCAATCACCCAGGCTCACACCCTAGGCATCATCCTCAACTCTTCCCTCTCACCTCCAGTATCCAACCTGATGACAAGTTCTGTGGATTTTACCTTCATTTATATACCACCTTGCTTTAAATCCCCATCACTTCCTGTCTTTCTGTCTACTACAATGGACTTCTGATTGGTCTTCCGCTTCAAGTCTGTCCCCACCCCATCAGTTGTCAAACTGGTCTTCCTAAAGTGTAGACCTTTTAGTCATTAAATTCCAGCAGCTTCCTATCCCCTCCAGCATCAAATATAAAATCCTGCTTGGCATTCAAAGCCCTTGACGACCAGGCCCCTTCCGGCCTTTCCAATCTTCTCATACCTTACTTCTCATTATATATTTGCAATCCTGTGACACTGGATCCTGGATGTTTCTTACTCTACTCATGATACTTCATCTCCTATCTCTGAGTGTCTGGAGTGTTGTCTTTTTGTTTGCTTGTTTATTTGTTCTGTTTTTTTGCAAGGCAAATGGGGTTAAAGTGGCTTGCCCAAGGTCACACAACTAGGTAACAACTAGGTTGGATTTGATTCAGGTTCTCCTGACTCTAGGGCTGGTGCTTTATCCACTGAGCCACCTAGCTGCCCCTGGAGTGTTTTCTGAATATTTTCCTTATTCCTCCAAGCCTGCAACTCTCTCTTCCTCACCTCCATCTTCTAGCCTTCCTGGCTTCCTTAGTCTCAGATAAAATTCTTTTCACTAATATCGGCACCATCATTCTATTCATTTAATCATTGTTTTGAGGTCAATCCAGTCATATTTGACCCTTCATGACCACATTTGGGGTTTTTTTGGCCACTATTTTCTTCTCCAGCTCATTTTACAAATAAGAAAACTGAGGCAAACAGGGTGAAGTGATTGGCCCAGGGTCACACTGCTAGTAAGAGTCTGAGGCCGTATTTAAACTCAGCTCCTCCTGACACCAGGGCTGCATCATCTAGCTATCCCAACTCTACTGATTATAATCACTTTACTGACTATCTCAAATGTAGCCAGTATATATCTTGTTTGAACATTGGTGTTTGCCTGTTCCATCAGACTCTGGGATCTTTGGGAGCAGGGATTGTCTTTTGCTTTTCTCTTCATTCTTATTGCTTATTAGCACAGGGCCTGGATACAGTAGGAGCATAATAAATGCTTATGACCTCCTGACAAGGAAGTGATGAATTAAAGATGCAGAATGACACCTGCACTTTCAGACACGGACCATGTGGGAATCTATTTTTGCTTGACTTTGCATATTTTTTTTTTTTTTTAGGATTTTGCAAGGCAAATGGAGTTAAGTAGCTTGCCCAAGGCCACACAGCTAGGTAATAATTAAGTGTCTGAGACCGGATTTGAACCCAGGTACTCCTGACTCCAGGGCCGGTGCTTTATCCACTGAGCCACCTAGCTGCCCCCCAACTTTGCATATTTTTAAAAGGATTTTTTTTTAATTAGGGACTGAAAGGGTGTACAGAGAATGGAAGAAAAATCAATGCTTGTTAAATAATAAAAGACACTTAAAAAAAGAAATCAAAGTGGAAGAAGATGAAGTCAAAGGGAATGAGGGATTGATTCAGTTAAATTTGATCTGAGGGGCAGAAATGTTTTTAAAGCATCATAAGAAGCATCAGAGCAAGAATGGGGAGGACTGATGGAAAGGAGATGGCAGTATAGGTTTCTTGGGGGGCTATTCTTTTAAGGGTGGCTTAGCCCAGCTCCTTGGTCTCCCTTACCTTGAATTGTTCCTCAGAAGAGATAAGCACTGAGTGGCTTCCCTGCATGTCAGGGGCCTTGGCCAGATCTCGGGACACTTCATAGGGCTCGGGCAGGGGGCTGCCCCTCCCATCCAACACAGCAATAGAGACCACCGGGGCCCGGTGCATCAGCTGCACCTCCTTGCCCAGGACGGCCTCCACTGCTCGCTCAGAGAACTTCTCCTGGGATGGTACTTCCAGGGCATAAGCAAATACTGACCCGGAGTTGGTGCCTGCCCACATGGTTGGCCCGTGGTGGGTTGCTATGAAGGGGAAAACAAGGGGAGGGGGAGACAGACACTGGAGTTCAAGAGGTGCTCAGCTCTCCAAACTCCAGTTAAGACATTACCAACAACCACCGGGAGAGTAAAAATTCCTTCCATTTATCTAGTGCTTTACAGTTTTCCAAGGGACTTTCATTGAAAATTATGACTGGCTTACTGAACTTATCCCCAAACCTTCTTCCTCCTCCTAGGAAGTCATCTCTTATAATAAAGAATTTTTTAAAGAAAAAAGAAAAGAAAAAGAATAAGAAATGAAAACAGTTTAATAAAACCATACAGAAGAAAAAGGAAAAGTAAAAAGAAAATTAGAACTAGTAGATTTCAAAAAACCGGGAAAAGTTTACATGAATTGTTGCAAAGGGAAGTACGCAGAACCAGAACATCAGACAGCAATATTATGCAATGATCACCTATGACTGACCTAAATTAGCTCTTTTCAACAATACAATGATTTGAGACAATTCAAAAGGACTCATGATAGAAATTACCATTCATATCCAGAGGAAGAACTGATCTAAGTCTGAATGCAAATGGAAGCATACTATATTCATTTTATTTTGTTTTCATAGCTTTTTCCTTTTGGTCTGCTTCTTCTCTCAAAATAAGGAAGTTAAGTTTACCTGACTGTCCACATATAACACATCAAACTGCTTACCATTTTATGGAGGGAAAAGGGAGAAAATCTGGAATTCAGAATTTTTAAAAAATGTTTAATTCTTATCTTCACAGATAATTGGAAAAAATAAAACACTATTAAGAATTGTAACTGTGGGTATAGAGAAGTAGGAAGGGTAATTATAGAAAAGATTAGAACCCACAACTCTGCATTCCTGGTCCTACACTGCTTCCACAGATACACACTGCCTCTAGGTGCAGGGTAGACATCAGAGACCTAGACTTTGGGAGCTTCTTTTCTCTCCCACCTTCTTCCATAGTCCACACCAGTCTTACCATCCCGGAGGAAAGTGTCAGCAAAGTAGAGACAGCGCACCACGCCTGAGAGCGAGTCATCGGCCGATCGGGGCTCAATCCGTCGCTGCACAGGTGTCATCTCCACATCGTGAGGGCAGGCCTGTTCAGCCAGCTGAGCGTTGGCTTCCTGCACCTAGCCAGGAAAGGACAAAAGCATGAAGTTCCTTCCAACTTCTATGGACTTGGCTAAGTCATCAGCACCTAGATTTGCCTTGAGAGTGATATTCTTTAGATTTCTTTGTATCATCAGCCTTTAGCACAGTGTCTGATGCTTAATAACTGCTGATATGTGCTTAGTGGCGCTTAATATATGCTGATATATGTTTAGTAGGTATTTAATAAATGATGATATGTGCTTAATAGGCATTTGATAAGTACTGAAATATGCTTAGATGCTGATATTTGTTTAGTAGGCACTTAATGCTGATTAATTATCTGGCTCCCATCCAGCAAGGTCCCTTAAGAGGGGCACATACCTTCTTGATCAGAGCCATCCCTCCCAGAAGCAATGTTTTCACCCACCCCTAAACATTTACTACTAAATGTTTTTCTTAAAAATTATAAATAGGGGCAGCTAAGTGGCACAGTGGATAGAGCACCAGCCCTGGAGTCAGGAGGACCTGAGTTCAATTGGTCTCAGACACTTAACCCCACTGCCTAGCAAAAAACTAAAAAAAAAAAAAAAAAAGTATATATATAATCAAACCCTAATTCTTCCTTCTCTGTGTATCTCGCTCTTCTTATTCCCTAGCCTCCTTCACTTGAAGCAACTAAATGCTAATGTATGCATAACAGGTGCTTAATAAATGCTGATATATGCTTAATAGGCACTTAATAAGTGTTAATATACACTTAGTAGGCACTTAATAAATTCTGATGCATGTTTAGTAGGGGCTGCAAATTAAAGGGTACAATCATTGCTGGGGTCTGGGAATGGAAGGATACATATTTGAAAGAGCACCCCTCAAATCCACCACCCAAGTTTCCCCAGACAGTGACCAATGCTTGAAATATTCCACCATTAGATATTAATCTGTTTTTTCTAATCTCCTCTTTTATAGCTAAAAACTTCCCTGGGAAGAGGCCCACAGTCAGGCCCAAACACTTCACTGTGAGTGAATGGAATACCAAGGGTTGTAGAGTCCTTGAATTTGAGTTACCACCGTCTCAACTTGACTTACTCTCCACAGGCCGTGAGCCTGGCAGAGCCTGGGCCAGGATCCAGGGCAGGCAGAGGCCACTAGATAAGCCCCTTCAAGGCGTCCTCCCCATTCCTCCTTCTTACCTTGCTACTGGGGCTATTTGGGTTGGTCCGCTTCTTGCCAGAGACTCGGCTCTTACGAATTCGCCGGAAGGACTGTCTCAGGGACTTCTTCAAGGACTTGACCCTGGACAGGGGTCCCTCCATCGCTAGGGAGTCGTTGGGATGAAGAGTGCACCTGGGACAGACGCAGGAAACTCACTTACCTATGTGACCAGGCTGAGGGATTAATGGGGGATTTGGAAGCTACTCAGGGGTGGGCTGAAGCCACTTGGAACTGGCTCTGAAGAACTGACTGATAAATCAGATTAAGCATTAACACCTTGGAAACTGGTAAATCAGGGTTTGATTTCACTGTACTCCCTTTAACAATTGTTTTATTGATTTTCCAATCTTAAAGTGATGGATAATATTGCAGATTAAATATAAAAGTATTATCTTGCATGCATCTTCCCCTACCTCCTTTGAAGGGTCAGCTGTTAGACATCTCCAGTTTCAAATACCTCTTTTTTTCAAATACCTCTTAAGTTATCCGTACACACCTCATATTCATTTGTTGACTTTTTGTTTTTTTCTAAGTCAACCAGCTAAGAGTAAGACCCAGAACAATTTCTCAATTCTTTCTTCACATTCCTAGAAGTGAGATCTACCAGCTCCCCCAGTAGGGCCTGGGTAGGTCATATAGGCAGTCCTATTTCCCCTGGACTGTGACTTATGGCTCACCAAGGAAGGCCCAGGGCTCAAATAACTTCCTCATCAGGTGTTTCTCTCTCTCTCTCTCTCTCTCTCTCTCTCTCTCTCTCTCTCTCTCTCTCTTAAACAATCCATCCAGATGCCACTCTGGAAAAATTACTTTCATAACATATCAGAGCTCTGAAGCTATATTAAGTCATTTAATCCAATTCCCTTATCTTATTATTTTTTGGATTAATTTAATTTAATTTGCAACGCAATTGGGGCTAAGGGACTTGTCCAGAATCACACACTAGGAAGTATAAAATGTCTAATGCTGGATTTGAACTCAGGTCCTCCCGACTCCAGCACTAGTGCTCTATTGACTGAGCCACCTAGCTGCCCCAATTTTCTTTCTTTCTTTCTTTTTTGTGTGTGTAAAGCAATGGGATTAAGTGACTTGCCTAGGGTCACAGTTGGGTAAGTATTATGTGTCTGAGGCTGGATCTCAACTCAGGTCTTCCTGACTCCAGGGTTGGTTCTCTATCCACTGTGCCATCTAGCTGCCCCCATATTTCTTTCTACTCTAATCTCAATCCCTGTATTACAAAAGTAGAAGAGTTGAGGCCTCAAGAGGGTAACCTACTTGCTCAAGGAAGGTGTGATCCAAGAGGAGGCACAAGAATCAGGGTGGGTTGGGGGCAGAAGGGAGATACAGATACTACAGAACTTAACCCAGGCAAGCCCTAGGATCACAGGGAAAGCATAAACCGAGATGGGGTTGGGGTAAGCCCTCAGAAAAATGGCTAAGGAGTTTTTCTATTTAAAGGGATGGCTAGGTGCTCCAGTAGATGGAGTTTTGAGCCTAGAGTCTAGAGGAAGACCCAAGTTCAAGTGTGGCCTCAGATACCTACTAGCTACGTACTCTGGGGAGTGCCTCATCCTGTTTGTCTCAGTTTCTACATCTGTAAAAGGAGGATAATAACAGCGGCTACCTCCCAGGGTTATTGTGAGGATAGGTAACAATTGTAAAGTGCTTAACACAAGTCCTAGCACATAAATATAACTATGATCTATTATTACAATGATTATTTTCTTAAGTGATCTCTTTCCCTTTCTCATTTTTAAAGGTTAGTTTCTCACCCATCCTCCAGTCCTTATCCCAACCAACCAAATGCTTATCTGGGGTCTCATTCCTTTGGGGTCTTACTCTTAGCTGGTTGACTTAGAAAAAAACAAAAAGTCAACAAATGAATATGAGGTGTGTACAGATAACTTAAGAGGTATTTGAAAAAAAAGGTATTTGAAACTGGAGATTTTTAAGAATCAGAAAAATTTAAAGAGTCAAAGGAATGAGATGGTACTAGAATAAACTGTGGGGGAAAAGATTTTCAGATAGGGGATCTGCCCAGACCAATTATGAAGAACATATTTTGTGGGTTGCCACCCTTTGGTTCTATGCCAAATCTGCTCTGGTAGAGAAGGCTTGGGGGGGGGGGTGGCTAAGTGACTCAGTGGATAGAATACTAGGGCTGGAATCAGGAAGGCCCGAATTCAAATGTGACCTCAGATACCAACAGTGACCCTGGTCAAGTCACTTTACCTCATTTGTCTTTAAAATGCCCAACTACTCTAGCATCTTTGTCAAGAAAAGCCCATGGAGGGGCGGCTAGGTGGCATAGTGGGGAGTGGCTAGGTGGCATAGTGGATAAAGCACCGGCCCTGGAGTCAGGAGTACCTGGGTTCAAATCCAGTCTCAGACACTTAATAATTACCTAGCTGTGTGGCCTTGGGCAAGCCACTTAACCCCATTTGCCTTGCAAAATCCTAAAAAAAAAGCCCACGGAAAGTATTAGTGTGATATATGGTCCACAGGGTTGCAAAGAGTCAGACACAACTGACAGCAGCAGAGAAAAGGGTTGGCACGAGCTGGTGGCCAACAGGGTTGACCAACAGCTCCTCCCCTCCTTTGGCCAGTCAGGAGGGCATCTGCCCAGGAGGTTTGGCAAAGCAGGGACACTCTTGGGGTTTCGACTAGAGGGGGAAAATGGGGGTCAGTTTCTGTTTTACAACTAGGCTCAACACACTCTTCTGGGACGAGAAAGGGAAGAGAGAAAAACTGCTTTGGATGCCCTGAGTTCAAGGGGGCCCCTCTAAGCCTTCCCAAAAGTCATTCCCTAGGAGACACCAACACCTTTTAAAATTAAAGTGCTTCGGGCAGCTAGGTGGCACAGTGGATGGAGCACTGGCCCTGGAGTCAGGAGTACCTGAGTTCAAATCTGGCCTCAGACACTTAATAGATGTGTGACCTTGGGCAAGTCACTTAACCCCTTAAATAAAAATTTTTAAAAAATTAAAGTGCTCCTTCTAGACAGCTGAGGACCTCACAGTCACGAGGAAGACGGCTTTTAGCGAATGGAGTGGCCTCTTTCCGCTCGCTGGCAGTCCCATACCTGGCCAGCACTGGATTCCGGCGGTGATAGTCAAAGAGTCCAAAACCATGACTGGTCCCAAAGGCAACAAGGTTCCATTCGGAATGCAGGGTGACGGCTGTCACCGCGGCTGGGGGAAGGCATTGCACCAACACGATGGGTTGGAAGCCTGCGGGAAAGGCCAGGGAGCCATTCTTGGGGCTCAGCTGGTCATGACCCTTCCAGGTGAAGCCCTCGCGGTCCTGTAACAGGTCCATGGTGGCAACGTTGACCTGGTGCTCAGACTTCTCATCGCTCAGCTCCATGACAAGCACCTGGAAGGGGGGGAGGAACAGGCAGGGAAGAGGTCATCTCTCCTTGCTACCACTTCCTCCTCAAAACTTTTCCCCCTTTCCCTTTGATCCCTCGCCCCTGGCCGGCTTCTCTGCCATGGTTCCTGAATCCATCCCCTCCTCCTCCTCCTTGGGACTCCGGGTCCCGCTTGCCTCACCTCTCACTTGGACCATCCCTCCTCCCATCTACCTTCCTGCAGAAGCCTTCCCAGTCACTCCCAGTCCCCAGAGATCTACCCTTCTCTTTGCACACTCTGCTGGACTGTTCATTGATTGTCCATGACCACCTCCTGGACTAGGACAGGGGCCCCTATTAAATGAGGACCATGCTTTGGTCTTCATGCTCATAGGAACACGATGATATTTTTGTCATTCCTTCTTAAAGAAGACTGACATCAGAGAGGTGATACTGTGATGTGCGTGTCAATTGGGGTTGTATGAGGGGGTGTTGGGCTAAATCACAAGCTTCACTTCTCTTCCATCTGGAGGAGCCATCCAGATCCAATGGCCAGCTATGGGGCAGGACTGGAGATAGTCTTGGATGTGAGGCAATCAGGTTAAGGGACTTCCAAGGCCACACGGCTAGTAAGGATCCAATATCTGAAGCCAGATTTAAATTCAGGTCCTCCTGAACTCCAGGACCACCTTGCCATCCACAGATCTAGGATCCTTGTCTGGTCATGTCACCCCCCTCCTCAAACTCCAGGGATAGAAAATTCAAAAGCCCCTCCTACTTTTCCAGTCTTTTTACATCTTACTCTCTAGAACGTACTCTTCTGTTCTACGACCCTGACCTTTGAGATATTCTACAAACAAGAAACTTCCATCTTTGGCTCTGAGCATTTTCTCTGGCTGTCCCTCAGGTCTGGAATGCTCCCCTTCTACTCTGCCTACTGCCCACCTGGCTTCCTGTAAGTCCCAACTAAAATCCCACTTCCTGGACCAAGTCTTCCTCCCTCGGTTAATTTTGCAGATAACTGCATAGTGTCTTCCATTAGATCACAAGCTCCTTAAGGAGCTTTCTCTTTTTGTTCCACAAAAATGTTTATGAATTAAACCAAATTGTACTGAGTCCAGTCCCTTCATTTTACAGTAGAGGAATGTGACCAAAAAAGAGATTAAATAACTTTGTAGGGTCACAAAACTTGTAAAAGTGTCTGAGGTGGGATCTGAAACCAAGGTGCCCTGCCTTCAAGTGAGGAGCTCCAGACGCCAGGCTATGCATTCCCTGCACAGAACCTAATTCACAGCATTAGCTGATCCTTGAGAAGGATCCTGAATGAAGAAGCCAGTTTGTTCTCTCCCGAGTCCAGCTACCCATCCCTTCCAAAGTCTCCACTCTAAGTCCTCAGGTCTAGGAGGAAACCACTTACCTGTCCAGCCGTGCCAGCCACCACCATCTTGGCTGTGTATTTACACAGTGATATTTTCTGAATACCAAGCCGGGGATCATCGCTGTAGGGGTCAAAACAACCCACCTGGGTGGATGAATCAAGAAGAGGAGAGGTCAGAGGGAGGGAGGTATGAAGAATGAGGGCACAACCACATGGGTGGCTAAATTAAAACATTTAGGCAATGCTATTTCTCCCCTACCCCTTGGCTGGCCAGCCCCAAAAGTTGCCAGTAGTGCCACATCATCATGCTGTACTAGATGGGTTATTCAGCAGAATTTTAAATGCAGACAGATTCATGTTGGTTGCAGTTATTAAGACCACACACACACAAAAAGACTCTCTATGGTGGAGAATCTTTAAGGCTGAATTTTGTTGCATCGTTTTTTTAAAAAGGTAATCCATAAACAATAGGCAGTGGGATCTTCTAGGCTCTGTACCACTCCTAGGTGACTCTGAAGGTGGAAAGTCTGCAAAAGCCTGTCTGTTCACTTCATCTTTTCAGGAAGGATGCCTTTGATGCCCAGGGACTGTCCTCTGATATTTTACAAAAAACAAACAAAAAAAAGTAAACTGTAATTTAAGGGGGCCAACTCCTCAGTTATTCTCCCCCCCCCCACTTAGTAGAGAAGACTAAGAGAACTTTTTCTGACCTTTCTACTCTTTTGGAGTCTTCACAATTTTTTCCATTATCTTGAAGGATCAGTCCTGGGAGTGTCTTTAAAACTACTCTCTCACACCAAATGCATCTGTTGGTGGAATTATGAACTGACCCAACTATACTAGAGAGCAATTGGAACTATGCCCAAAAGCTTATTTATAAAACTGTGCCTACCCTTTGATACAACAATACCACTGCTAGGTTTAAAAAAAAAAAAAAAAGGAAAGGGAGTTATTGGTACAAAAACATTTATTGCATGTCTTTTTGGGGTGACAAAAGAAATGGAAATTGAAGGGATATCCATCAGTGGGGGAAATGGTTGAATAAATTAGTATATATGATTTTAATGGCATACTACTGTGCTCTTAGAAATGACAAGCAAGCTGATTTCAGAAAAGCTTGGAAAAACTTACATGAACTGATGCAAAATGAAGGGAGAAGAACCAGGAAAACATTGGACATAGTAACAGCAAGTATGGATGATGATCAACTGTGAAAATTTATCTCTTCTCAGAAATTCAATGATCCAAGACAATTCAAAAGGGCCCATAATGAAAAATGCTATCCAATTCCAGAGGGGAAAAAACTGATGTTTTCTGAACACAGACTAAAACATACTATTTCTCATTTTATTTTTTTGTGGGATTATTTTTTTTTTGGTCTGTATTTTCTTTTATAACATAACTAATATGGAAATATGCTTTACATGATTGCATGTATATAACCTATGTTAAATTGCTTAATGTCTTAGGGAGAGGAAAGTAGAGAGATGGAAATAATTCAGAACTCAAGATTTTAAAAAATTTTTGTTAAAAATACTTTTTACAGGACAGCTAGGTGGCACAGTGGATAGAACACCAGCCCTGGAGTCAGGAGTACCTGAGCTCAAATCTGGCCTCATATTCTTTACAATTACCTAGCTGTGAGACCTTGGGCAAGTCACTTAACCCTATTCATAAAGTTAAAAAAATATATATTTTTACATGAAATTGGAAAGAAAATAATAAAAAAAACCACTATCCCTGTCTAATTGTCTTCTGTGTATTCAGGTATTCCTTCCAGTAATCCAAAACACATGGTGCATCAGTTACTGGGAGAAGCTGTGATCCAAAGCTAAATTCTTTTATAATCATTAAAGAGAATCTATTACCATCAAAATGCTGGCAGGTGTTTTTAGTTGGGGTTTTTTTTTTGGTTTTGTTTTGTTTTTTGCAACTAAATTTTACAAATGGGGAAACTGGTGTCCAAGAGGTTCAAGGTCACAAGGTCACTTAGTTAAATGGTATGGCTGAGATATAAAACTAGGGTCTCTGATTCTGGAGCCTGTCTTGACATAGTACCAGTTTTACTCCTTCCAGCTGTATCTATGAATATCCTAAGCAGAAGATGGCTTATCTGGGCCACTTCAATTGACAGAAACTATTTTATATAAATTAAAACTACTTTAAGAATAGTGGCAATAATCAAGATCCTTTTCAGTTGTGTTGTTGTTCAGTCTTTTCCAATCATATCCAACTCCCATTTGGTGCTTTCTTGGCAAAGATTCTATAATGGTTTGCCATTTCCTTCTTTAATCAGGGTCTTTACTGTTGTTCATTTATGAAGAGAGGTGGCAAAGTGGATAAAAGGATGATCCTGAAGTAAAAAAGACTCCTGTTCCCTGAGTTCAAATCTGGCCTCAGATTTTCACTAGTTAGGCAACCTTTGGCAAGTCCCTCATCCTTGTTTGCTTTAGTTCCTCATCTATGAACTGGAAAAGGAAATGGCAAATGGCTCCAATATCTCTTTCTGCCAAGAAAACCCCAAATGGGGTCATGACTGAAAAATGACTCAACAGCAACATTTTTTGAAGAGTTGATGGATCCTTTTTAATCAGGCCAGAATTATACAGGATCATCTGCTATGTTTATATAGTGTCTTTTCATCTTTACCTTTTCTTCTAATTTGGCCTTGATTTTGACATTGGCGCACACCAGTTGAGGCTGTAGACCGCACTTTAAAGGGGTGATTCTAGAATAGCCTCCACATTAGCAACCAGTCCTGTTTGTCCTAACAGTTTCCTTTCCTACAATACTGTTTTGGTCCTCTCTGTGTCCAGTGCTACTTAATTCTCATCCAATCAATCTTCCTAAAGTCCAAGTCTGACTCTTCTCATATATGCAGACAGACACACTCACATACACAAACTCACTCTCTCTCTCTCTCTCTCTAACCAGTCAATAACCTCCAGAGGCTCCTTATTACTCCCTGGATCAAATATAAAATCATTTCATTTTTAAAGCTCTTCCTAACTTAACTCCTTCCCATCTTTCCAGTCTTACACCTTCCTTCCTTCCAAGTACTCCACGTACCACCAAACACTAGCCCACAAGACATTCAATCTTGAATTTTCATAGGCATCTTCAGGTCTGGAATTCTCTCCCTCCTTGTCTCCACCTCCTGGATTCCTTCAAATCTCACCTAAAATCTCAGACTGCAAGAAGCCAGTCTCTGTTCCTGCTAGTTGTCTCTCCTTTGAGATTACCTCCAATTTAACTTAAATGTCTCTTGTTTGCAGTCTTCCCTATAGACAAAGCAGGGACTGCTTTTGCCTTTCCTTTATATTCCTAATTCTGAACAGAGAGCAAGCCTTTACTAAATTCTTAGACTCTCCTAAATGAAGTTTATTACCTTGGATCATGTGTTGAAAATAAATTTTCTATTTGCTTCTCTGACATGAGGTCTTAAGCCATCTTTCCTTTTAACTGCTACTACCTTATATTTCTTGGTTCTCTTAAAATGAGAAATTGATCTGGATATAACACAATGTCCTCGATAGTGCATCAACTCATTGATTGTCAGGCAAAGATCTCACAGTTAAAGCATTCATGATTAATCAATGCTTGTTAGAAGTGTAAAAAATAACATACCCACTTTTTACCTTTTTTTGTTTTGTTTTTGCAAGGCAATGAGGTTAAGTGACTTGCCCAAGGTCACACAGCTAAGCAATTACTAAGTGTCTGAGGCAGGACTTGAAGTCAGGTCCTTCTGACTCCAGGGATGGTGCTCTATCCACTGCACCACTAGCTGCCCCCTCTTAATACCATTTGACAACTTGTCAAAATGGAAGATTTTGAGCATCTAGGTTCAAAGGCTATTATCTTTGCATTTTTCTGTTTCATGGGCTGTTGTCCTTCCCAAATCCATGAGCTGGTAGCTAAAATTCTGATGATAAGCCTCTCTTCTTTATCCAGGCTAGCCCTCAAACAAGAGGGAATTTCATGCTACAACCTGATCTGAGCCCTTTCCCATATTCACATTTCCCAGGTGGAGCCTCTGGGAACCCATCACATCCAAACCACAGATGAGACACAGAGAGGATTTTGTGATGATTCTTGAATAATAAATCCTACCAAAGCACTGAAATGAGTGACAACTGGAGTTAGAATAAATCACCTAGTTATGATGGCAACAGGAAGGAGGAGAGGGATAGAACCCAGAATGAAGCATCTAATTATGAGAGAGCAGTGGCAGAAGTGACATATTGATTCATTCAGACTGACCTAAATTTAGGGAGACAAGTAGTCTCAGGGACAAGGAAGGTCAAGAGGGCTCCTTGTCCCAAATTGTTTGATTTTTAGGCATTTCCAAATCTCTGTGACCCCTTTTAGAGTTTTTCTTGGCAAAGATCCTAGAGTGGTTTGCTATTTCCTTCTCCGGCTTATTTGACAGATGAGGAAACTGAGGCAGACAGGATGAAGTGACACTATTAGAAAGTATTTGAGGTCAGATTTGGAATCACGAAGAGCAGTCTTCTTGATTCCAGGCCAGTGCTCTATCCAAAGCATCCCTTAGCTGCTCCCAGTCTCAAACTGGGGATTTATAAACCAGGGAAGATTGAGCCCTGGGAACATAGGCAAGAGCTTTCTAGATCACTTCTAAGATCCTAGGGAAGCTGGCTCATGGAAAAAGTCTACTAGATTAGTTGTGGGAGGCTGACCACCTTAGCTGCCCTATTATTTCTCTGATAAGAAAAAAGAAAGGGAGATATTACCTTGTAGAAGAAGGAGCAGATCTCCCAGAGGGTCTGATCTAAAGGGGACAAGGTTTTCTCTGAAGAGCCACCCTCAAGAGGCCACAGTGACAGGGAAGGTTATTATTTTGTGAAGGGAGCAGTTCATCAATGGGCACAGAGAGGAGGGGGTTTCCCTGGGAAAGAGAGTGGGGGCAAGTGCTTGGGGAAGGGTGAGAGACGAGAAAGGTAAAGCTACCTTGTGGAAAGGGGGCCACTCCTCCTCGTTGGCCTGGTTGAGGCTGTCTGCATGCTCGCAGTCCGTCTGGAAGATATTGGCCGTTCCCAGTTTGTAGAGGGGCCTCAATGACACTCCTGAGGCATCCCAGAACCGCACTGTCCCATCCTCGTGGCTAGGGTGGGAAGGAGAAAGGAAAGATAAATCACTGCCCCCCCCCCCCCCCCCCAGCACAGGAGGAACAGGACCAACACAGGGAAATGGGATTCTGAGCCCCAAGGTACCCTGGAGCCCCTACAGGTCGCCAGTTCTGACCTACCAAGTTGGATTCAAAATAGAAGTTGGGAGTTGGAGAGCAAGCAGCCTTTGGTCTCTCAATGCTGATTCTGAAGCACATTTAGTAAGTTTTCCAGGCTTCCAGGAGGCATAATTATCTAATTAGCAGCAAATTAGATGAGGATTTAAAAACTGAAAGCAAAAGCCACAAGGATCCTATAGAGCAGCCAGCTGGAGACAATGGCCATCCAGTTCCTCCGGAGAAGTGAAGGAAAGAAGGATAGAGGGGATAGGTAGTGACTCCAAGACCTTTGATCTTCAGTTTTTAATGACCCCCACCCTGATAGCAAGACCCTCAACAGGAAAAATACTTCTTCCTTCTGCCACTGACATTCATCAGGGGTAGGCAGGGACTCCAAGACCTCTGATCTTCAGCTTTTAATGACCTCCACCCAAGAGTAAGACCCTCACACGAAAAATACTTTGTCCTTCTGCCACTGACATTCATCAGTGTAACTAAATAAAGGCACCTAGGCTCAGTGGTGGCAAAGTGGTGAGTGCCAGAAAACCCAAGTTCAAATCCTGCCTCAGACCCTATGAGAGTAGAGAAATGACTGATCTGAGAAATGAACACCCATGAGATAACATACACAGGAACCATAAGTTCTTGAAACGTAAGAATGAAATTTTACTGTCCTAACACTGAGCTGGATGTAAAATAGATGGTTGGTCAATATTGATTAACTGATATGGGGGGGGGGCGACTAGATCTTGTCAGGACAGGAGGTGAAGAGGTGTGAGCTGAACCTTGTTGGAGGGGACAAGGGCATTATAGATGAACAACTCTGGCTAAGAGAGGGGGCATAGATTAAGTGGAGCTTACATCAAAAGAAGCACCAGGTGGCCAAGACTAGAAATTTAAGTTGGGGCAACATTCGGGACAATTATGAGGACCAGGATGAATTCTGACTTTCTCTTGAAGTCACATCTGAACGTCCTTGAGGTGAAGGGAAGGAGATAACTCAAAAAAACTCAGACCTGAATATTTTTTTGAGGGGGTGGAGGGATTTGCCCCTCAAAGCTTCCACCTTCACGGCAAAGTTACCAAGCGTCAGGATAGAGATTGGAGAGAAGAAATGGGAAGAAGGGAAACCAGTTAGGGGACTCCATTCAAACTGATTCAGAGGCAGAAGAGTTTGTGGGGAAACGGGAAGGATTAGTTCCACTGTTCCTGGATGGGGCTGAGTCACCTCTGCTGATGTCACTTCTTGGCAGGTCCGATCCTGTTGGAACTTGAGACACCCCCAGTTCTGGGAGAACCTCTAGGCCACTATACTAGCAGAGACTCTCTCTCACCTTGGGGCAAGGAACAGCTGGATTTTCAGGTCCCAGAAAGAAATAGGGAGAAAAACCAGCCCCTAAATACAGTCATGCCAGGGAAAGCCCCAGGGAAGGAAAGCCCTTTTCTTCTAGTGAAGACTTTGCCGAAGGACCAGGGAAGGATAAAGGAAGCCAGCAGGGCAGGTAGACAGGGGCAGAGCGCGACTCTGCCACTAACTTACAGACTGGGCTAAGTTCCTTTGCGTCTCCTCGGTAAAATGGAGATAATATCTGCTCTGCCTCTTTCACAAGAATGGGGAGAAATTCCAAGGTCACAGATAGGAATTGAGATTGTCTGAGGTCCCAGATGGGATTAGGACCCTGATAATTACACCGAAACACATACACCTTTAACATCCCCTCAAAGTGCAGCAGCAGGATCAGAATGTGGGACTTGGAATCAGGAAGTCTTGGGTTTAAATCCTACCTTCTAATAATAAGTGTCTGAGGCTAGATTTGAACTCAGGTTTTCTTGACTCCAGGCCTTGTGCTCTATCCTCTGAGCCACCTAGCTGCCCCTGCAGAGATAGTGTCTGAGACTGGATTTGAACTCAGGTCTTAAGTTAGCCTCAGTTTCCTCATTTGTCAAATGAGCTAGAGAAGGAAATGGCAGCCTCTCTATTATCTTTGCCAAGAAAACTCCAAATAGGGTCACAAAAAGGCAGATATGATTGAAACAACTCAACAACAATTAGTTGAGGGAGTATCTACTTGTGGAGTCTTCCACATTTATGAAGTAAGAGATCTGGACCAAAGGAGGGGAAAAATATGCCTGTTGTAACAACTTTATGGTGTTGAAGATCAAATAAGATAAAACACGTAAAGCACTTTGTAAAATAAATGACAGTTATTGTAATCACAAACATAAGGGATGATTAACTTGGGAAAGGACTAGAATTCTGTACCACATCGGTCATTTCTGGGACTCTCTTTGGGCAGTGGTGAAGATGCACCTGTATTCAAATAATGGCCCCTAAATGAGGTCACATAACTAAAATGATTTAGCAAGAGCCCTTATCTTTTCTTTCCTTTTTAAATAAAAAAAAAAAATTTTACAGCAGGAGTCCTTTTCAAAACACTCTCCTACCCTGAGCATCTCACCGGATCTTTACATTGTCCCATTGAAGGAAGTAGCACAGACATAATTACAGTACCCCTAACTTAACAGAGAGGGGTGAACTCCCATATCAGTGGGAGTCAGATCTAAACAATTGGAAAACTGTCAATTGCTCAAGGGTAGACTGAGCTAATATAATAAAAATGACAGTTCTACCTAAATTAAATTATATAAAATACATAAATTACATACATACAAATTATGTCATATCGAACTACCAAAAAAAAATTATTTTATAGAGCTAGAAAAAAAAATAGGAATCGGTAGGAAGATCAGCTTTAGAACCCAAGTTTTCTGACCCCTAAACCTGCTGTCCCTTCTAATAAACCCTCCTTCCTTTACTCAGATGCCCTCTTGGACCACTCAGTCAACAGCATCTGCATCCAGAATAGCCTCGGCGCTGCAAGCCCTTCCCTCCCCAACACCCCCAGCCAAAAGCTGACCTTTTTTTTTTAGCAATTTAAGTTTACAAAGCACCTTGCATATACCATTCAATATTATTTCTTCAATTCACAAATGAGGAAACTGAGAATGTGAGTGATTAGTTCAGTTACAGAGCTGATGAATGTCTGGGTCACAGTGACTCAGGTCCAAAACTCTATCTACATGTTATGAGCTGGAAGAGCCTGGAAATCTAGTTCAATCTCAATTGAAGGAAAGAAAACTGAGGCTTGCAAGATATAACTGACTTTTTTTTTTAAGGATTGAGGATTAAATGACTTGACCAGGGTCCTCCTGCCCCAGGGCCATTTCTCTATCTGCTGCACCACCTTGTTTAAGGCTAGGCATTGAGTTAGCCATAGGACAAGACCCTAGCTCTTTAACAGGGCAGAGCCTCTTTCTACTATATTAAGCAATTTCTAAATGGTGAGCTCTGGGGAATAATCTTATCACTTAATCCTTACCCAAAATTCAGTCCTGAGGATGGGAGGAGGGGAAGGAATAATCTTCCACTTTCTAATGCTTTAAAAACAACTCAGTAGTGACTTAAGTTACAGGACAGGCATCAGACCAAGGGGGTCTGGGCAAGAGTTTTCTTCTGTTTCAGAGAAAGGAGGGTGAGCTTGGGACTGCAAAGGAAATCCTTGGCTTAGGTTGGCACAGAATGGTGACTCTGGTGAGGCTGGAACCTCCCCTTCCTCTGGCACTGCTATCTGCTATCCAGGTCAGACAGTCCATAATGACCACTTCACAGCATGGCAGTTCCCCTACTTACTAAACCTGTGGTTTTATGGACTAGGGAAGATTCCACCTCGTGCCAACACCAGCCCCAGAAACCTGGCATATTTTCTCAGAGGCCACTGACACAAACCCAAGCTTCCAACTTATACCATGTGGGTATGGGCATATATTTAGTCTTCCTGATAATCATATACAAGGTTTGTGGGTCTAAGCCCAGGGACCATTACAAGAATCTTAATACTAAACCTTAGAGATAATTTAGCCCAGGCATTCTTAATATGGGAAAATGAACAGATTTTTAGAGGGTCTATGAGCTTGGATGGAGAAAAAAAAATTACATGTTTATTTTCACTAATGGAAATTAAGCATTTCCTTCAATTATGAATTTTTTTAAAAATTATTCTGAAATGGGGTCCATAGGTTTCATCAGATTGCCAAATGGTAATATGATTGGCAGAAATCTGTTTTGCATGATCATCCATGTTTCAAACAGGTTTTGTTTTTTCATGCTTCCTTAATAGGAGATGAGGAACAAAAGAGAAAGGAAGAGAATCTGTAGCTAAAAATAAAATTGAATTTTAAAAAATTTCCATAAAAAGAGGTCTATGGCCCAAGCACAGCTAAGGACCTCTGATTCAAGCCAACCTTACTCCTAAAGTGATTTGCTTAAGATTGCAAGTTAGTTGGTAGAAGAACAGGGCTCTGAACCACGTCACCTGGAAAGACCTTACAATCTCCCTTTGTCAGTCTTTCTTTGAGCCTTGGGAAATTAGAGGATCATCCCATTCAAGAAAACTTGGTTGGACTCAGGGTTCTGCCTGGGGAAGGGGACAAGCCAGAAGGATGCAACCTCTGAAGCAAAGGGGCTCTGAGAGGCCACCCAGAGCCTCGAGGGGCTGTAGTATCTCCACCCCTTGGGATGCCCCGTCCTGCGTGGAGGGCAGGTGAAGCAGCAGCTGGCACTGGCCAACTGGAGGCTGGGTCTGGCAGCCCCACTCAGCAGGAAGACCCAGGGGGCCCGTGAAGGGAAGAGGAGGAGGAAGCTTCTTCCAGACTTAGGCTAGAACTATTTTAATAACTTCCCTTTTCTCTCTCTGCCCTTTACTAGATTGTTCCAGGGCTTCCTCCTCGGGGAGTCTGAAGTCAGCCCCAAACCAACGCCTCAGCCGGGACCTGGTCCCATTTCAGGGCTTCTCACTCTCCACCCGGCGCCTGCTCCCCCGGGCCTGGAGGCTGAGGTGGATCCGATCTCACAGAGGAGAGGCAGGGAGAAAATCACAGCAGCTGGGGGGGGGGGGCATGGCCAAGGGGCTGCGCTGCCTCCAGATCTTGGAAAGATGAGCCCCCAGGGGCTGCTGCTCTCCAAGAAGCATTTTTCTGGGTTCTCTGGGAGGAAGCGAGTGCCGGAGGGGAGAAGACGCTGGCAAGGGAAGGTGCTGGCATCTGGGGCACCAGTGTGGCTGTGTGCAGAGCTGGCACTGTCTTGAGTTTTCCCTTCCCCGCCTTCCCTCCCCCCAAACATCTGCTGCTACTGACAAGTTAGACTTGTGCATACTGAAGGCTTTAGCTGAATTAAGCATATGATGTTTTTGGCTCCAAAGGACTTTGGTTTTTGCCAAAATTAAACACACACACACACACACACACACACACACACAAATACATACACACTTGAACAAAGAAGGGAAGGTGGGAGGGCTGGAAGGAGATGCTAAAGGATGACCTGAGAGCCAAAGGCCACAGAACATTCCATTCATCCACCCAAAAACCCTGGCCCCTCAAGGTTCCTCTCCCACACCACAGGCCAGTTCTGTTCCTCTTCCCACCCCACCCCCCTTCTTTAGTGCATCCATCGGGGGCCAGCCCAGGAGCACTCTGGCAGTGGAAGTGAGATGGGGAATGGGAGAGGAGCTCACTCCCTGCCTCACTATGGAGGACTACCTGGCTGGAGGTGATTGTGGGGAAGCAGGGCCCTAGGAGGGGGTAGGGGAAGAGAGGGTCAGCACACACATCAAAGCACCGGTCTGGAAGCGGACATCCCTACCCTGTCAGGAGGAGTCCCCTCTGGGTAGGTTCTTGAGCTAGGTTCTTCCCTCCATTGATGGGCCAGCTCTAGAGAGAGAAAGAGAAGAGAGGAAAGAAGGAGAGAGAAAAGACAGAGAGGAGAAAAACAAGGAGAGAGGATTAAGAGGAGGAGGAGAAGGGAAGAAGGAAGGGGAAGAAAGAGAGGAGAAACAAAAAAAAGAAAGGAAAGATATGCATAAAAAGTAAAGGAATGTTAGCTTCCAACATTCTTTTTCTTCTTTTATTTCTGTCCCATAAAGATCTAAATCTAAGACCACAAAACCCACACCTCAAGGTCCTATCCACACTAGCCCTCGTTATAAAACCAAACAGTAGACCTTCCCCAACCCCCCCCCACACACAATATGCCAGATAGATGGGTCTCCCACCACTCCCATCCCATTTCCTCAGTTTACCCACCATAGAAGCGAGCTGGGGGCTTTGCCGCTTGCCAGCACTTAGGATCCTCTCCCAGAGCTTGAGGGGGACGTTGGAAATATGGTAGGAGCAGGTGATGGCGGAGGAGTGGAGAGGGGCCAGGTACGGGGCTGGCACTGTGGGCCATCCGGGAGTCTGCAGGTCGATCACCACCAGCTCCTCCTCGACCAGCACCACCAGGGCACTGGGGTCATCATACTCTGCAGCATGAGAGGAGAGGCAGGGTGAGATCCTGGAGACAGAAGGTGGTGGTGGGGGGTGAGATGAGTTATAAGGGAAGAAGAGGAGTAGGCCTGAGGAAGGACCTGGCTCTTACCATCCTTGGACTCTGTGTTATACACTGTAAAGAAGTCAATCACCCGGGAGGTGAAGTCTAACGTGACCAGTGTCTGGCCCTGCAGCACTGTCACACAGTGTCTATCCCCATAGCTGGCCCGAGGCATCCCCCCGCTAAAGATGATGAAGTGGTTCCTGCAGAGAGAGACAATGAAGACAAAGAGGAGAATATAATGATAATAAAAATAATAATAATAATTATTATTAGAGTATCTCATCTGAACTTCACAACATATCTTTGAGATGATAACTATTATTCACGCTTTACAGATATAAGACTACAGCTCTGAGAGATTGACTAGCTTGGTCACAAATATTATAAGAGGGAAGATACTAAGCCAGGGTTTTCAGACTCTTAAATCCAATCCCAAAGCTACAGAATTATACATTATCTAGGCCAGAGGGAACCAAGGATCACCTAATCTAGGTTCTTGCCCTTGGGTTCTTTTTTTCTTTTAACTGTGTAATCCTATATTAAAATATATTTTATGCATTCAAGAACATTATTCAGAGAAGGGGTATATAGGTTTCATTGTGGTTGCTTAGTTGCTTCAGTCGGGTCCGAGTCTGATGTGTTGTGATCTCCTTTGGGGTTTTCTGGGCAAAGATCCTGGAGTGGTTTGCCATTTCCTTCCCTAGCTCATTTTTACAGAGGAGGAAACTGAGGCAAACAGGATTAAATGATTTGCTCAGGGTCACACAGCTAGGAATTGTCTGGGGCTAGATCTGAACTCAGGTCTTTTCGACTCCAGGTTGGTTCTGGTTGGTTCTTGTCCTTTGTTATCGAAGAAAGCCAAAATGACAAAACCGTGTGAGACAAATGGCAATGTGTCCGACTATGACTGATCAGACCAATATGGGGGTCAGAAGGCTCTACTGTAGGTCAGGCTCAAATAGTCCAGGTGAATACCTGGGGTGGGTAGTCTAAACTAACACTGCCACCAGACTACTAATGGGGTTAAGGCTGACAAAGTCCAACTCTCCTCTGTGTACAGATGAGGAAAAATGAACTCTCAAGACGGCTCTGCCAAAGAGAAGTCACTTCCTAGGTAAAGGGCATATGAGCCAATGGATTCTGCCCTCTCCAGCTGCTTTCAAGTATTCCCTTTGGTGAAGAACTGGGGCAGCCCTTCATCCCAGTTGAGAAGGAAAGACCAAGAGGACAGGGAGGAAAGGAGAGAGCACAGATTCCACCTGCCCCTGTGGGCCAGGTTTGAAGGCTGAGTGTCCCCAGCCCTAGGCCAGCTCAAGAGGACTGGTCTTGGAGTACTATCCCCTATGGGGTTAGCTCAACCATGGCTTGACAGACACGAGCTCCATTGGGATTGGCAATGGTAGGCAAGGTTTTATAGTGTAGCAGATAGAACACCAGGCTTGGAGTTAGGAAGACCTGAGTTCCAATCCAGCCTCAAGACACTAGCTGTGTGTCCCTGGGCAAGTCATTTAACCTCAGTGTCCTTATCTGTAAAACAGGGATCCATAATAGCACCTACCTTCCAGGGCCATTAAGAGGCTCAAGTGAGATAATAATTGTAAAGTGCTTAGCACTTTACAAAGTGCTAAGTGTTATAGAAATACTAGTTATTATTGTTTTGTTTTTCGGTTTTTGCAAGGCAGTGGGGTTAAGTGGCTTGCCCAAGGCCACACAGCTAGGTCATTATTAAGTGTCTGAGGCCAGATTTGAACTCAGGTATTCCTGACTCCAGGGCCGGTGCTCTATCCACTGTGCCACCTAACTGCCCCACTAGTTATATTATTAATAGTTATGATAGAATTAATAGTATTTGTGCTAGTAGGGCTTTCCTTTGAAAAATATCAAATGAGTCTGGATGGACTTTAGATAACTGAATTTATGCCATTCCTTTCCTGAAATCCCAGTCTAACCCTAGGTCTCCTATTGGCTCTTGGGAAGTATAGCAGCTGTCAGGGTCCCCCAAAGCTTTGCCTCCACAGAAGCATTCCCTGAATCTCCTATTCTGAACCTCCCAGGTAGCTTCCCCCTCTACTTTTCCCTTGCATCATTCACCCTTCTGCTGCTTGCCTTCCTTACATGCCCACAGGGAGACAGAAAGAGGTCTTCATGCCCCCCAAATCCCTCCAAGTTGGACTATCCACCCCCCCCCAACTCTCCCTCAACTATTCCACCCTGGATCACAACCTACCCAGACTCACAGGTGCGCCAAAGGATTTTGTTGATGGCTTTGCAGGGAAAGGGACCTGAAAGAAAGATTTTGGACTTGTCAGCATTAATCACAATCATGTCTGGGAATGGCAAATGTTATAAAAATGGAATATCCGAATCAAGGGCTACCCCTCCTCCAAGGAAGCTTCCCCTGACCCTTGCTCTGCTCTATATTGATCTTCTCCCTCCCCCCAACTCCACTTTCACTTTATGAAGATTCCCTTAGTGTTTCCCATTATTTTCTGTACTTGTTTCTTTCTCCTTAACCAAACTTCAAGTATCACGTCTTATAAATCTTATATCCTCATAGGGTCTGACACCATGAGCCTCCTTGCTCCCTTTCTGATCCAACAACCACACCACTGACAAAGTCAACCAGAGGATGAATCCTGTCCATATCATTCCACTCCCTATCAAGAATCTCCCACAACCACTTTCCCGTTCCCCAAATAAAGTGCTTGGTCCAACATTCAAGGCTAGTCCCATAAGGCCCAACAGACGGCTTTCCAGCCGTTGTTGCTGTTCAGTCACGTCCGACTCCTCGTGATCCCAGATGGGTTTTCTTGGCAAAGAGACTGGAGTGGTTTGCCATTTCCTTTTGCAGAAGATTAGGCAAACGAGTGAAAGGACTTCACTTAACCTGCCCAGGGTCTGAGGCCAGATATGAACTTGACTCCATCCCGGTGCTTCTCCCATTGAGCAGTTTATCTGTCTCCAAACCAACCAATAATTCTTCTACACAGACTCAGAGCTTCAGCTAGAATCGACTGTTGGTCCCCAGACACTCTGTTACTTACTTACTTTAGTCTACATAACCTTCTCCCTAAGTCTTAACTTATCAAAATTCTGCCTGGCTCATGGTTTCACTGTGCCACATCCTCCACTGACTCCCCCCCTTTCATTAGAAGTGACCCTCCTGTACCACTCACAGCCCTCTAATATCACCATCCTCTTCATCCCTGTCTTAGCTGTCCTTGCAGGTAGGGTCTGGGGGGGTTCCCCTTAGAGACCTCATGGCTGAAGGGGCTTCATTATTCAACTGATGATAGACAGTCTACGCCAGCTGTACCCAAGCCCAAAAAGAAGACAAAGTCTCTCACAGTGGGACAGTCTTTAGAAACCAGATTAATGGGAAGCCCAGTAAAGTTATTGACCTTCAAATGGGAAAGTTCAGAAAATAAGAGGTCCTGAAGGCTATGGGGGGAGGGGAAGAGATTTGAGGTAGGACCACATTTTAACAGGTCACAATAAAGATTATTGTCGTTTAACAGTATCTTTCAAATATACAAAGGGACTCTCTTATACTTGAGCATCTGTGCGCCAGCTAGGAGGTGAAGTGGATAGAATGCTGGGCCTGGGAGTCAGAAGACCTGAGTTCAAATTCAGCCTCAGATACTTAGTAGCTATATGACCTGGGCAAGTCACTTAATCTGTTTGCCTCAGTTTCTTCAATAATGGGAATAATAAGAGCAATTGGTTCCCAGGGTTATCATGAGGAACAAATAAGGTAGTATTTGTAAAATGTGACTAACAGAGCTCCTTCCCTACACCTGGATGAGTATTTGATGCATAACATAATATAGTTAGGCAGTTTGTCATTTGATGCTCATCCAACCTGAGCAGAAGTTTCCTATTTTGTAGGATTTGAATTCAGATCTGTGCCAGTACTCTTTTTATTATGTTAAATTGCTTCTCTAATTTACTGGAATCTGCCATCTACCAAGACAAAAGAATCACAGACTACACTTAAGAAAACAATGCTGAATGTAGATAGAATAGAATTTGGGTCAAGAGAGTTTAACTGTGATTCCAGAGGACCACTGTGGGAAGCTCAGGAGAGAGGTGGTGGACCACAGGTGCAGAGACATACATTTTTAGGCACAGTCAATGAGCTGATTTGTTTTGCTTGACTGCATTCATTTGTAAGAACTGAGTTTTATGTTGGAGGTGGGTGAAAGGAAGGGAAATGGCTTGGATAGAGAAGAGTCATAGGGAAGAGGGAGGGAGGGAGGGAGAGAGGGAGAGAGGGAGAGAGGGAGAGAGGGAGAGAGGGAGAGAGAGAGAGAGAGAGAGAGAGAGAGAGAGAGAGAGAGAGAGAGAGAGAGAGAAAGAAAATTACTCCAAAGATGTTGGAAGGAACACCAGTACAGTCATCAATTAATGGAGAGGCAAAGTATCAGAGCAAGGACTAGGTTCCCTGAAATAGCATGAAGATCCTTCTACAGCATCACCTATGACCAAGGTCACCTAGGCAGCTGAGTACCCTACCATATCTGATAGGCAATCATCTCTGTTAGTCTGGAAGAACTCTGTAAGAAGCCCACCCAGCCTAACCACAGAGCCTTGCCAGGCAAAGAGAGATGAGAGAGTGGAGGGCTACAGAGGAGCCTGCATCACCACCAAGCCCCACTTCTCAAGGGGTAACATGTATGTGTGTGAACAGATATAAATTTGCACTCTTGCAGTTCAGTCTGCTCACCATAGGGGATGGTGGAGGTGGTGGGCTGGAGGGTCCAGCCACTGTCATCACTGGCTGACCAGATCATGTAGCTGCCATCGCTATGAGAGCTCACAACGATGTTGCCATTACGCTCCCAGGCGAGGCTCTCCAGTTGCTGCAGAGGTGGAGAGAGAAGACCAGGTCAATCTGGGGCAAGTGGGAGAGGGTACCAGAGAGTTGAGAGGAATTAACTTGGGCAGGGGTAGAAAATCCTTCTGGGTCAAAGGGACGGAAGAGATCCATTGGGTGACCAGAGAGTCACTGAACTGCTTCCTTCCCTACACCAGGATGAGCACTTGATGCTTTAGAAGTGAAGCTGCTATTGTGCCCATCTTTCAGATGGGATCATGGACCAGAACAGTTCAATGATATGGTAAGAAGTAGAATGAGGGCATCACACCATGTCAATGAAGAGGTTTGGGTCATTCTCTTCTGGTCCAACTATGAACCAGGATGGGTACTGTGAAGTGCGTTCCAGTATACCTGATTTCCCAAGAAAAGGTGATCAATATGTCTTGTGCTCTGATCCCAGATGACGACCAGACCCCGGCTATAGCCAATGAGAATCTTGGAGGGGTCCTGAGGATGTTCCTGTAGGGACTCCACTGGCCCAAGGGCCTTCCCACACCTGTAATCATCTGGAACTCTGAAAAGAGAAATGTAACATAGTTAGACATTCTGCAAGGACAATAATGGAATGAACCCCTAAGGGAAGCTTTTTTCTTTATTATGCTTATTCTTGGCAAGGATACTAGAGTGATTTGTCATTTCCTTCTCCAGACCATTTTACAGATGAAGAAAACTGAGGCAAACAAGGTTAAGTGACCTGTTCAGGGTCATACAGCTAGCAAGCAGAAGCTGGCTGATGACTTCCTGAGTTTAACCCCAGTGCTCCATCCACCGTACCACTTAGATGCCCATACTGTCCTGAAGCTCTGAAATGGTTTAGCAGCAATCTTATCTTCAGAAACCGACAGGTGCTGGTCTAGATAAAGCCTGGACGTCTCCCCAGCTTGCTAAGAAGAATATTTGGAGTAATGATGGGACATACTAAATCCTTCTAAATCTCTGATTCAGACCCAAATTGATATTTATAAGGATTATTATTCCTTTCCATTTAAAAAACACTTTATACTTTTCAAAGCACATTCCTATCCACCATTTTCTAGAATCTACAGCTAAAAGAAGAATTCAAGAAAACCTGGTCTAATTCTCTCGTTTTGAAGAAAATTGCTCAAGGTCATAGAGCAGCTTTAACGGAAGAACTGGAATTCAATCCCAGTTCTTCTGATTGGATCTTCATTATTTTTTCCCCCAAGGCAATGGAGTTAAGTGACTTGTCCAAAGGCACATAGCTAAGTAACTATTAAATGTCTGAAGGCGAATTTGAACTTAGGTCCTCCTGACCCCAGGATCAGTTCTCTATCCACTGCCCCACCTAGCTGTCCCTCTTCATCAGATCTTTAAAGCACCCCTAACAAATGCCCCAAACCCTTTGCCAAGTGAGAGTCATGACATTGCATAGACCCCATAGGCTGAAATTGGCCCAAAGATTGGCAATTTGGTCAGAATGAGAATCCAGTCTTTGGACTAAATGGTCTTACCCTAGGTAGTAGATGCTATCTTGACTTCAGGGCTTCTACTAGAGACTTGAGGACTCCTTACCCACTCAAGCCCCAAATATAGTAGCTCCCCAAATGGGGTACCTAACTGGGGCAGGAAAATTATCTTTCCACATAGAGAGTTGTGGATAGGATGACATGTGGTACAGGTACAAAAATATTCATTGCAGCTCTGTTTCAAGTAGCAAAGAATTGGAAATCAAGGGAATGTTCATCAACTGGAGAACGGCTGAACAAATTATGGTATATGTATGTGATGGAACACTATTGTTCTATAAGAACCCAGGAGGGATGGGATTTCAGAGAAGCCTGGAAGGATTTGCATGAACTGATGCTGATCGACATGAGCAGAACCAGAAGAACATTGTTCAACCTAACAGCAACATGGGGTGATGATCATCCTTGATGGACATGTTCATTCCATCAATGCAATGACCAGGGATATTTTTAGGGGATCCATGATAGAGAACACCATCAGTATCCAAAGAAGGAAACTACAGAGTTTAAACGAAGACCAAAGATTATCATCTTCAATTTTTTAAAAAAGCTGTCTTATGTTTTACATAATTTTGCTATCTCTAATATTTTCTTTCTTCCTCAAGGATATGTTTCTTCTCTCAACACATTCAATTTTGATCTATGTATATCATGAAAACAAACGTAAAGACAACAGACTGCCTTCCATTGGGGGAGGGGGAAAAATTGTAAAATCTAAACCTTACCAAAAAAAAAGATCGTAGAAACTACCATTGTATGTAATTGGAAAACAAACAAAATATTTATATTAAAAAAAAAAGGATGACATATGGTCAGCAGGGCCAAAGCCTGAAGATGATGGGGTCATTATCCACTAGAGATTTCAAACCGCAAATACCATATTTGCTTAAATGGAAATGGTTTGGCTTAAAAGGAAATACTTCCATAGAAGCAATGATAGAGAGTTAATTTTCAAGGCAGGAAGAAATGGGTTCAAGTCCTGCTTCTTGACATGGATGGCCTATGTGACTCTTGGTAAATTATTTGATCTCTTACTACCACACACACCTCTAGATAGTTGCAGATCAGGCTGGACCTAGAATAGTCAAAGAACTTTTCTCACCTGGATTCCCCCCTACCAATGAATGAAACTGCAGGAAAAGTAAAATAATAATAACAATTAGTCTAAATTAATAAATAAATATGTCCATGCAATACAGAGTGAAATTTTCTGGGATTAAAACATGTGCATCATATTAAAGCTTTGATAAGGGGAGCTGTGAATTAGCCCCAACATTTTGGGAAAACAGGTTGGAAAAAGCAACTAAAATGTCCCTATCCTCTGGTGTGGAAGTTTCAATGTTAAGCACTCACTCCAAGATGGTTGATGAAATAAACCAAAATATTTACAACATTGTCTTACGAAGCAGCAAAGAACTGAAAACAACTGAAAAGAGGAGACTACTCACTAATGGAGAACTGGCTAAGTAAGTCTGGGATTCCTGAATTCAATGGAATGTTACAGAAAAGTATGGAAATGGGGTGGCTAGGTGGTACAGTGGATAAAGCATGGGCCCTAGAGTCAGGAGTACCTGGGTTCAAATCGGGTCTCAGACACTTAATAATTACCTAGCTGTGTGGCCTTGGGCAAGCCACTTAACCCCATTTCCCCTTGCAAAAACCTAAAAAAAAAAAAAAAGTATGGAAAGACTTACCTGGACAGATGCAAAGTGAAGTAAGCAGAACCAAAAAAAACCACAATGAAAAGAGCAAAACACCTGAAACTAAGTAATGTGAAATTATAATGAGCAAGCTTGGCTCACAGTAGAAGTATGGGGAGGCAACTAAGTAAGGGTGTGGCACATTCCAAATAATCAGACTTGTTTTGAGGTATTGGTTAATTTCTTTGAACTGCTTTTTCTTCTTTTCTTTTTTTATTCTCTGTTCCAAAAGTTAACTCTCCAGAAAGAGATGGAGGAGGTTACACTGAATAATGTGGATGATTAAGAAAAAATAAATACCAAAAGTTTATCGAAAAATGCATGCAATAACAAACACAAAAGACCCTTGATTCTATTAGCATGGAGAACTCCCCTCAGTGATTCATATGGCAACCCATCTGGGATTGAAAAGATAAGTCCCAAGGAGTTGTCCAAAGCAAAGAGGAGTTAATTGATTAGGCCAGGATACAAAGTCAGAGGTAGGATGGACTCTAAATCTTCTGGACCTCAAGTCCACAGTACTTCTATTAATTTATAAAGTCACATTAAAAAGTGTCCTATATTGCACTCCTTCCATTACTTTGTTGAACCTGAAGTAGGACAACATTGTTTATAAAGTCTGATATCTATTCTTTAAAATTTCCCTTACTGCATTCCTTCCATCACTTTGTTGAACCCTAGGTAGTACAACATTATTTATGAAGTCTGCTATCTATTCTTTAGTTTCTGTCCTGAATGTGCCATTTGTCCACTTAATAAAAACCACAGTCCACCCTGAAGATGTTCCCTTTAGAGTTACACCAGCTCAAAGAGGTTGTTCCTGGTGAGCTTTCAGCAATAGTGATGAGACATTTAATCTACTAAATTTGTTTATGCTACCCCTGCCCCTCCTCCAGTTATCTGCAGATTAAAACATTTTTTTAAACCACTGAATTAAAACTCCTTTTTTCCTTTCAGCTCAAGGGATAAAGAGGTGGGGGGTGTGGGTGGGGTCTTCCTTCCCTCAACTCCTCTATTCAGCCCAAGAAATTTCTCACCTCTGCAGGATCTCATCCTGATAGAGGGTCTGGTCATCGAGCAAGGCAAGACTGGTGGGGTTCAGGAAGTAGATGCCACCCCCTTCGGTGCCCAGGCAGGCCACGTTGCAGGTTGACTTCAGTAAGATCACCGTCACCCTGGTGATGCTGGGAGGGGAGCTGTCCAGAGAATTAAAGGATAAAGGCAGGTGAGCAGCCATGCCATTGGGAGAGGCAAGATTAAAGGAGGCTAGGAGAGGTCCACCAGTCCAGAGAGGTCAGAAAGACCCACAAGCATCCAAGCTCAGCCAGAAGCCCCAAAATGAACCTAGAAACCCAGAAACTCCTATTCCACCACAGGGAAAAGAATGGCTAGTTATGGCTTTGTATTACCAAATTCTACCAGCAAAGAGTAGTCAGAGGGGATTCGGACTTCATTATTATTATATTTTTTTTATTATTACTTAACTATCAGGCAGAACCCTCTGACTTGAAAGGGCCGGCTAGTTACTAATTATTGTGTTGGAACCTGAAAGGAGAAGAGGAATTATGGGGAGGAGAGAGAGCAGCTCTAAGATACATAATTATCACCTGAAATTACTCACTGCAATTAGTCATTAAGAATCTGTGTATAGTTTTATAAAAATAGACTGAGGGAACAGGCTCCCCATCCCTCCTCCTTTGGCCTGATCAAAGGAAGAAGTTGGCACGGTGAAAAGGGCAGGATCTGACAAAAAGGGTCGGGGTACAGAGACTGGTTTTGCCTGCTAAGATAAGCATGACCCTGAGCAAGTCACCTGTAACCTCTCCTGGCCTTTCTCTTAACTGTGAAATGAGAGGATCAGGTTGAAAGGTCCTAAAAGTCCTTTCAAGCTCTTAATCTAAGCTCCTGTGATATGGAAGGAGAATGAAGGAAGAGAGAACAGGAGGAAAACAGCAGCGCTTGGGCATCCACAGATAATGGAAGATTGGGGGAGCCATGGACCAGACGTCCTCAGAGCTGATGCTCCCAAATGGACTTCAGCTAATGATAAAGATCAAAACACTGCGAGGGAATAACACACATTTATAGAGGTTTTTTAGAGTTAACAAAACATTTTTTCTTCAACTACTCTGGGAGACGAATGGTATTGGGGAGGGAATAAATATGCCCATTTTGCTGATGAAAATGAGACCCAGAGGAATTAAGTGGCATCTAATCTATAGGGGGAGAAGCAAATGAATTAACATATATAATGCACTTCAAAAACTGGAAAGTAAGGGGCGGCAAGGTGGCATAGTGGATAAAGCACCGGCCTTGGTGTCAGGAGTACCTGGGTTCAAACCTGGTCTCAGACACTTAATAATTACCTAGCTGTGTGGCCTTGGGCAAGCCACTTAACCCCATTTGCCTTGCAAAAGCCTAAAAAAAAAACCCAAAAAACAAAACTGGAAAGTACTATTTAAATGCTAGCTATTATTAAATGACATATACAAGGTGACAAAGTTATTCAGGGAACAAACAAGATCTGAACCCAGGTCTTCCGAGTCCAAGCCAATGGTCTTTCCACTGGCCTCTTTCTACAATCTGCTTTCAGAGTAATGGGGGAAAAAAATCACGTTTTCCTTCATGACTGACTCTTTTTGCCTCATTTTCTCAGGCTTTCTCATTTCACAGAGAAGCTATCCAGGGAGCATGGAGACAAAGGGAGAGTCCCCAGAGACAAGCAAAAGGGGGAGGGCCAACAAACCAGTTAGACATCTTCCCAGCGAGACCCAACCACTCTGATGGGCTAGTGGCCACAGGGCTCCTTTCTAGCTCCCACACTGAAGATGAGCTTCTCCTTGGCCTCAGCTAATCCTAGAGATCTCTCTTTGAGCCATATTGAAATTTTCATTTCCACACCAATGGATTCTTACAGAGGATGATGAAAGAAAATAAATTCCCAAATGATGGAGTTGGTGCGATGTAAGTTGTCTCTCTTTCATACATCGCACTCGTGCGCATACACACACATGCGCACACACACACACACACACACACACACACACACACACACACAGAGCTACTATTACTTGCTACAGGAATCTTTTCCTCACTCCCCAGCTTCTGTTAGGTCAAAAGGCTATTTTGACCCTTAGATGAATTGTGCCAGTCACCCAGAGTCCAATTGTGAAATTCTTGCCATCATTTCAGTACCATCCTTCCATAGTCTATGGCTATTTATTCCATTATTTTATATGCCTGCAGGGAAAAGTGTAGATCCCAGTACCATGAATCCTCTGAGTATTACCTACATGTCACACACACCTGTGTGATACATATATGATGAATCTGTGTTTTTGCTAGAATGGTGAAGGCACCATTCTACCAACTATAGAGTTGGCTGAAGAAAAGAGAGATTAAATAATTTGCTTAAGGTCACAAGATAAGTGAGGATCTGAACCCAGGTCTTGCAGACACCATACCAGTACTCTACCTCTGATGTCATACACTCCCAGGGAATGGTTTATAGTGGATGTTCAATAATAAATACTTGCCGCCTGATGGATGGTCATGGGCACTCCTACTCAACCAGTGCCATTTCCCCCAGGGCTTACATCAGGGTACAGGACCCAAACAATGTTTCAGTTGAAGTCTCTCTCATCCATTGCTCAATAGTTTTGGGGGTTTTTTTTGGGGGGAGGGTGTTTGTGAGGCAATGGAGTTAAGGTGACTTGCCCAAGGTCACACAGTCAATTGCTTCTTAAATGTACCAGAAGCTAAAGGAAGAGTCCAAATCTAGGCATTTTCCATGGTCCTAATGAGTACCAGAGCTTCTTAGCTGAGCCTAAACCCTAGTTGGATGGAGCAGGGCACGAGATGCCTGGCTGTCCTGCTGTCCCATTCCATTACTAGCGGCAAGAGAAGATGCCTTCCCCTCAGAGCAGGAAAAGTCAAAGCTGTCAGCAAGAGTGACACTGACCCCATGTGTCATCATTTAGATGGTCCAGACAGCTTCAGTGGGAGTGGGTCGCTGGGGGGGGGGGGGAGCAGAAGCCCCTTCCTAGGAAAGGCACTCTTTGTTTACTTAATAGATGCTATTTTTCTTTAGTCTGGGGTGGGGGTAGGGCAGAAAGGAAAGATTCAAGAAGAAAAGTCTTTTGAAAGGAGGAACTTTTTCATTGGCAAAAAACTGTCATTCATGGAAAGAACCCACACAAATCCCTTCAGCACTGAGGAAAGAGTGTTTCAAAATTGTCTCAGATTCTCCTCATAGGAAAGCTGATGAAAGGAATTTGCATTTCTTGCTTTGGAATGAAAGCAAGATGGGATACTTTTGGAATGGATCTAGTTGGGACTGGAATCCAGACTATTTCCTGGGCTTTCCTCTGAGGGAAGGGGCTGCTGGGATCTCTACTCCAAGGTTTATCTCCTTAGACTCTGGGAAGAGTTCTTTGACAGATGCCAGTGTCCTGATAAAGGGGTGGAGAATGGGAGGCAGGTTGACATCCATCATTCTAACCTTCAGTGGATTCCTTTTCCCCAGCCCATGAAATCTAAAATTCATGTCCTACTTTTCAAAGTCCTTTACATTCCGGCTTCATCCTATAAGATTTATATACAGGGGAATGCTGGAGTTAGAGCAAACCAGCTCTCATGGGAGCACTGTATCTTGGAAATCAGCAAATTCTACAAATTAGTGCTTGTTTTTTTGGTTGTCTAGACTTAACATTTTCTTGGAGGACAAGTTATTAAACATTTACCAGTGCACACTTTTTCTATATTGATTTATTTTATATTTATGCTACATATCTATATGTGTACGTATGTGTTTATATATTTATATATTTTAATATGTACTTTTTGTTTCCTCCAATAGAATCTAAGTTCAGTAGAGACTGCTTCATTCCTGTATCCTTGTAGGCCCTTTAAAAATGCTTGCTGATTGAGTGTTTGACTACCCGGACTATTTCCCACTGTCCTCATCCATCGGTCCCCACTCCCCTTGTGTCTGTCTGTCTGTCTGTCTGTCTCTCTCTCTCTCTCTCTCTCTCTGACACACACACACACACACACACACACACACACACACACACACCACACCATCTACTTTGGTCTAGGAGGTGTCTTTCCTGGGCCATATTTATTCCTATCCTTTGCCTTTACTCACTCAGTTCCCCTCCTCTCCCTTTCCTCCCTACTTGAATATCCATCTTCTTCCCCCCCCAACTCAAATCCTAGCCATTCTTCAAAGTTCCAACATAGTCCCATCCCCTCTGGGAAATCTCCCCTGACTGTCTGGGTTTCACTGATCTCCTGGACCATTTATTGTCTCACATCCCAATATTTCACATAATTTCAGCATTTCTTCCTATTGTCCTGTACAGCTGGCTCTTCCTCTACTAGACTCTGCACTCCTTGAGGACAGGGGCTTTTTGTCTTGTCCCCTTCCTGCACAATGCCCCAGCCAATGTGTCCTAGTGACATTTTTTTTTAAATGTCAAAGGCCTCCTACCACAGTACTGTCCAACCTCATTCACTTTCTCTGTTATTCTTATGGGACTGTTTCACATGACATATTTTCCTCAAAAAGCATTAATGAATTGAGGGAAGCAGAGGCTAAAGTCCTAAAGACAACAAATGAATATCTATTGAATGACTAGAGGCCTGGGGGGGGGGGTGCACCACAGGGTCAATAAAGGCTTTGGAATGATTGCTCTGTATCCCCCAAGAGATGAGTGGCAGGAAATGAGAATGGATTCAGAAAGGCTTTGGACTCAGTGATGAATGCCAGAGCCAAGACAAGGTTGGTGAGAAAAGTTGAGATATTCCAGACCTTCGAAACTAAGGTTAAGGAGGATACTTGAAACTCTCTCCATTCATAGCTTAGTCCCCCGTGGCCTCTGTTGGCATCAGAGCCCCGGCTGGGTAGACCATGGGTGCCTAGTTTTAGAAGGTTTTGTGTTCCTAGAAATGATTCCAGGAAGAGAATGACCCAGGGGCAGACGTGGGGGGGGGGGGGGGTTTGGAGCACAAACAATGGAAATAGACTGCCTCAAACTGATATATGAAGACAGATGGACAGACATAAAGTCACAGCAGAACACTCCAAAAGAAGCTCCTTGCCTCCCACTCCAACCCTTGATCTGCACCCTCGCAGATATACTCTATGCAGTTCTAAGGCTCAGATCCAGGTTATAGGGTGCAGATAAAAAGTCTTACTTAGGGGAAAAAACCCTGATATCTTATTGTCTGATCTTGCTATCTCATTTACTTTATGTTTCTTCCTTAAGGATATGATTTCTTTCTCATCACACTCAATTTGGATCAATGTATACCATGGAAACAATGTAAAGACTGGCAAATTGCCTTCTGCAGGGGGTGGGGGGAGGGAAGAAAAATCAGGGGAAAATTTGTAAAACTCAAAATAAATAAAATTTTTATAATTAAAAAAAAAAAGTTTTACTTAGTCCTTAATCTAATTCCACTTCATTGAGCCTACTTGAGTATTATTTGTTCCCATCACCAGAGGAAAGAAGGATAGCGCTCTTAGGACACCCTAAAGCAAGGCCATTTCCCTGCACCAGCCCCTGTCACACTTGTTTTGGCCCAAAACTATCTCTCTCCCCTCCTCATAAATCTCTGTGTTCTATGACATACTAACTACAGTCCCATCCCTTTCTTTATCCCTGGGTCTCCAGTAGCCAGAATAGGGAAGCAGGGTCAGGGGATGGGGACAAATCCTCTGCTGATATCCTGAGAGGGATAATGCAAATTCTGAAAAGGATGGTCCCTATTATTAGCCTGGGCTAATGTCATGAATCAGAAATAATCCTATTTTCTATTCAGATTTAGCTAGAAACTTATTTTTGTTGTTGCTTCCAATTAAAATTTTTTTTCAATCAACAAGCATTTATTTTCTTTCCCTCCCATGTTTTTTCCTCTCTATTAAATGAAAAGCAAAATCCTTGTAACAAATATGCATAATGGGGCAGCTAGGTGGTGCAGTGGATAGAGCACCAGCCCTGGAGTCAGGAGTACCTGAGTTCAAATCTAGTCTCAGACCATAATAATTACCTAGCTGTGTGACCTTAGGCAAGTCACTTAACCCCAATGCCTTGCAAAAATTAAAAAAAACAAAACAAAACCAAAAAACCCAAATATGTATAACCAAGCAAAATAAAGTCTTACACTGGTCCTGGTCAAAAGTACATGTCTTGGGGCAGCTAGGTGGCGCAGTGGATAGAGCACTGGCCCTGGAGTCAGGAGTACCTGAGTTCAAATCCGACCTCAGACACTTAATAATTACCTAGCTCTGTGGCCTTGGGCAAGCCACTTAACCCCGTAGCCTTGCAAAAACCTAAAAGTACATGTCTTTACATCTTTAGTCCATCCCCTCTCTGTTAGGGAGGTGTATCGTTATGTAAGAATTTTAGATCAGAAACCAGAGCATCCCAAGCTAGGGACTGAGGTGCCCCAGAACTCCAGGTCCTTTTGAAAAGTAGAATGTTCGATCCTTCCTGACTTTTCTCTCTCACCTTGGTTCTCAAACCATTCTCCTGATTGAATGCCAGTTCCTCAGGATCTAAGGTACAAACCTAAGGCCCCCTTATTCCAAATCACTTAGTAGGTTTAGGGTCTAAAAATTCACCAAAACTCTCCATTCCACTGTATGATCAAGTTGGGGAGACCCCTGATCAAGTATGATCAACATCAGGACTAGGGAAATCTCCCCTGCCCTAAGCTCTTTTGGCTAGGAGGACTTTTCCTCCTTAAGTGAGGAGTCAGAATAAGCATAGGAATCAGGGGTATGCCACTGGGGAGGGGCGTGACAAGAAACTCCAGATTTTTCCCTTCCTAGAGTATTCTGGGTGAGCTGTCCCTGTAGGCTGCCCAGCTGGGTAGATTAGACAGGGAGCTCACAGTATCAACAATCCTTCTGCCAGTCATGCCACCCACTGCTCATTCTCCACCTTGCCCCACTTTCCAAAAAAAAAAAAAAAAAACCTCAAAAAACAAAAAAAAAAACAACAAACCGAGATGTTGGTGGAGGCGAGACAGTGGCTACCCACGAGCAGGCTGCTCATCTTGCACCAGAGAAGCTGTTTCCCAGGCAACCCGGCTAGCATCAGCCCTTTTGGGGGTTTAAGTTGAAGGAGAAAGGTTGCCCTTTGGCGAAGGCTTCAGGTAAGGGGAGCAACTGGGAGCAGACTCTATTGAGGGCGGGCGCAGGACACAGAATTTGAACTTGCACCCGGAGAAAAAGAAGGGGAGTGGAGAATTCCGAATGCCTCTACTCCCAAAGGAAAAAAAAAACTATCATTTTGACCCAAGTCTGAAAAAATTGTCTCAGGGTGGACCTGAATTTTAAGAGTTAGCATTAGGGATACATTGAGGCAAAGAATCACCTGGGAATAGTATGAGCAATAGAACACCATCCATCTCCAGGGCTCCCCAATGGGGCTAGAGCCAGCTTTTGACCTAATATGAGGGTAACCCAGTTTGTTCTATGGTCCTGGAGCTGAGAGAGAAAGAAGATCTAACTTAAAAAAGCCTATCAAAGACCCCAAAGGCTACAAAGCTAGAAGGAAAAGCATTTGTTTCTTGTTCCTCTGGGTAAGTCCTGTTTGGAAATACGGAGAGAGGGTTTTAAGAGAGATTTCTCCTGAGACTTTTCAGATCCCCAAGTCCTATTTTGTGTCTTTAAAAGAAAACAACCCCTCTGACATCCCACCAAAATAGGGGCATCTGGCTAGCTTCAATGACAATTGGCTTAGTCATCCCTCCTCACTCCTGGGTCTGGTCTTCCTAAGGTGTTTGAGGTTACTTGATATGCACTTCCTGAAGGCTACCCACCCATCTATAATTTGGCCCAGAAATTTAGCTCCCATTTCCCCACCCCAGACAAGTGTGAGAGAGAGAGGGGCAGGAGAGGTTGTATTGAGTACTTAGCACTGTCAAACCCTGGGCGGCCCGGCAGGAGAAAGCTGTGGGTCTCCTCCAAGTGGGAGTAGCCATCCTTCTGAAAGATCCCCCAGAGGTGGAGGGTGTTGTCGTCTAGCAAGGTGAGGAGTTGGCCCTAGGGAAACAGAAGGGAGAGCTTTCAGGGATTTTCCAAATAAAAATCTTGATTGGGGGGGGAAGGGGGTTTACCTAGAGGAAAGTCACAGCTGAGGGACAGACATTCCCACCACTGAGCAAAGTTGTCTCTAGGAAAGGGTTCTCAGGCTCAGGGATTTAGCCAGGAAGAACAAGGGAGAAAAGAGAAGTAGGAAATTAGGCTTACCTGGCCAGGTAAAAAGTGCATCTGTGTGACTGTAGCCGTCTCCTTATGTAAACCCGTAAACTCCACGCCAGGGGCCCCATATCTTCAGAGGACAGAGTCAAGGACAAAATAATAGCAGGCAAGGAAGGAAACTGGTACAAATCTACCTAGACTTCTCTTACTTCTTCAGTTCTAGCTTGAAACTTACTTTTTACCAAGAACTATACAGCAGAATGTGTAGAATACTGAGTATTTTGGGGGATGATCTATGAAAACCCATTTTACAAATAGGAAAAAGAAAAGAAAAGGAAACCAATCTCCTTTCTTGGGCCCCAAGTCAGTGTCCCTTCTTTCCACATTGGCAACCACAAAGAGTTAAATGTTTCCCAGGTTTGGGGTCACCTGCCATTTATAGGAATACTGCTTGGGCTTCAAGGCTCAGCTGGTGTCAGCTCCAAGAACAGGAAGCTTTCTTCAACTATTCTGGTTCACATCCATCTCTTCTTCTTATAATTTATCCTGGACATACTAAAGTGATCTCATATTACCATTTTATCCTCTTCATTTTACGGGACTCCCCAACAAAAACAGTCATTCTAGAGGGGTCAGGGACCATATTTTCTACTTCTTCATCTGTACCCTGTCCTCTTAGCACTTGATGAAGAACTAGAAACTAAGAATATAAACAGAACAGACTGGCTGACTTGACTCCCTGAAGGTCAGCAGCTAGAGAATAGGATGCATTTGGGGGTGGGAGTTTTAAGACTTGAATTTGGGGCTACCCTTCCTTCTCCAAAGGATTTCCACCCCACCCCCACCCCTGCCCCAACACAGGTTTCAGGAGAAGGGCTAAGGATTGTCAGATAAAATTTGATAGCACTCAGCTCTCATCAGGAATGTCTAAAGGTTGGGAAGGAGGCCAAAATCCTGGGCTCTCAATTGCTGGCCCAAGGTTATGCTCCTGGCTAGGGGCAGGCAGAGGACCCTTGATTCTCCATCCAGTTCACTTTCTATCACACTAGTTTCTAGGACTCTGATCAGTCCTAATTCAATTTAATTCAATCCTGTACCCCAGTTCCCCAAGCCCCACCTTTTCTGGAACTAGAAAAATCCTTGCCCTAAGAAGCCCCAGGTGCCCTCTGATATCACTTTTGCACTGTACCCTGTTCCCATTTCTATACCCATGGCAAAGAAGGCAAAGCTCAGAGAGGGAAATTTCCATCAACTGCAAAATGATTATTCTTTAATCAGCTCTACTTCTGACTGGAAATGAGGATCAGGGGAAGAAACTGGTTAGCATTAGTAGGAGCCAGCAGATTCTAAGAGGGGTGAGGGAGAGAGAGAGAGAGAGAGAGAGAGAGAGAGAGAGAGAGAGAATATGAGAATGTGTGTGTGTGTGTGTGTGTGTGTGTCAAAGAGGCAGTGGGGACTGAGGAATTGGAACATGAGAGAAATTCTTAAAATCGGAGGCTTGAAGCTTTGAAGACACAACAGCTTAGATCAGCTCCAGCTCAGTCTTCGTTCCTCTAGTTCTCATCTCCAGGCTCACCTCTTCCATTAAAATTTTCCCAACTAACCCAGACCCTCCAGGGATTGATCTTTCCCCAGCTCTGAAATCCCTTAGGATTTAGTGTGAATTCTAGACATTCCCAAGTCATAGACTATCTGAGCTGAAGGGGACCTCAGAGGTCATTTATTCCAGTTTCTTCATTTAACAGTGAAAGAAACTGAGGCCCACAGAGGGGAATTCTGGATTTGACAAATGCTGATAACCAGGTAATAAGAGAGCCTAGCAATTTCATTGTGATAGAATTTCTGACTCAAGCCTAGCAGAAACTAGAGGTATGCTTTGTTCTCTACCCATATGGAGGGCAATCTCATATTACTATCACCAGAACTTGAAAAGGAAAAGTGCAGAGCATCACACTTAACATGAGTAGTAGTGAAGACTGATTAGAGGTTCCTGGGGCTTTTCAATTGATACTGTAGAAGGGAAAAGAAATACCAGTCTTAATTCAGCTTACTTAGAATGGAATCCAGAAAGAGTTCTAGCCAGATGAATTCAGGTCCCTCTCCTAAAGGAGCTTTAGGATCCTTCCAGAGTCCTTCAGTGATCCCAATTTAGACCTTGCCCCTAGTCTAGGAAACAATGCCCTATGACCACCCCTTACTTGGATGTGACCCACTCCAACTCAGAAAATTAATATATCTAATATATTAGATATATTAATATATCTAATAATAATATATATTCTCTTAGATCTAAAGTAAATTGGTGGAAACCTGGGGTAGGTAAGCTCATAGTCATCTATGGAGTCAGTAACAGAGGAAACTCAAGAAACCAAACAACTCTCTAAGATTATAAATTGCATACAAGTGGTCAATCTGCATTACTTGAGTTTCCACACTAAATTCTAGATGACACAGGGACCTCATAGGTTTGGATCTTCTCATCTCCCTCCCCACCTCTCCACTCTCAACTATACTACTAGAAAAAGAATCCAGGTTCTGAGAAGTTAAATGACTTGTCCTCTGTTGAACAGTTCTAAATTGGTATATAGTTGTTTATAAGTTGTCTCTCCTGTTAGACTGTGAGTTTCTTGAATGCAGTTTTTGCCTCTTTTTGTATTTCCAGTCACAGCTTGGAGCTTGGTATACAGTGAGTGCCTAATAAACACAATAGTTGTTACTACCTTTTACATCCCCCCCCAGCTCCTTCTTTATGTATCTTCCCAACTAGACTATGCTCGTGGGTAGAGACCAAGTCCTGTTAGCCTTAGTATCCTCCATAGTGTAGTGTGAATAATTGATGCCAGTGAATGCTTGTTGACTGACTGTTCCCAGGCAGAGGAGGACAGGATCCGGTAAAATCTATTCAGTGGAGGTGTTCCAATTGTTAGATAGGAAAGATGCCCTCAGATCTCCCTTCTCCTTATGAGTGCCATCTTTGATCTTGGTTTAATGATTGTTCATTAGAGTATAAGCTCCTTGAGGACAGGGTCTGTTTTTGCTTTTCTTTATATTATCTGAGCTTAGGACATGTTAGATATTTTAAAAAATCATGCCGACTTGACAAAAGGTACCATACTCTACCTACTTTCCCTCTTCCCACTTCCTCCAAACCTCTAACCCAAAATGGCCTTTTCACCAAGAACAGTACTGCCATCTCCCTAAATAAAACTTTATCCACTTCATCTTGTTCTGGCAAAATAAAATTCCTCCCTTCACTTTTGTCAGTATTGAATCCCTATCCAGAATTAAATCTCTGTACTGTTAACCCATTCACCATTTGTCTTGCCTCTCTTGATTTACCCTTGCATTCCTACATATTCATTTATTTTAAGTTTTAAAGTTGTATCTCTTGACTCAAAGCATTATACACAAAGAAGGCAGATACAAAAGAGCCTAGATGAGGGTAGAATTTGGACACATTGATTCACATTTGGCTTTGGGCAACCTACTTTATGCAACCTACTACTTGAAAACATTCCTAGTAAAATCATAGATCTAGAACTGGAAGGAACCTTGGAGACTCATCTATACTGCTAACCTCATTTTACAGATGAGGATACTGAGGTCCATAGCAGTTAAGTGACTTAAGTATGGTCACCCTGTAAGCAGCAGGAAATCTGAACTCAGGTTCTAAGACTCCACTATTACCAAGAAGGATGAGCTATTTAAGATTCCAACAAGTCCCTAGAGACAGAACTATGGGTATAGAACTACTGAGTAGAGTTCCAGGGTCAATTTGGTCTTTTTAATTATGACTATACATGCTCACTCAAGCCAACTATTTTTAATGGTACAGCCAGTCCTAGACCAGGGCTGGGAGATACATAGAGAAACAAGAAGAACCAGGTTCTTCCCATAGGGAGCTCACAGGATTGGGAATCTAAAGAGCAAAGTGACTTTAAATATCATCTAGTACATATCTCATTTTATGAGAGAAACCAAGGACAACTGCCCAACTAAGGCAGTGCCCAATACAAGTAGTGGCAGATAAACTTCAAATCCAGGTCCTTGAGACTATATCCAGTTCCCGTTTGAGTAACTAGCCTTTTATAAAACATAGAAATGTTCCATTACTCATCCACCTCCCCATCTCTACAGAGGAGGAAACTGAGGTCCACAGAAGCTAAGTGACTTGTCCAAGGTCCTGAAATGGCAGAACCAGGACTCAAACCCAAGTCTTCTGATTCCCAGGCCACTATTCTTTTGCTTCATGACATTATCTCAAGCCTTCCTGAGAACAAGGACCTCTTTTGTTTCCCCAACAGAACCAGATGGACAGATTTACCTACGGAGCAGTAATACCTGTAAAGAACACCTGACAGGATGGATGAAGGGGTGTGGATCCCAGAAAGCGATCCAGCTCAAGGAAAGCACGCCAGAGAACTGTGTGTCTCCCTATTCCCACTTATACCCACTCACCAGCCATCCCTCTTGGGGATCAAATTCCCTGCCAACACCCCAATAACCATCCTCCTTCAACTCCCAAACTTCTTAGAGGCTTTTCCTCCAAACTAAGCTCCAATGAGGTAGGGACAAGGAGAAACAAGAAAAAGGGGAAAAAAAATTGCAGTTATATTTAGGGCACCCCACCTGTTTCTCCTGCTCCCACTCTCATGTGCCTAAATTAAAAGGCTCTGCTATATTTTGGGGAGCATACACCCAGATCAGGGGATATATTGGTCAAGACGGTTTGCTTTCACACTCCACTCCCCAGCCCTTCCCTAATCCCCAGCTGCCTTCTTTCTGCAGCAATGCCCATCCCCCCTCCCCAGCTTGGTCCCCTCTCCCTTTGTTGGCCTCCAAGCCCATTGCATTCCCTTCTCCTCACCACGCCTCCTTTCTCTTCTCCCCTCTCAACGTCCCCCCCCCACCAGCTTTCTTTCTGCCAGGCCAGGGGCCTCCCAGTTTGGTATTCTCCACAATCATCCTGGAATCCCTTCCTGAGGGTCACCAGGCAACGGTCCTCTACAGCTAGCCTGTTGCCCCTGGCAACAATCTCTGCTACCTCCCAAGGGCCCAGCAAGGCCTCTCCCCCCCAAACTCCCCCAATTCAGCTCTACAAATTCTGCATTTCTCCCTCAGTTTTACAGTCACCTGGAAAATCAGGTTTATTTCAACCCAACATTATCCTGAGAATGGGGAGGTGATCACTCCCACCCAGGGTTGCTGCCTTCCCCTGTTTCCCTGGAGGCAGGACCAGGAAGGAAAAGGTTTACCCTAACTGAATTTCCAGGGTACCTCCCTTCCACCCCTTGGGTTTTTCAACTACATTCTACCCCCTAGACCAAAATTAAAAAGAACCATAAGAGCCCATCTCCCCTGAAAGGCATATACTAGGGGCCACTTTCCTCACAATTCCCCAAATGGCTGAGCCAAGCCTTGGTCCCCAACACTAACTCCCATTTGAGAAGTCCTGAACCCTAACCCCAAGCAAACTCCATCTGTCAAATCCATGTACTCCATGGAGATTTCAATGCAATCCACCTGGATCACGGAAAGGAAAGAAATGATCAATAGAGGGAGTGGATAGGAGTGGGGGTGGGGGTCCAGGGGGAGAAAGTTAGAATCTTTTGGTTCAAGAAAAATAAATAGTATTAGGTTCCCTTTGCTGAACCTACTTGACTGGAATTTTTCTGTTCTTAAGATCCTGATGGGCCAGAGCCCAGCGGAAGCAGGTGTGAGAACTCTGAGGCCACATTAGGGGCTGCATTGTATAAATACTATGAGAACTGAATCATTTGGGGTTGTGAGGGGAGACAGGATTGGATTAGAGCATTGGAGAAGATGCATGCAGGGACACTTGTCTCTCCTTGTAGGGGTTCTTAACCTCTTTTTTTTTTTATCATGGATCCCTTGGGTGGAGTTGGGTGGAACCTCCAGATCTTGTCTCATAGTATTATTTTAAAATGCATAAAATAAAATACAGAGGATTGCCAAAGAAACAAAAAAAATTAGTAAAAATAAAGATCTATTTTCTTTCCTACTCAAATTTATAATCTCCTGAAATCTGTGCAGACCACTGATTAAGGATCCCTGTTCTGAGAGCATCCTGTCAGTTTCAAGACTCCTTTCTAGATGGAGGTAATAAGGAATCAAAATTCTCACTCTTTGCAGATGATATGATGGTAAATGGAGAGAACCCTAGAAAATCAACTAAAAAACTACTTGAAACAATTAACAATTTTACCAGAGTAGCAGGATATAAAATAAACCTACATAATCTATCAGCATTTCTAACAAATCCCAGTAGCATGATAGAGAAATTCCATTTAAAGATACAGTAAACAACAAAAAATTCTTGAGAATCTACCTGCCAAGACAAATCCAGAAACAATATGAACATAGTTAGTTACAAAACACTTTTCACACAAATAAAATCACATCTAAAAGATTGGAAAAATGTCAATCGCTCATGGATAGGCCAAAATAATATAATAAAAATGACAATTCTACCTAAATTGAATTACTTATTCAGTGCCATATCAAACTACCAAAAATTTATTTAAAGAGCTAGAAAAGATAGTAATAAAATTCATCCGGACGAACAAAAGTTCAAGAATATCAATGGAATTAATCGAAAAAAAACTGCAAAGGAAGGTGGCCTAGCCATACCAGATATAAACTATATTTTAAAGCAGCAGTTATCAATACTATATGATATTGGCTAAGAAATACAAAAATGAATCACTGGAACAGATCAGGTACAACAGAAATAGTAGTAAATGACTACAATAATAAGCTCAAAGAATCCTGCTTTGGGGACAAGAACTCACCATCTACCAAAAACTACTAGGAAAACTAGAAAATAATATGATGGGGCAACTAGGTGTTTGTTGCAGTGGATTGAGCAGAAAGACCTGAATTCAAATCTAGCCTCAGACACTTTATAATAACTTAGTAATAAGACCTTGGGCAAGTCATTTAACTCAATGACCTTGCAAAAACCAAAAAATAAAAAATAAAAATAGTATGGTAGAAATTAGACATAGACCAAGATAAGATTGACATAGGCACAGGATTTAGGTACCTGATACCATACTAGTTTATCTGTCAGGTCTATGGAAAGAAGAAGAATTTGTGACCAAACAAGAGATAGAGAAAAGTATAAATTACAAAATGGATAATTTTGATTACTGTTTCCTGCTATTTAAAGTTAAAAATCTAAACCAGGGGCAGTTAAATGGCACCTGGAGTCAGGAGGACCTGAGGTGTTTTTTTTTTAGAAAGATTTTATTTATTTCGAGTTTTACAATTTTTCCCCCATTCTTGCTCCCCCCCCCCCACAGAAGGCATTCTGTTAATTTTTAAATTGTTTCCATGGTATACATTGATCTCAGTTGAATGTGATGAGAGAGAAATCATATCCTTAAGGAAGAAAATAAAGTATAAGAGATAGCAAAATTACATAATAAAGAAAATGATTTTTTTTTTCTAAATTGAAGGTAATAGTCTTTGGTCTTTGTTTAAACTCCACAATTTTTTCTCTGGATACAGATGGTATTCTCCATTGCAGATAGTCCAAAATTAGGACCTGAGTTTAAATCCAGCCTCAGACACTTAATAATTTCCTAGCTGTGTGACCCTGGGCAAGTCACTTTAACCCCATTGCCTTGCAAAAAAAAAAAAACACAACAAAAAAAGATCTAAACTAATTAGATCATTAATTAGATTACCTACACCAACAATATCAAACTCAAAGAGAAATGAGAGCTACTCTGCCATACATAAAAAAATCCCTTGGGGTGGCTAGGTGGCACAGTGGATAAAGCACTGGCCCTGGAGTCAGGAGTACCTGAATTCAAATCTGACACTTAATAATTACCTAGCTCTGTGGCCTTGGGCAAGCCACTTAACCCCACTGCCTTGCAAAAACTGAAAAAAAAAAATCCCTAAAAATATACTGACTTAGAAAACCACATATTAATATTATCTGTGTTCTATTATATTTTAATTTATTTTGTAAAATACTTCCCAGGTAAATTTTAATCTGGTTTGGATTGCATTCAGGTCTAGTGTGAGTCTACTGGGACACAATAACCTCCCTCATTTATGATGGAGAAAACTGGGGCCCTGACTTATACAAGGTTACAAGGGTTAGAATTAGAACTCAGGTTCTTGTTGCTTCTGGTCTGCAGTCTGCTCTCAGCCTGTCCCTTAATAATAATAGATGACTGAGTATTCTAACAATCAAACTTGACTCCCAGAGAAAGGCTGAGAAAATACAGTCTCTTTTCATGGCAGAGGGTATGGCTTATATTGTTCAGTTTTGCTAAACTGTTTTTTCCTTTCTTTTTTTACCATTGTTATAAGGGCCTTGGGTAGGGAAGAACATGTTCAGAAATTAATATGACTTAAAAAACCATCAACAAAAATATATAAAAGCATCAATAAAACTTTTTTTTTAAGTTGACAGAGTTCTTTTAAGTTTTACAAAGTAATTCATTCAAGGAAAATTTCTGATGCTAGGTGGAGTAGTGGATAGCGCACTGGTCTGGGAATCAGGAGGACGGGAGTTCACATTCAGCCTCAGTCACCTGATACTGTATGACTTTGGGCAAGTCATTTAACCTTGACTGCCTCACACCCAGGGCATCTTCAGTCATCCTGATTCATATCTGGCCACTGGACCCAGATGGTTCTAGAGGAGAAAGTGAGACTGGTGACTTTAGCAGAGCACCCCCTCACTTCATCAAATTTTTGTGCTTATCATGGCATGACCTCCCTGATGTCGTGGTCTTTCAAGAATGAAGGACAAACATCATCATCATCATCATCATCATCATCATCATGGGTCAGGCAGCACAGAACAGAATAGGGCACCCAGACTCAGATTTGCAAATTAGGAGCAAGAAACCCATCTCTCCTCTCCTCCAATTGCATTCTACTTGAAAACCTCAGTCCACAGATCCAAATGGGTACCTAGAATCAGCTAGAAGCTATCCTGGGTCCTGTTCCCCATGCCCTTCTCCCTCCCTGATAGCTTTCTGGTAGTCTGGGGAGCCAGGGAATACTAAGAATCTCATGGTCCTGGCATCAGAAAAAGATTCCACCACCCACTTTAAAATCTCCTGTGTCAGAGGAAGCCTAGGGGGACTGCCAGAAAACTAGTACAGAGGCTCCAAAGGAAACCCCTGGAGTAACAAGAGATTATTTTAATACCACCCCTAATTAGGAGACAACCAAATTACTAGGGATGTTCAATTGTCTGAAGAAAGGAAAGGTTAAATTAAATATAAAATCAGCCATCAGGTTTACCAGGCCTAAATGCCTATCTGAACAAAGGGGTAGAATAGACTTCATCTCATCAATGAAGAGTAATGTCTGTTGTGATTTTTTTCAGACTTTGTGGGGATCCCTATACAAATCACTGCCAGAATTCCTACTCTTCTAGGATAGGAATAAGCCAGGAATCAGGACCCCTAAATTCAAGGACAGTGTGTAACCTTTATTTCTGAGCCTCATCCTGTCATTCTGTAAAATAAGAATAATAACCTCTGCCTGGTCTCTCAAGCAAGACTATTTGTGACAATCCAAGAGAGGATAACTATGAAAGTGCTTTGAAAATCGATGAGAGATAAAAACATGTGGGACTTTTAGTCTTTCTTCTGCCATTCACTCCCTGTGTGACCTTGGGCAAATTATTTCCCCTCTCTAAACCTCAATTGTGTCCTCAGTAAAATGGACTAAAACATCTAAGGCAGTCCAAGTGTGGCTAAGGGACTTTCAGGGGGCCCATGAGTTCAAAACTATCTTCATAACAATAGAACATTTTAATTTCTTAAATGGTAAATATTGATAGCAGAGAAGGAAATGGCAACCACTCTAGTATCTTTGCTAAGAAAACTCCATGGACAATATGGTCTAAGGGCTTATGAAATGTCAGTTATGTTTGAAAAACTGAACAAAAACAAATACCAATGGATGTAACCCACCTAAAGCAAAAGCATTTTGTGGGGGTCAGTGGGGAGAGGGTTCCTCAATAATTTTCGAGAGCACTGGCCCTGGAGTCAGGAGTACCCAAGTTCAAATCCGGCCTCAGACACTTAATAATTACCTAGCTGTGTGGCCTTAGGCAAGCCACTTAACCCCACTGCCTTGCAAAAACTAAAAAAAAAATAAATAAATACATAGGAGTCCTGGGACTAAACAGTTTAAGAACCACTGGATCAATAAGGTTTCTGTCAATCCTAAAATGCCACAAAGGATAACTCTTACATCAAAATATCCACTGTCTCTGCCAAGTTGCCCCAACAATGATCAGATACCCTTGGACTTAAAAAAAAAATAGCAATCAAGGGCAAGAAAGAGAAAGGAAATGATACATGCTTGGTCAGTCCCATTGGAAATAAAGGAGTGGAATGCTCCTTGAACCCAGGTACGAAAACCCAGGTACAAAAACCCAAGGGCCAGAGCTGCCTGAATCTTTGGGGTGTGACAAATATTGAATGGAGTGGAGCCTGGGGTACAAAGCCTGTCATCTATCCCCTCATCCTCTTCAACTACAAGACTCTCCCTCTCTCCTCCCCATCCCTGATCCAGGAAAAGCTTCTGTCCTACCCCAGAATGCAAAGTTAATGAAGTGGACATGAACCTCTCCCTCGCCCTCCCCCTCCCACCAAGCTCTCCCCATGTCCCCCCCAACCATTTCAGGGTGTATCAATCTATACAGGGCCCAGACCACAGAGAGGAGCTAGCCCCACTTGAACCACACATTTGAGTGACCATGTTTTTTTCACTAGAGGGAGAAAACAGATGCTTTAAATTCATTGCTAACCCTGGGCTGTTTCTCTGTAACTTCCAAATATTTGCCCTGACAGACACCAAGATTTAAGGGAGTCACTATGAGACAAGGGAAAGTCCAGGATGCTGAGAGGACCTAGAAAGGCAAAGTCTTGGGAAGGACCAAGAGCACAATCTTCTAATACCTGAAGGGGAGAGGGAGAAAATTTGCTCTGCATAAAAATAACAACAAACAAAAAATAGCTAGCATTTATATACTGAAGACTGCAAAAGCCTTTGCCTGAAATCACCTCAATAACTACCAGCAAAACTTTGGGTAAGTTTAATAATAATGATGATAATAATAATAATAACTAAAGTTTGCAAAATACTTTATAATTAAGTCATTGGACCCCCATAACAACCCAGGGAAGTGGTGTTATTATTATTATTATAATTATTATTATAATTATTATTATTATCTCCAGTTTACAAATGAGGAAACTGAGGTTCAGAGAGGGGAAAGGGGAAGGACATGAATATAACTCCAAGTCCTTAGGATCATTCTTCAATTCTTCTACAAAAGCAGAAAAATCAATCCCCTGATCTCACCCTTCTCTGAACTCTTGTCTACCCATTTTTTTAAGTGTTTTTTTTGGCATGCATATTTTGTCCTCACAATTCCTTGAGGCCAGGGTTCCAGTCTCTTCCTTCCATATACACCCTAGAACACATTCTTGCCTCTTCCAGCTTCCACCCCTTTGAACGTAAGACTGACAATCCTCCAGGACCCACCCTCTATATCAAGAAGACCCATCCTTCAAGACCCAACTTGGGTTCTACCAGCTCCCAATAATCCCTCCTCCCCTTTTCAGAATTCCTACAGCTCTCCTTGTCCATGCTGCACACATTAGCTCTTAGTCATATCCTGTGCCCTGGAGCTCTCCAGGATCAGTCTCATTGCCCTACTTGCCGCCTCCTCCTCCTCCTCCTCCTCCTCCTCCTGCGGCTCCCTCCAACAGCTCACACAGGGCTAGGCACCCGGGATCTGTGGGGTGATTGACAGGATTGCCAGAATGGGGGTGGAGCTGGGGGAGGGAAAGGGGGAAACCGCAGTTTCCGTTCCTTACTGAAGATGTAGGAGATAGGACTCTGAAAAACTACTTACTGGATTTTCCCTGCAATGGATCCAATGTTCTTAAGAAACCCCGGGGGAAGAATGTTTGTGATAGGACGCAGTTCTGGGCAGCCTGCTGAACCACTTCTGCGTGCTCGCCCTCTGGGAATGTGCCGAACATCTTGGCCCCCGCAGAGGAAGGCGAGATCTGGCTGGAGCTGAGGCCAGGGCTTCTTAACCTCAGTGTATGTGTGTGTGTGTGTTGTGTGAGGGTGTGTTGTATGAGTAGGTGTGTTGTGTGGGGTGTATGTTGTGTGAGGGTGTGTTGCATGTACGTCTGTGTTGTGTATGTTGTATCGTATGAGTATGTTGTATTGTGTATATCTGTGTGTGTGTGTGTGTGTGTGTGTGTGTGTGTGTGATGTGAACTCCTTAGAAATCAGACAAAATCTGCTCCTTAAATAATGACCTAGCTGTGTGGCCTTAGGCAAGCCACTTAACCCCATTTGCCTTACAAAAACCTAAAAAAATAAAAATTAAAAAAAAAAATCTGCTCCTTAGAATAAGGCTATTAAACAATTGAAGGAAATGATAACTTTCATTTAGAAGTTAAGTGTTTTGGTTTTGTTTTCGTTCCAAGTTCAGAGACACTCCACCCTCCCACCCCCTCACCCCTCAAGAAGGCTGTGAGTGATAGATCCCTTATCCCAATCTGGGGGAGAGGAGATACCAAGGAATGGGGCTGTTTCCTCCAATTCAACGTGGGTCCTTCCTGAGTAGTAACATATGACCATCTTGATCAGAGACAGAGATGGCAATGTGGCTCCAGGAAAGTGGGGTGAGGGAATAGGGACAAGGGGGGGAAAAAAAAGAACACGCATTCATTAAGCACCTACTGTATACCAGACACTCTCACCACAGCTCTATGAGGTACCCCCCATTTTACAGTTAAGGAAAAGGAAACAGATGGTTAAGTGACTTGCCCAGGGTCACAGGGCCAAGATCTGTCTGAGGCTAGATCTGAGCTTTCAGGTCTCAGCTCCACTCAAGGTCCGGTATCTTCTCTATTCAAATGATTTCTGGTGTCAAAATCATCTAAATTATCCTGAAGGGTGGGGCTCCTTTGAAGGCAAAGTAGATTTTCTCTTTCAATCCAATTTACTAGACTAAGCATCTCCACAACCCCTATCAATTAAACATTTTTTATTAAAATAAATTTATAAAGAATTCTTGTGGCATAAAATGCAATAATACTGTGAAGTAAGAAATGACAAATATGAGAAATTGACAAATGAGTGAGAATGACAAATATGAGACTAGTTTTGTAATGAAATAATGCAGTGATATAAGCAGAATCCAGAGATATATATATTAATATCAATGAACATACAATACTGCCCCTATAACTTGCTTTCATTTCTAATATTACAAAAACCACTCTCCTTACAAGGCAGGTAATAAACACCAGAGATAGGATTCGAATCTACTTTCTCTGACTCCAAAAGCAACATTCTTCCTTTAAGACATCTCCAAGGAAGACCCCTGCCGGCTCTAAGAGTCCAGTCTTTCTAAGCTAGAACCTAATGCAACCATAGCCAGTCCCAGTTACTCCAGATACATATATTCTCAAAGGCCTCAAGCTCAGAAAGTGAAAATCTCCTTAGGCCCAGGGAATGAATAAATTAAGAAATGCTTCTTCACCTTACAAAAACCATTCCCTGTGGGAGTAGTGTAAATTGAAAATGGACTTAATTTATATACAACATCACAGGGAAGGGATGAAGCTCATCTGTAAGAGCACCCCTTTTCTTCCTTGCACTCCAGGTCCAGTTGACTCTAACAACCAATTCTCAAGGGTAATAGAGGCTACTGGTTCAGCTGACTTTGACAGCATTTCTGAAGGGTCACAGGTACCATTTTGGCTTTGAATGACTCTCTGGAACCCATAAATGACTCTCTGGAACCCATACAAAGTTGGCCAAAGATCCCCAAAGCTGAGGACCAAACTCCAAGTGCATCTATCATGTATTCTTTAGATACCAAGCTATAGATTCCATGGTAGTTCTAGGCAGCTGCAATATGAAGAAGGAGCATCTTCACCCATGCTCAACTTCTGCTCCAACCAAGCTTGGGGGTGTGCCCCCCCCAAACACAGCTCACACAATCTTTGCACATGTGACTCTTTCTAACCTTCTGGATGCTCTCCCAGAGGGCTAGGAATTTAAACTCTTCACAGTCCTCTGACCTCAAGAAAGCCTTCCAAGATTTCCCCAAGGACACATAATGCTCTGCATCCTTGGAACTTGGACAACCCTTCCAATCTGAAACACACAACTGACAACTAATCCCATGCTTTAATTCTTTCACATGTGTGCGACTTATTTTCCCAGGAGGTTGGGGTGCTAACTCCTTGAGAGTTCTGTCTCACTCTTTGCCCCAGAGTAGAGCGCAGAATAGATATCAGACTTCACAAATTGTTGCGTTAAAGTTGACCCAAATGGGGCCAAGGATTCTATTCTCCCAACTAAGTGGCATAATGGATGAAGTGCTGAGGCTACACTCCCTAGACTCATCTTCCTGAGTTCAAATCTGGCTTCAGATACTAGTTGTGTGACCCTGGGGCAAGTTATTTAACCCTGTTTGCCTCAGTTTCCTGATCTGTAAAATGAGCTGGAGAAGGAAATGGCAAATCAGCCAAGAAAACCCTAAGTGGGGTTACAAAAAGTGAGACACAATTGAAAAACAACAACATCATTAGATAATTCTAGGGGGCTCATCTCTACTGATTTCAGCTAAACTCCAGGCTCATTGCACTGAATCTGAAAAAAACAAATAGTTAAGTCTAGGGACTGATTAGTAAAGATGATTTTATAGAGTCCACCATCTCAAACAACTAAGAAGAGTAACTGGTGATTGATTCCCCGAGTCAAGGTGATTCCTACCAAACTAGGGTTAGCAACTAGAATCTCTAAGCCAAGGGTTGGAATCCCCAAACCAACATTCAGTCAAAGTTTTTCAGATTCTTTTCCAGGGAAACCATGGAATAGTAATCATTATAGATTTAGAACTGTAAAGGACCACTTAGTTTGGGGGCAGCTAGGTGATGAAGTAGATAAGAGTACCAGCCCTGGAGTCGGGAAGACTTGAATTCAAATATGACCTCAGTCACTTAATACTTACTTAGCTGTGTGACCTTGGGCAAGTCATTTAACCCCATTGCCTTGCAAAAAATAGATCACTTAGTGCAACCCCCCTGTTTTAAAGATTCAGAAACTGAGACAGAGATGTTAAGGGATTTGTCCAAGGTCACACAGGAAGGAAATCAAAGAGCCAGGATTCAAACCTCAGTCCTCTGACTTCATATTCCAGTCTTCTTTTCACTATATTGTCCTGCCAGAACCATAAGAACTAATAAGGGGAGGGAATCTAGGGCCTTTATCCAAGATGAAGACAACACTCTTCCTAAATCCAACTCCAAGGTCCTCTGGGACAGGAAAGTATTGAATACATCATGATTACAGGGGCCAAATTATCTTGAAGGGTGGGGCTTCTTTGAGCCCGGGTAGATTTCCTTCTACAAACAATTCAGAGTATCTGTTCAAGTATCTGTTCCAGATCCACAGTAAGGCTCTTTCTTACACCCTTCCCTATTTCAGTTTCCAGCAGACTAATCCCACTCAGCTTCCCAGAAAGCCCAAGAGACTTACTCTCTTGTGAAGCTCCAGGAAACTCAGCCCATCCCAGGAATTCAACCCTAGTCTGTGAGTGGTCATCCAGCCCAGGTCAGATTCCTACAGTCCAGTTCCCCCCTCCTCAGACCACCACCAAAGACCACATTCCTTACCTCTCCCACCCCTCCTCCCCCACAAACAAAGCACAACCCAAGTGAAGTCATTAAACTGGAAGGAACCTAGAGTATTCCACTAGCTCCAGAATAAGCCACTTGAGATAACTGACAAACCACTTCATTCAAAAGATAAAAGTGACTTGCCCAGGGCCACTCAGTAAGTAGAGAACTCAAGTCTCCAAACATCTGCTCCTGATTATAGACTTTCTCTTCCACACCATAGAAGCCACCTCACTCTGGAAATTCAGACTACCTCTGGGTGACTACCTCTAGAAGTCCATTCCTATTCTTCAGCTCTTTTCTCTGATTTTGGATTCTTTGCAGAATCCCCATTTTAAGGAGAATGTCCAAGTCAGTCATGTCTTCATTCCTCTACTCCTGACTCTGGACTTTCTGTATATATGCCCCCTACCCTTACCCTCAGTTTCCTTTGACATATACTCTTTCTTAGTTAGAATATAAGCTTCAGGTAGACAGGGTGGTCTTTCTTTCTGCTAATATTTCTTTCTCACCTCACTTAGTTTATGGTCCTTATCTTAATAAATACCTATTGACCAGTAAATGGTTCGTTCTACTTGGCCAGAAGTTATTCGGAACCTAGTGTTTTGATAAAGGTGTCACAGGGATCACCAGCTCTAAACTGGAAAAGGGAATTGGGAAAGAGGCATGTATTCCTGAGATGAATACCATTCCATAGTGATTATTATGATAATTATTATAATAACACAAAGAACCCACTGGTTACTCTAGCTTCTTCTCTTTGAAGAGTTCAGACTTATCTCTAGACACTTATCTTCATCCTGTCCCAGTCCAGGCCATTTATTATCTCCATTTGAAAGAGAGAAACCAAGGTCCAGAGAGAAGGTGTGACTTGCTGGTTGTCCAGCCACAGTGGGCACTCCTATCCCTGGCATCCAGGACAGGGCTCGGTCCAATAGCCCAGAGATTTTACTAGCTCTCCACACCCTCCTACGTACCCAAGTTATAGTCATTTATTGCACAGATCAGATCAAGAACCTATTATGTGGTCAGTCATGATGGAGGTGGAGGTAGGAAGAAGAGGAAGGTCTTTCTATACACAGTCTTCTTGTCTTCAGGAAATGTAATACACAAGAAACAGTCAGACTTCATCATTATCAATAGTAGTACTATTAGTCCTATTAGATCCTATTAGTCCTATTAGATATAGAAAGGTTTTGTGATACAGAAAGGCTTTGTGATATAGAAATACAGTAAGATCTAGTTCAAATCTTGCCTTTGATACATCCAAGCCCTAAGAAAATCACTTTTAAGCTCCCAGTGGTCTAGGCCAGAGGTATCAAACAAAAATAGAAACAGATCCCTGCAACCTCTTATTGACTTTGTTGTTGGTCAGTTGGGTTCAACTCTTCATGATCCTGTGCTGTACTGTGCATGGAATTTTCTTGGCAAAGAGGCTATATCTTTGTTCAGTACATTAAGGCAAAAAGAGGGAAAGTGACTTGCCCAGGATCACACAGCTATTAAGTATCTAAGGTTGGATTTGAACTCAGGTCAGGTCCTCCTGACTCCAGACCTGGCACTTCCATCCACTAAACTATCGAGCAGCCTTCCATCTTGACCTAGAAAACCTGATGTTTGTCCTTCATTCTCCAAGAAGACCAAACATCAGGGAAATGATGCCATAATAAGCAAGTGAATTAGATGGGGGGGGGGGGGCTAAGTCACCAGCCTCACTTTCTCCTTCAGAGCCATCTGGGTCCAGTGGTCAGGTATGAATCGAAACAACTAGAGATGGCTCTGGATGCAAGGCAAACAGGGTTAAGTGACTTGTCCAAGGTCACCCAACTAGTAAGTATCAAATGGCCGAGGTTGGATTTGAACTCAGGTCCTCCTAACTCCAGACCTGGTGCTCTACCCATTATACCAATTAATCATATCAATGCTGTTATGTGTTGGAGGCTTCTAGGAGGCTCAGTGGATAGAGTCCTAGAGGTCAGAAACGCCCAGGTTCAAATCCTGCCTCAGACATTCACAAGCTTTGTAACCCTGGGCAAGTCACTTCACCTCTGTTTGCCTTAATTTTTCATCTGTCAAATAAGTAGAAGGAAACTCCAGTATCTTTTGCCAAGAAAACCCCCAAAAGGGGGTCACAAAAAGTCAAACACAACTGGACAATAAAATTATGTTGTATTTTTATTAATTTTGTTAAACATTTCTCCAATATATTTTAATCTGGCTCAGGCCTGGCGGAGAGCGACATCTCTATTCTCTTTCAGACTCCATGAATGAAGAAAAGGTGCCACCCTATATGGGTTGAGAAAGCTTCCTCTTCCCAGGAATTCTCTCTACCCATAATCTCCCAGGTCCATTCCTTACCCCTGAGGAACAACTAATCCTATGCTCTTATTGTACAAAAAAGGAATCTTAGATTTGAAAAGGAGAAGGGACTTGACAAAGTCACTTGAGAAGGGGTGATTACTGAGCAGGCCCCAGATGGAGGGCTTAATGTAGACAGTGATTAACTGCATCTTATCCTCATCAAAGACCTGGTCAAGAGGCTCAGAGTTAATCGGAAGATTCGTCTCCAAGCACTGTCTCGATCAGAGCCAATTTCCAAGGGGGAATAGGATGGCTTGAAGGGAGACTGGACCTGGAAGAAAAAAGGAAAGGGAAGGAGTGCAAAGAGAAACCCAATTACCCTGAACTTCTCCCATCCAAATAAAGTTCACCCATTCTTTTTTGGAGTCTCAAATTGTCCCTCCCAAAGATCTTGGCCTTGGGTAGGGCTGCCCCTGGCCCCTGGACAGCAACTGGATGGTAAACTTCAAGGACCAAGAAGTATGTGAAAAGTCTTTCTTGACTATCTCTACCCTGATCTGAAGTCTTCTTGCATTGATTTTTTTTTTTAATTTTTTGATTTGGAGGCAATTGGGGGTGACTTGTCCAGGGCACACAGTCATCAACTAAGGCTGGATTTGAACTGACATCCATCTGGTTCCAAGGGCTCTATCCATTATGCCACCTAACTGCTCCCCACCTTGTATTTTATATTAAGAACTACCACTTTTACAGCTCCTTAAGGTTTACAAAACACTTTACAAATATTAAGTAATTTTATCCACATAAAAAACACAGAATTGATGAGGATAATAACAGCATTTGTACAGTACTTTGAGGTTTGCAAAGTGCTTGACAAATATCTCATTTTTTTATCCCCCCAAACAATGGGAAGTCCGTGCTGTTATTATCCCCACTTTACAGATGATGGAACTGAGGCAGATGCAGTTAACTGCATCAAGTGAAGCAGAATTGGGGCAGCTTAGATGATAGAGCACAGGACCTAGAGTCAGGAAGACTCATCTTTCCAAGTTTACATCTGCTCAGACACTTCCTAGCTTTGTGACCCTGGGCAAGTCATTTCACTCCTGTTTGCCTCAGTTCCTCATTAGTCAAATAAACTGGAGAAGAAGATGACAAACCACTTCAGTATCTTTGCCCAGAAAACACAAAGAGTCAGACATGCCTGAAATGACTGAACTATCAAGTCAAGTTTCCAGGTCACATAGATTGTTCAGCAGCAGAGCCAGAATCCAAACTCATTTCCTGGCTAATTGTGGCTTTCTATCCACCATCACCAAGCTTTCTCCCCACTTGTGAAGAACTTAGTCCATGTTGCCTGGTACTATTATTAAACTGCTCCACAGATATCAGCTCCAATGAGATCACAAGTCCCTTCAAGGGCATGTCTCAAGACTCAACTCTCCATGCCTCTGTAAAATGACCTGATAGCCCCCAAAATCCTTTGAGTGCTATGAAAAAGAAAAAGACTAGTGCTAAAATGGTCATCCTCATATCTTAAATTTTATAAAGATCCTGGGTAAATGTATATTAAAATATAGAGTTGAGGAGGAGGACTGTGATGAACCTCAGAAAATTCCTTCTCCATCATTTGATATCAAAGGTGGGCAAAGGCTCTGAGTCAGATTAGACTCAGATGTATATCTGGATGTGTTTGATATATAAAAGAACCTCTAGAAGTAGGCTGGAGGTATGGTTAAGAAAAAAAAAATTCTTCTACTTCATGCTCTCAAATCCTAGCTCTAAAAGATCTTCTCTGTATGACCTTGGACAAGTCACAACTTCCCTGGGCTTCCCTTTCCCAATCTGAAAGGCTGGGGGGGGGGGGGGGGGGGAGAGAAGAACACAAACTAAAAGACCTCTAAGGTTACTTTCAGATTGAATTCTATGATCCTAAAGCAGCTCTAGGCCACATTCGCAAAAAACCTTTCAATCAGGAGACAAGATATAAAACAGGATGAAAAAGGAGAAAACAGTATTATTCTCCCACTAACTTGGTCCCTCTGAACCTTGGTAGTATCATCTATAAAATGGGTTAATACTTTATCTGTCAGAATTCAAGGGAATATACTAGGGACAAATGGATGGTATCATTTTAGAAAAACAGCACCTGAGCTCTGAAGCCTGGGCAACAGGTGGTAGGAAAAACTGGGCATGGAGCTTCTGTGGTTGTCTAAGGGTGGTAGCAGGGTTGAGCTTGGGAGTTTTGGAATTGCTATTTAATGCATTTAAGAATCTTCCCATTCCCCAACTCACTCTTGGTAATCTGTCCTGTCCTCTTCTCTAATGGTTTCAAGCCTTATCTCCTTGGTTAGACCTGTGGGCACCCCAAGGCGAGGGAGCTGGCTTTTCTTCCCATCCCCCACATACTGCACAAGGCTGGGTACCCTGAATGGGCTGATTCCCTTATAACCTGGATCTGGGCTCACTCTTGTCTTGTGCCCCAGTTTTTCCCTAGCAAGGAGGTGGAGGTGCCAGTTACAGGATGGAGGTCATTCCTATGTGATTGACAGATTGGATTTAACTACAAAATACCTCTCCTATGTTTTGTAGGTTGCCAAGGGAGTATGGGGAGGAGGGTAAAACTAGAGTAAAACAAGAGGTGTGTGAGAGAGAGAAAGACAGACAGACAGACACTAGGTCTGAGGTGGTCCTTCAGGAAAAGCTGCCTCAGCATCAGGAGATAAAGGTTTCCTTCTTTGCATAGGAAGTGGCAGAGGGGAGGGGGGTGGAAAGGAACAGAAGGAAAGAGGGGAAGGGGTTAAAATGAAAAGATCTCTAAATTTTATTCCAGTTCTAACACGTCTAGAATCAGATATAAATTCTTCCATTTGGTATTTTAATATCCTTCACAACTTGGTCCCTACTTATTCATTTCCAGCCTTATGCCATATTACTTCCCTTCATGAAGATGGCTCCAACCAAACTGGCCCATCTTAACATTATTTATATAGGAAACTCCAACTCTCATCTTGGGACCTCTGCACTGGTCATTTCCCATGTAGACCCTTTTGGCCTCTTCATCTCAGTCACTGGTTTCCTCCAAGGCTCAGAAGTTTCAAATTTATCCTATATCCAAGAACAATCCAGGTGAAGGTTTCTGAAGGAAGGAATAATGAGTGAGTAATATATGATAACCTCTCTGAGGCTGGCTTTGTGTGGTTCATCCCTACAAAGTCAGTCTACTGTTACTCTTTTCTCCCTTATCTCCTCCCCAAGAAAATGGAAAATAGGATAGATTTTTTTCCCTCATGTATTCATAACTTATGGAGTTGTAGAAAATGACAAAGAGTCAGGAGGCAAAGGGAGAACGACAAAAAATAAATTCTCCTGTCACAAGGGAAGGGACCAGGGAATCAAGAATCACATACTAGCTGCCCAATTTCTATACTAATAAGAGACTCACTCCTTCTTCTTCTATCTCAAGACTAAAGCCTTGGTGTAAGGGAACCCATCATGCCAAGCAAGACCCTCCCTGGGTGGGATAGTGCAAAAATTCTTAGGCTGAGGAGGAAGGAGACTTTGGTCCATGCCGAGATTTTGTGCTCACACTCTCTGTCTCTTTCTCCCTCCTTCTCTATCTTTCTGTCTCTGACATACATAATAAATCAATTTTTCTCCCCCCCACCCTTGTCTCTTTCCTTACCTATTAAACAAAAATACTGAATTACAGGGACTCTAACCTAATGTGTTAACTACTTTGGAAAAGTCCTTTTTAAAAAAAGCACTACCCTCCACCCAAGTGTATCTGAGGCAAGATTCTCCTCCTCAAGCTGTGAGGCTCCCAGAGCTCATCCCTAGTTTCACAGCAACCCCAGGCAGCAGCCAACCCATGCCCTTTATTGAAAGGGAGTTCTCATCCCACTAGCCAAGCCTTTGGTTGCCTGGGCAAAGCTTGGACTCGCATCTGAGGTCACACATGTATGCTCCGGCTGTCTCTGACATCCTATCTAGGGGCCCCAGTGTCCAACGGCAATGTGAATAGCCAGCAGCTGGTACGATCCAAGGGGCTTGGGCAACAGAAGTAAGAACAAGGAGAGGGAGAGGGAGAGGGAGGGAGGGAGGGAGAGAGAGGGAGAGGGAGAGGGAGAGGGAGAGAGAGAGAGAGAGAGAGAGAGAGAGAGAGAGAGAGAGAGAGAGAGAGAGAGAGAGAGACCGAGACAGACCAGATTTAAGATGGAGGAGCCTCATTGTTAACATCAATAACAACAATGTTATCTCCAGTACTAACCACCAACCTGGCTTTGTCTAAGTCACTTTGGGCTTTAGTCATTCTATTTGCAAAATGGGAGTGATTCTATTTACCCCCTGGCCAAGGCAACACAGAGTAGTCTTTGGAATCATAATGATAATAATAACTAACATGTATATCATGATTAAAGGTTTGCAAAAGGCTTTAATGCAAAACAATAGCTAGCATTTATATAGTGATTTAAGATTTGTGAAGCACTTTATAGGTTATCTCATTTGTTCCTCATGACAACCCCAGCTCTGACACGAGATCACTGTGTGATCATGGGTAAAGTACTCATGTGTTCTGAGGTTGTTTCCTTGTTCACAAAAATGGGGAGGGAGAGATATTTTCAGGGTCCTGAAGGGACAGTCCAATGTAAATCCTGGGTCGTAAGACGTCCTCAGAACCATTCCTCCTCCCCTACTCTGGATTTTCCTGGCAAACGGAAGGACACAGGGCAAAGATGATCCCAAAGTCACTTATATGTGGCTCCAGGACCATCCTGGTGTAAGCCCTTCCACAGATAGCAAACAAGGATACTATCAAGATGGGACAATACAGAAGATGCCTCAAAGCAGACTCATGAGCTTATATAAACTCCTTCCTTGACCCCCAAAGAAACCAGAATGTTGGGTTGATCTGGGGCAGAGGAAAAGGGAGCAGCTCCAAAGCCCCAATACACAGGGGGCAGGTGAAGTGGGTAGTAATTAAGAGTAGACACAGTGCCCCTCCCTCTGCTTCTTATATGGGTCAAGGGCCTGAAAGGGCCCCATCTCCCTTACCTTAGGGACAGAGGCACTTTGAAGGGAGTGGCCACTCTTCTCTTGGCCTGGTTTCTATGTTCTGAGGACAGAGGTCACTCAGGAGTGGGAGCAGCCTCTAAAAATGGGATGGTTTATCCCTAGGCTCATCTCCTTGCCCTAGCCTGACCCAGGAGAGGACTCCCCAAGGAACCCCCTTCCCCTCTCATAATACAAAGTTAAATCAAATTCACCTTTGGGGAAGATGGGCACTGCTGCTCAAGGCTAAGGTGAGAAAGGTCTCCCAGCCACAGGTCTTGAACTCCTAAATGACAATATGGGAAGCGGCCCCAAACACCTCTGTAATAATGACCTAGGCTCTAGGTCCTAGAAAGATAATGGAAACAGAGTTCTGAAGTGAGGGATGGAGCTGGTCTTCTCTCTAAAGTCTTCTAGCTCCAACATTGTGATTCAGGATATTTAAGTAGAAGGTATTTATTATTATTATTTATTCCAAACCCTTCCTTAACTACTCCCCCTTTAGGTCTAAGCTCCTTTGGGCCTTACCCTAACACTTCCAGATCATCAGAAGTCATTTTAGTGGGGCAGCTAGGTGGTGCAGTGGCTAGAGCACTGGACCTGGACTCAGGAGGACCTGAGTTCAAATCCAGCCTCAGACACTTAATAATTGCCTAGTTGTGTGACCTTGGGCAAGTCACAACCCCATTGCCTTAAATAAAAATAAAATTAAAAAAAAAATAAAGGTGACCCGACGGGTAACTAGGTAGCACAGTGGCTAGAGCACCAGCCCTAAAGTCAAGAGGACCTGAGTTCAAGTCTGACCTCAAAGACTTACTACTTAGCTATATGACCTTGGGCAAGCCACTTAACTTCACTACCCTGACAAAAAAAAAAAGACAGAAGTCATTTTAGCTCAGAAGCCTGAGTCCTAGCTGGCCACAAAGGAGACAACTCTAGAGAAAATGGCAAAGGGGTATCTGGCACAAGCAGGAGCAAGACAACCTTCCCTCCCCCAACCCCCTCCAATCTGAACATAGGTAATGCAGCTGCTGCTGCAGGAGATGGCCCAGATCAACCAGGTGTGAAATTTGCTGCTTTTCCTGCAGTAATTCTAACATTTGTCATTTCCCTTGTCAACTTGACTGGTCATGAGGGCTGGGAGGTGGGATCTCAGAGATGTTTTAATTTGCATTTCCCTCATTTTTATTGACTGGAAGCATGTTTTTCCCCCCACATGGCTTAGATTTCTTCCCCTGAGCATGTTTGTTCATATCCCACAACCCCCCCACATACACATAAGAGTAGAAATGGCTCTTATAAATTTAAATCCATTCCATATGTGTATACATACATATATACACATGTGTATGTGTGCATATATATCACAAAATGGCTCTTATTCTTCTAAGTTTAAATCTGTTCCATATGTGTGCATACATATGTAAATATAAAATAAAACTGATGATGATAAGCGATTTCTCTTATAGGTCAAAATGGGCCTGGAGTCCTGGGCATGTGTGAAAGGCACGGGGTGAGGGGTTTCCCAGGATACTGAAGAGTAGGGGGATGGGGAGAGGATAAAGAGAGGCAAGGAGAGAGTTCTGATCCACTTCTAACTCCCTGGAAGGGGTGGGGGTGGGGGCAGGAGGGCAGAAGATGCTGAATCGGCAAAGCAAGCTGTGTTCCCAAATAATTCCCTCTGGTGATTCCCTTCTCCTCACCCACTTTTCCTCTGGGGCCCCATGCTGAGGCCAGCCTTCCATCCCTGGCCGGCTGACCTGCCCAGAAACAGATGAGTCAATCAGGAGGGAGGGTCGGGCCGGGTGAGTCATCCCTCGTGGACAGGCGGGTAGGGAGCCCCAGACAGAGCGCCAAGGGGACAAAGGGTAGAAGGGCCTAGAAGAAGGGATCCTCAACTGGGCCAGATCCAGATGTTGGTTGAGGGCTCTACCGAGAGGCCCTGAAGAGGAGGGGGATGGGGAAGTGAAGGCAAAAACCTTCAGAGCTACCCAGGGAACGCTGCAACTGGAATAGATGAAGATCCAGATTTTCAACAATAAATGAGGAGGCAATTCTTTCCTTTACAAAAGGATTCCTTATAGATTACAGCCGTCTATTCAATGGCAGGTTCCATCCCTGCCCCCTCCTTAAAGAAGATTGCTTTACACAGATGCAATTAGCACTTGGCTTTCCCAAGAAGACAGCTGCATCTAGTGAGATGCAGTCCCCACCCCCCACCCTATCTTTATGGAGCCTTCTCTTCCCCTTCCCTGTCTATCTCGGAGCTAACTTTTTTTCCTGCCTTATCTCATTGAATGCTTAAACCGAGCACAGACCCTCATACCTGGGTCCTAGCTTCTCCAAACCCTTCTCAATTGTTCATTCCACTTCCTGAGAAGGAAAAGTCGGCAGACAAGGAAAGAATGCTATGCCACTCCCTCTCTGGGCCGCTGCCCCGAAAGCCTAGATTTCTGAACTCTCAAAACAGCAAAGCCTGCTGCCAAGAGCTAGTCGGCTGGTTTTTTAAGAATGGGGAGAAAATAACCTCTTGTCAGAAAGGAGATGGACTCAAGAGGCAGACTGAGACATATATTTCTGGACATGGCCAATGTGGGAATTTGTTTTGCTTGACTATAAATATTTACTACAAGGGTTTGGATTTTTTTTTTTCCCTTTCAGTAAAGGAGGTGAGGGAGAGAAAATTAAATACTTGTTAAATGAATCAAATCAAATCAAAAAAAGAAAAGGTGCAAAAGAAACAGGATGGGATATTTTCTGTCTGGGAGGTATATGGGGGCGAGGGAAGGGCAAGGCAGTCAGGATCTAGGGAAGCCAATGGCAAACCATTCCAGGATCTTTGCCAAGAAAACCCCCAAATGGGATCACAAAGATTTGGACATGAATGAACAACAAATATTTTAGGAATAGCTAGGTGGTGCAGTGGATAGAGCACCAATCTCAGTCACTTGAAACTAGCTGTGTGACCTTGGACAAGTCACTTAACCCTGATTGCCTCACACCCAGGGGCTATCGCCAACCATCCTGATTATAATTGGCCACTGGACCCAGAGGAGAAAGTGAGGATGGTGATTTAGCATAGGCGCCTCCCCCCCAACTCAAATCCAATTCATGTGCTTGTCATGACATCATCTCCCAGATGTTGTGGTCTTCTTTGAGAACAAAGGACAAACATCATCACCATGCTATATGAGCTCAAGGAAGAATTTCTATCATGGAAAGGAGAACAAGATCAGGAGATCCAAGTTCTAGACTTAACTATACCTCTAACTACTCCCTATGTGACCTTGGGCCAAGTACCCAACTTCTCCGGGGGGCCAGTCAGCTACTAGACTCAGTAATTATCAAGTTTTTTGAATTGTCCAATCAGGGAATCACCATCCTCATTGATCTCTCACACACATCTCCCATCCCATAGGAAGACCCCTCCATACCCTGAGCTTGACTCAAGGGTCTAACATTCACTGAACTTGGCCAATCACTCTCACCCAGCCTAAGGAAGAGGGAAGGAAAATGTTTTCCCTGATTTGAGAAAGCTCCAAAGTGACTCATCCTCAGCAGACAATGATAGAAGCAGGGCCCATGACAAGAGAGGAACTACTGGCTGATCAACTGGGAAAGATTTAGTAAGAGTAAGGAGATCTTTCTGGATACAGGCAAGAGAGTTCAACTGGTAGCTCAGACCAGACTGGACATCAGTTGGGGGTAAGAAGTAGGAGTCGAGACTCTCCCACTCAGATATTACATATACAATGACTCTACTCCCTCTACTCCGCCCAAAGTACATATAACAGCAATTTGGAGGGGATAAGTAGAGCCACAGCACCCCCCTTACACAGATACTTTAATCAACCTTTGACATGTGTCTCTACAAAAGGAACAGACAAAAGAACATTGGACTAGAAATTAGAACAACTGGATTTCAAGTCTCAGATCTACCACTAATTTGTTGTAAGGCTGAGTAATAATCAATCATTTCCTCCCCTGTAAAATAAGGAAATTCAAGTCCACTGCATGAAGTCCTTTATAGAGTGGGCATTCCATAAATGTTTGTGGAATGGAATGAATGATCTCTAAAGTCAATAGGGGCATGCATAGCCACAATCAGTTACTTTCAAGAGAGAATAAAGGTCTCTTGTCTCGTCTGATCCAAGATCTTTGCCCACCTGTTTGTATAGGGCTTTTTGACGCCCCCTTTTGAGTCAAATGGTGACCAACAGGGTTGTCAGTTGCTCCTCCAGACATGTGGCTAAGAAAGGCCCCACCCTGGTCCATGAAACCTTTCCACCTCCTCCCACAGACCTCTTCCTCCTCTTGGAATCCTCACATACTATCCTGTGACCATTTTATACTAGTACCTTCTCTTTCCCCTACTAGACCATAAAAAGCAAGACTCAAGATTTCAATATGTTAAATGAACTACTTAAAGTCGTGCTACTAACAAGGGGCAGAGCCAAGGCTGAGCCCACTCTTCCTTCCAAGGTATCCCAATCCTTTTTTAGTGCCAGGCTGAGCTGTTTAGACTTGATTCCAAAGGTACAGGAAAAACATAGGTGATTTCTATATTTAACATTTTATGCATGTATGCACACACACACACACAGGCATTTTGTATTCTCCCCAGCAGCCCCATTCTTGCCTCATAATCATGGCAGCATCCCCCCCAAAACATTAGCATAACTAGGGTTCCTCTTCCAAGTGTCTCCAGGCTATTCTCTCAGTCTGAGTTGAGGGCCAATGAGTCAGCTTGGAAATTGGGGTGTACAGAAAGAAGGTTTTGATTCACTTAAGAATGGTTTCTCAAGACAACGAGGTGGCACAGTGGATGGAGCACTGGCCCTGGAGTCAGGGGGACCTGAGTTCAAATCTGGCCTTGGATACTTAATAATTACCTAGCTGTGTGAACTTGGACAAGTCAACTAACCTCACTGCCTTGCAAAAAAAAAAAAAACACAAAAAATCCACCCAAAAAACAAAAGAATGTTTTTTTTCAGGTTCTATTAAAGACCTTTCTAAAATATATAAAGAATTGAATCATAAAGTTACAAGTCATTTCCCAATTGAAAAATGGTCAAAGGATATGAACAGGCAGTTTTCAAAGGAAGAAATTAAAGTTTTATATAATCATATGAAAAAATATTCCAAATGATTATTGATTAGAGAAATGCAATTCATAACAATTATAAGGTACCACCTCATACCTATTAAATTGGTTAATATGACTAAAAAGGAAAAGGATCAATAATAGAGATTGTGGGAGTGCACTGTTGGGGAGATGTGTTCCAATCATTCTGGAGAGCACTATGGAACTATGCCCAGAGCAAGAGAACTGATCAGGGGCAGCTAGGTGGTGCAGTGGATAGAGCACCAGCCCTGGAGTCAGGAGGACCTGAGTTCAAATCCAGCCTCAGACACTTAATAATTACCTAGCTGTGTGGCCTTGGGCAAGCCACTTAGCCCCACTGCCTTGCAAAAACTAAGAGAGAGAGAGAGAGAGAGAGAGAGAGAGAAAGAAAGAGAGAGAGAGAACTGATCATACCCTTTGACCCAGCAATACCATTACTAGGCCTATATCCAAAAGAAATTTTAAAAATGGGAAAAGTCTCAAATGATCAAAAATATATAACAGCTCTATTTGTAGTGGCAAAGAATTGGAAATTAAGGGCACACCATCAATTGGGGAATGGCTAAACCAGTTATGGTATATGAATGTTATGGAGTACTACTGCTCTATAAGAGACCATGAATGGTGAGACTCTAGAGAAGCAGGGAAAGAATTACAGGAACTGATGTTGATCAAAGGGAGCAGAGCCAAGACCACACTGTCTACATTAACAACAACATTGTAAGGTGACCATCTATGATGGATGCAACTCCTCTTAGCAATTCAGAATGGATTTAGGACAACCCTGGGAGACCTGTCATGGACAATCCCAGAGGAAAACAAAAAAACAAACAAAAACCAGAATATGAATGAATACTAAAAAACTTTTCTTATATTTTTCCTTCCCAACCAATGGTTTTCTTTTTTTCTTCCCCTTAGTCCTAATTCCTCACACACACAAAATGACTAATACGTAAACATGTTAAACACAAATGTATTAAACACAACTTTTATTAGATTGTTCACTGTTGAGGGGAGGAGTGGTAGGAAAATGTGTAACTAGTGGATGAAAGTGGAAAGACTTTCATAACAAGTAATTGGAAAAATTAAGTTAAATTTAAAAAATAGAATGGTTTCTGAGGATGGATAGAGGAGGGTAACCCAGGGGCAGATTTGGAAGATCTAGGAATCCAGACTCCCAGACCTGAGATTTGGAGTTGATAGAGGAGTCAAGATTATCTTGCTACTTCAACCTCCTCATTTGAGGATGGGGGGATCTGAGGACCAGAGTAGTTAAGTCACTTGTCCAAAGTCACACAGTAAGAAGCAGACCCAAATTAGTGAGCAGATTGTCCGCCTCCAAATCTATTTCTCTTTCCATTACATGAGGGCTGCCCCTCCCCAGCCAGAGGAGGGGGAACTTTCAGCTGCCAGGCGAAGGCCGGACCCTGCCATCCCTGGATACGTTTGTGTGGTAGGAAAATGCTCGCTTTGTCCACAGCCATACAGGAACCCCAATTGTGCCCGCCCCTCCCCCAGCCAGCAGGGCGAGGGGCCAGGAGCCGTGCCAGGGGAAGGGAGGTAGGAAGGGGAGGTCTGCCTGCTGCTCCGAGGCTGGACAGATAAGGACCTCCTTGCCTGCCTAAGTGCAGCCCAGAATGACTGACCAAGGGATGGCCAAGGCTTGACTTTCAACACAGAGATCTAATGTTCTTGAAAAGAGGCAAGAGAGGGAACAAAGCTAGGACTGGAAGCTTTGGCCTGAGAGCCGTTTCTGTTCCACCCTTTAAATCATTCAGCAGGTGGTCTGAATAGGCTTCTGGGGAGGGAAAGTCAGTCCCCAGGGGCCAGATGCCTACACCCCCATGTGGAGAAGGATGACAGACAGCTTAAGTCCGAGCTGCATACTCTGGCTAAATCCTTGGCTTCTCCCCTTGATTACCTAGTACCAGGACAGGAAATTTGACTTTGTAAAGCTCTTCCCAGGATTATTGGTAACTTTATACCAAACTTGGACATCCCTATCTATCTATTCCAAGCTTCAGGTCTAACCCCATCCTTCCCTTAATCTCTATCCCTTACCCCTAACCTTATAAATTCTAACCCTAAACCCACAAACCTGCCTTATCTTATCCCTATTTTTCTAATCTAACCCTTACCTCCTAACTCTGGACACCTGGCCTCATCTCTCCTACTTTGTGCAATATAACAGGAGAAAAATCAGTTTTTAAAAAGATACGATTCTAGTCTAGTGGATAGTTGTATGATCAACTGGGTGACCCTGGTATGAAAAGCCACATGGATGCAAAGAGGTCTCTGCTCACTGCTACTCTGTGATTTGGGGAAGAATTCCAAGATCAATAACCGCCCAACAAGGGAGATCTAACATTAGAACAACCTCAACCCTTCCTCCATATGCCTCATAGTTTCTCATTCATTTATTCCATAAGCATTTATTAGTCACCTAAACTATCCTCTAACCACTCCATCTGACATATTTCCAGAATCTCTTCCTAAAACTAAGTTCTCCTTCCTATCATCCTACTAAAAAGGTTCAAGAACTTTTTGTTGTTTCCATCCTTCTATCAAATCAAATCCAGATTCCCATGCTTGAAGAGAAGGGAGTGAGAAGAGAGAGTGGTAGGGGAAAAAAAACTTATAAATATGCAAAAGAATGTTGAAAAATTTTCATAACATGTAATTGGAAAAAAATAAAATTAAAAAAGTGGTTTCCCAGAATGAATAGAAGAGGGTAACCCTATTAATTGACCTTATCTCTTACAGCACACCTTTAATGACATGATGACACTCTGACTCCCTCCACCCTAAACCTTCCCAAATATTCTATGCTTATTTCCATCTGTGAGCTAAGTCTCTGCTCATCTTGCCTCCCCAACATGAAAAATTGGCTTCCTGGATCCAAATCCTACCCACAATTCAAGACCCAACTTAAATATTATTTCTCCCATCTACTCTCCCAAAAACAACAGCCAGGAAGATATTTTAAATTCAGTGGTATAGGCCACACATCCCCTCCTTGTTTCCACCCTCTAGTCCCTGGGGCACAAGAGGGAAGAACTGGCATCTAAACTATGCCAAGTCAAACTTACCTCTCAGCCCCCTGGGGACTCCTGGGGCCATCTTGGTATTGGCAGAGAGGAGAAAAGGATACATTTTGACTGCTCCAGACTTTGTTCCAATGGCCATGATGCGGAGCTTGGGGTCGTAAGCCAGAGAACTGGGCTGGTTGGGGAATCCATGTTCCACAGTCTGAAGGGAAAAGAAATACCTGGTCACAATCCAGACTCAAGGAAGCAGTTATAGGGTCCCACAAAGGTCCCTACTCTTAAAGGGCAAGGGACACAGAGAGAGATACAAATACAGACTGGTTCAGACACATGCCCAGACACACACACAGATACAAATCAATAAACATAAAAATCACACATGCCTTTCCATTACCTAGAGGATCAAGTCTAAACAGTTCAGCCTGGCACTGGAGAGGGAAAGCATTACAATGGACTCAGGACTCGGACAGGCTCGAGGTTCAAACCCTGGTTTGGCCACTTCACTGGTGGAATGATCTCTGATAACTCATCAAAATCCTGTTCACACCATCTGCCTCATGGAACTTTCATAAGGAGACTTAAAATGCTATGCCAACAGGTTTTTTTCTTGCCTTCTCAATATGGTATAGAAGGTGGGAACAGAGAACTCCAGAACCGAAAGTAAAATTGAATTAAAAAATATATAAAAATGTTATATACAACCAGTCCCATGTCTAGTGCTCTCCTGGACCATGACAATCTCCAGTGATTCTCACCTCTTCTAAACTTCTCTTTATCACTCACTGGGTACCCTGGCAACATCTGTCTGAGTGACAGCTTCCTCACCTATAACAAGAGAGGGCTACATCAATCACCTCCATGTTTCCATTCATTTCTAAGTCTACCATCCTTCTAGGATCATAAATATTTTAAAAATAGGTTTTTAGTGATGGTCTTTTGTTTCTCACATCACTATGTTTTTCCCTAGTACCCTTCCCCTTTCCTAGGAGTCAGGATATATAAACAAAAGTATATTCTAAAAAAAAGTAAAAGAAGCGGGGAAAAAAAAAATCAACCCAATCAATCAATACACTGGAAATAGTTTAAAAACGTTCCCATAGGACAACACTGTGGATCTCCCACTTCTCCCCAAAGAAGCAGGTTGAGATGACCTCTCCTAGCTTTTCACTCAAGTCATGCTTTGATCATAGATATTTAAATATTTATTATGTATGCAGGCTCCAACTTTAGGAAGCTTATAGTCTAATTTAGAGAAATTAGATGACCTCCATGTATATTAATCACAGCTCTAAATTAAATTATATACCCCTCAAAGGCAAGACCTTTGCTCTATAGCTCTAACCTCCCACAGCATCTAGCCCAGACCTGTATGCTTAGTAAATATTTAAGCATCTGAATGAATAAATGCACATAAACAGATACTCATAGGTCCTAGTCAGATATAAAACTGCCTATTGACTTTGCAGAGCCTAAACTCCATAACTTTAACCAGAAAGTGACCGCATATGTTCAAAGACCATCAAGCCAGAAGGATGGTGATTACAAGAGGGAAACAAATGGTCCTACAAAATCTCATCTCAGAGTTCTGCACACCACCAACCTTCCCATCCTCCAAAGAATAATTCTAGGCCAGTCCACCATCCCAGAAAACAGTGCTCCCAGACGACACCTCAGAGTCTGATTTCTCCTAAAGTTCCAAGAATTTCTCTAAAAATTCCCTCACCTTTGAGAGTAGCAAGCTTGCAACAATGAGATCAATGATCAGTGAGGTCATTTATTTGAAATTACACCCTTCTAACTCCAAGGGTGACCAACAATTCCAATGCCTGGTCGACCAGAACCACAGATTCCCACTATTTTCACAGATCTGGCTCTCAGAAGGGGTCTATCCTCCTGCTTCCAGTCTGATACCAGTGTGGAGACAGCTAGCATAAATTCATCCACTAGGCTCAGGGTCCCAGGTCATACCTCTAACTTTAGTCCCACAGTGAGGGCACAGCTAGGCTCAGAAGGCAGCTGTCTGTTCATCTAGCCCACAAATGGAAGGAGGTTGTCTAAGTCATTAAGTCCATCCCTCTGCCCCCCAAGCAAGCATGTGGCACAAATTCTCCCTTCAGGAGAGGTGGAAGAAAATTATAAAATTCAAAACTTTACAAAAAAAATGAAAGGCAGAAACTACTATTGTATTATAATTGGAAAATAAATAAAATATTTATTTATTTATCTATTTTTAGGTTTTTGCAAGGCAAATGGGGTTAAGCGGCTTGCCCAAGGCCACACAACTAGGTAATTATTAAGTGTATGAGACCAGATTTGAACCCAGGTACTCCTGACTCCAGGGCCGAAAAATAAATAAAATATTTATAAAAAAATTTCTCCCTTCACAGGAAACCTCTTGATCCAAGCTAACCTCAATCCTTGCTGAAAAGGACAATCCAGGACAAATCCCTTCATTTTACAGATGAAAAAACCAAGGCTCAAAGTCAAGTCTCTTGTCTAGTGTCAGAGACAGGATTTGAACTTAGGTCTTCTGAATTTCAAGACAGTGTGTTATAGCATCAAAAGCAGCGGATGCTTCTTTCACAACCTGATTAATATGGATCTATGTTTAGCATGGTTATTTTTGTAGAGCCTATATTAGATTGCTTTCTGTGGGGGGAGGTGGAGTAAAAAAGGGAGAGAAGGAGAAAAATGTAAAATTCAAAGCCTTGCCAAAAACTGATTGTTGAAAATTATCATTAAATGTAGTTAGAAAAATAAATTAAGTATTTTTTTTTTTAAGTAGATGTGGAATCAGGGGAGACCTACCTTTGAACTGCCAAATTTGACTTTTTTCCCTCCCTTAATCTTCATCTTTCTTGACCTCTAGGACATTTGACACTGTTGACCACTCCCCCCAACCCAGTTTTTCTGACACTAGTCTACCCAGGTTCTCCTCCTACATGTCTGCTTCTGAGACACTTTTGCTGACTTGTCATCTCTTAATGCAACTCGCTGTGGGCATTCACCAAAGTTCTGTCCTGGGTTCTCTTCTCTTTGTGACCTCACTGGTTACCTAGGATCTAATTATCACTGCCTTGTAAATGATTTACAGATCTATAAATCCAGCCCCAATCTCTTTCCTGAGTGTCAATCCCAGCTGACCAACTTCCTGTTGCATATTTATATATCTCAAGTGCAAGAGATTCAAAACACAGCTCAGAAGTTTCCCCAACAAACATATCCCTCTTCTAAACTTCTTTGTTTCTATTGAGTATTGCTATCAAAATCAAACAAAAAGGGATCCCTGGAGGATAAATGACTTAGAAAGCCACAAATTAACTATCTATGATGCTTGCTAAACATTTCCCAGTCATATTTTAATCTAGTTCTAGTCTCATTAGGTGAGTCTGACACCTCTGTGGCAGAGGACACCATCATTTTTTCTCCCATTTCCCCAGATTGATAACTCTCAGCTGGTAACCCCCAGCTACCATGCCCTCCCATCCCACACATTCAATCAGCTGCCAAATATTGCTTTTCTACCTCCTCAACATCTTGTTTCTGACCCCTTATATCTACTCACACAACAACTTAGTTTAGACAAACTATGGCCAAGAGCTACCTGATTATCTCCCTGCCTGACTAATTCCCCTTTTTAATCGACTCTACTGGCTCCCTAACACTTCGAATATTAAATAGAAATTTCTCTTTTGTTTTTGGAGTCATTTCAGTTGTGTCTGATTCTCCATGACTCCATGTGAGGTTTTCCTAGCAAAGATACTAGAGTGATCTCCAGCTCATTTTAGATAGGGAAATGGAGACAAATAGCTTAAGTGACTTACCCAGGGTCACACAGCTAGTAAGTGGCTGAGGCAGGATTTAAACTCAGGAAGAGTCTTCCTGACTCCAGGCCTGATGCTCTATCCATCAAGCCTCTTAATTACCCCATTAACTTCTCAGTTTAGTTTTTTTAAAGACTTTGACAACCTAACTCCAATCCACTCCTCTAGCCTTATTATACACTTCCTCTTGGTTCCATTTCTCCTCTTCATGCCTTGGCACTGGCCATGCCCCATGCTTGAATTATGTCCCCTGCCCATCTGGCTCCCAGAACCTCTCTTCCTTTAAAAGGCATCTCAAGAACAATGTAGATAAAACTTTTACTGATCTCAACAACTGCTAGCGTCCATCCTCCCCAACCACCTTGTATTTATTCTTTATTTACATATATATGAATATGTATGTGCATATATAGATATATAAATAAATATATATAGCTTTTATTCACACATCATTATTTTCCCCTTCCCCCAATTAAAATGTGCCCTCCTGAGGACAGGGATTGTTTTATTTTTAATTTTTATATTTGAAATGTCTCTTCCAACTTTATATTCATAGTTGGCTGAGCAGAGGGCAGCTTTGAGGAGTGGAGAGAGCCCTCTAAAAGCACAAGCTTCCCCTTGCTGAGACTTCCCTCAACATGGAACAAGAACTATGTCCTCCTCCTTCCTGTGGACTGGAGGTTTCTGATAACTTTGCAAGGTCTGCCTGCAACTGTGACTAACCAAGATACTGTCCAAGAAGTACAGAGCTTCCTGACCAAGGGATGTCCAAGGTCTGACTCTCAACACAAAGAGTCCTAGCATTCCTGAGAAGAGGTGACAGGGAGTGCAAGCACAGCCTAGTTTGGGATTGGAAGCTTCAGCCTGGCAGCTGTTTCCGCTTCAAACTTCAAATCATCCAGCAGGTGGTCTTAATAGGCTTCTTGGGACTTTGGGCCAGCTGACTGAGAACTCAGTGCCCATCCCCCAATCCAGGTGGAGAAAATGCTTTGAAGTCAACTCCAAATTTCCTCTGGCACCTCTCATTTTGGGTGTCAATGAAGCCTCTAAGAACCCAGTGGGAAGATTGTTTCATTCTGCCCTATCCCTACTCTCTAGTCTCCAGGCTCCTCCTTTTCAACATGATTCCCTCCATTCCCAAAGGCACTACTTGTCACTGCTCCAGCCAAATGTTGTATTTATTTTGGACTGGGCTACAAATACATTCCCGTAACTAAAGGATGCCTTCCCTTGTTCAGCCCACCCATACCTCTCCCTCACAGGACACAAGTAGTGATGAATTCTGAACCCAAGCCAGACCTCCAAGAACTCAAATCTAGTGACCAGGCCAAAGGTTAAATTTGTCCTTTTTGCTCTGCTCCATCAAAGTGAAAACCTTTTCCTGGGCAGTGGTTTTTTTGGCCTCCCTATGAGGGCTCAATAGCTCAGGGTCTGCATTCTCACCAACCCAAGGATGTTGCCTGGATAGGACTTCCCTAATGGTTAAGGGCAGCAGGAGGGGGCCAACAAAGAAACAAGCATAAATGTGTAATAGTAAAAAGAGCAATGTACTTGCAGTCAGAGGACCTCAGTTCAAATCCTACCTCTGACCACTAAATAGACCCTGAGATTTCTTTTAGCTCCAAATGACTGATTCTGGGTTTTCAGCTTTATGCTATAAGGTAGGGGCAGGGAATATCTGACTTGCAGGTCATATAAGGCCCATGGTGTGATACTGCCATGGCAATCAGAGGTGGGACTTTAAAAGTCAAAAAATTGAGGAACTTTTTGGGAGGTGAATGAATTAAATGTATAGCACCAGAGTGATGTTATAAATATCCAGTGGTCTTGGCAGAAAAAAGATTCCTAACAAATGCTATGGGACATAGAAGAAATTTTTGTCTTCAGAGAACTTATAGTCTTATTGAGGGTTAAAAAGTTACAAAAATAATAATAAAAGAACCATAGAACATTGAAACTAGAAGGGTGGATCTAGTCCAATGCTCAGAGTCCCCAGGAACCATAAACATCAACACAGAAGCTATAAGGAGGTAAATTTCAGCTTACTGTTAGAATTTTCTAATCATTAAGAGCTCGTCAACATTGGTAACAAGTTCAAGGGGGGGAAGTAAAGAGATAATAAGATCATGAATATAATACCACAAAAATTATAACACTCATGAATACCATGAAAACAATAATCAATAAAAGCATTCAAACAATGGCTAGATCTGACTATCAAGAGATGCTGAGAGGATTCTCCATTTGGGTGGGAGGCTGAAGTCACTAGATAAACCTCTTAAGCTTTCCTTCCAACTCTTTGAGACGACAGGTTGCTGCTGGGGGTGGGCACCCCATGACTTCACACTCAGTACAGTTTCAGCCTGAGTATGCATGTGCTTGCTATCTTTCACCTCTCCCACCCTAGCTCCTCAGCTGGGCTATATTTAAATACTTCTCCAAATGTGTCTAGCTAGCACCTCATTTCCAAGCTACAGTTCTATCCCTCCCTGAACTTCTGGTGAAATGTTATCCTGGTACGGGCAACCCTGGCGTTTCCCCCAGTGCTGGTACTAGGTCATGAAGCAGCCGCCTGACAGGAAACAATCCCCCAGGCTCTGGGGCTAGCTCTGGATTTAATCAATGCCTTTTGAGGGCTCTACCCCAGCCCCCACTACCTCACCTTAACCAACCACTTCCCCTTCCGGGGTGGGGCTGGGGGTAAATTAAACACTGAAATTAAACTCTTACTATAGCCTTGTGACAATGGGAAGACTTTTGGAGTTAAGAGATCTGGGCTAAAATCTCTAAGAGCTGGCTAGGTTGCACAGTGGATAGAGCACCAGCCCTGGAGTCAGGAGCACCTGAGTCCAAATCCAGCCTCAGACACTTAATAATTACCTAGCTGTATGGCCCTGGTCAAGCTACTTTAACCCCATTGCCTCACAAAGACCTTAAAAAAAAGAGATCTGGGTTCTGTCATTTACTATAGAGGGTGGCATAGTAGAGAAAATGGCCAGCCTTAAGTCAGGAAGACCTGAGTTCAAATTTGACCACTCTTCCTGGCTGAGATTACGGGCAAATCACTTATGAGGATGATGATAGCATGTGCCTCCCAAGGTTATTATGAATAATATTTGTAAAAAAGTGCTCAACACTTAGCAGATAGGAGAGCTTATATAAATGTTTATTTCCTTCTCGTCCTCAGGGTTAGTTTATTCATCTCTGTTGGCCTGAGTTTTCCCCATTTGTAAAAAAATGAGTTGTAAAGCACCAACCCCAGTGGAGTCAGGAGGACCTGAGTTCAAATCGATCTCAGGCACTTAATAATTACTTAGCTATATTACTTAACCCCATTCCTTGCCATTAAAAAAAAAGATGTGTTGGACTGGATCTCTAAAGTTGCTTCTAGCTATGAATATATGAGCCTATAATCCCATTTCACAGAGGGGAAACATGAAGCTCCAATAAGCTAAAGACACATTAGTGGCACCAGAACCCATAGTGTCCAATGCCACCCCAAACATCCATTGCCTGTCCATCCTAACAGACTTAGCCCCTTAAGTTGAAAATTCTCACCTCAGATAAGCCCATGAAGAAATGAAACACTTTGATTTGAGGAATGAAAAAAGTCAGGGCAATCCCCCTCCCCCCAAAGAAAACTTCAGCTTTATGGGAGGTAAATTAAGGAGTTCTAGATGTAAAAAGATCCAGTTCTAAATCATCCAACCTTGTCTAGCCCAAACAACCAAAACATTTTCTAGAATCCAGGGGGCAACTTGTCAGGGGCAAGAGAGATGGGCTGATTAGTCATCCCCACAGCCCTTCCCCTAAACAAAGTAAAAGTCTCCCCCTTCCAAGACTACTCTAATCCCTATTCTCCCTGATCAGAAGATTGAAGAGGTTCTTAGAAGAGCAGAAGTGGATTTTTACAGGAGGAATTCAGACTCTTGTCTAACTCCACCCTACCCTAGCCTATTATTTTTCTCCAGCAATATGCCCTACCTTTAACTCATCAATTCTCAAAATTTTTGATTGCTGGATCTCTTTATACTTTTAAAAATGATTGTAACCCAAAGGGCTTTGGTTTATATGAATTATATCTATCCATATTTATTGTATTAAAATTTTTAAATTAAATTAAACATTCTAAATATGTTATTTACTTAATAATTCACTTAAAAATAACAATAAAAATAAGTTAATATATCTTTTTAAAATAAAAACAACTATATTTTCCAAAACAGAAAAAAAATCTTAGTGCAAAGAATAGCATTGCTTTACATATTTTTGCAAATCTCTACTGCCTGACTTAATAGGAGACAGCTGGATTCTCCAATCTGCTTCTGCATTCAATCTGTTTCGATATGCAAATTTTGGTCCCATTTCTCTCCTCCCTTTTGAGACTAACCTTTGAGAAGGTTGTCTGCAATAGGTGCCTTCACTTCCTTTCCTTTCACTCTTTTATTAACTCAAGTTTGGCTTCCAACTTCATCATTCGGCTGAAACTCCAGTCTCCAAAGCTACAAATGATCTCATAATTGCCAAATCTAATGGCCTTTTCTCTGTCCCTTCCTTCTAGATCATCTGCAGCTTCTGACACTGTCAATCACCCCTTTTTTTTTTCCCTCCTTGATCATTCTACTCTTTTTCCTCTAGGTTTTTTTTTTTGTGACAATACTCTCTTGCTGGCTCTCTTCCTACCTATCTGATCACTACTTCTTCTAGACTGTGCTTCATAACCATTGATATTTTATAGGATTCTGTTCTTCACCCTCTTTTCTTCTCCCTATTTCATTTTATGATTGATCTGATCAATTCCCATAGATTCCACCATTTCTATGCTGATGATTCTCAATCTATTTTCCATTCAGTCCTAATCTCTTTTCTGACATCCAGTCTTCCATTTCCAATGGCTAAAAGACATTTCCAACTGGATGTCCTGTCAAACTCTCAAGCTGAAGTCATTATTTTTTTTTCTCCAGACTCTCCCCTCTTCTTAATTTTCCTGTTACTGTCAACAGTAACAGTACTCTCAAGAGTCCTCCCAGCTTGTAACTCAGACATCATCCTCAACTCCTGACTCTCCTTCCCATATTCAATCCTGCCAAGACTGGTCAATTTTACCTTATATATGTCTCCCATATGCCCCCCCTTTTCTCTCTCCTCTGGCACCGCGATACACTCAACATACGGCTAGACTATCTGGTTTGTCTATCTGATGCAAATCTCTCCCCAATCCAGTTCATCCTTCACTCTTTTGTCAAAGTGATTTTCCTAAATCACAGTTCTGACCATGTCACCTCCCTACTCAAGAAACCCATCCTCCAAGATAAAATATAAAACCCTCCATTTAACATCCAAAACCTTTAATCATGCCCTCCCTTTTCCAGTCTTTTTCCACCTTACTATCTCTTTACCCTCCCCTCCCATCTGGTGATGCTGGCTGACCTTGCTATTCCTTAAGAAGTCATCTTCCAAGTCTGGCATTTTCACTGGCTATCCCCCCATAACCATTTCTGCTCCTGGCTTTCTTCACATTTTCGCAAAAACCCACAGGATGTCTTTCCCTGTTCCTTAAGATTCTAGTACTTTGTTTCTGTCAATTATTTCCAATTTATCTCATATATAGTTTGCACTTTGGCATTTGCAAGTTGTCTTCCCAGTTCGACTCCTTGAATTTCAGAAACTGTCTTTTGCCTTCCTTTGCAAAAACAGATCTTAGCACAGGGCTTTTTCTTATTGCTACTGAGTCGTTTCAGTCAGGTCTGACGCTTCATGAGCCCATTTGAAGTTTTCTGGGCAAAGATACTGGAGTGGTCCCATTTCCTTCTGCAGGAATGGTTTTCCATTTCCTTTTCTAGTGCATTTTACAAATGCGAAACTGAGGCAAACAGAGTGAAGTGACTTGCCTAGTAAATGTGTGAAGCCACCAAGTCTTGCTGACTAGCACTGTTCCATTTAGCTATCTCTGACTTATGTAATAAACATTTACTGACTGACAGGTTTAAGTATATGAAGAAAATTTGGCCTTATAGATAACTGTAGTTGTATATGAGAACTTTAATAGGCAAATAACATCTTAGTATTATTATGAAAATATGAATGAAAAACCCTAGGACCAGGAGTCCTAGACTAGATTTTTTTTGAGGCAATTGAGGTTAAGTAACTTGCCCAAAATCACACAGTTAGTAAGAGTCTGAGACTAGATTTGAACTTGGGTTCTCCAAACTCCATGACCAAGGCTCTATATACACTGAGCCATTTAGCAAGAAGGCTCTCCTAGAGTCTTTAGGAGTTACTTCTTGTGGTTGGCTACTCAATGATCAGAACACAGGGAGCCATGGGGCAGGGTCCTCATCTTGAACATTAGCACTGTCCTATTCTCCATTCATATAATGATCTCCTGAACTCACTGGTTGTTTTTTTTGTTTGTTTGTTTTTTAGTTTTTTTGCAAGGCAAAAGGGGTTAAGTGGCTTGCTCAAGGCCACACAGCTAGGTAATTATTAAGTGTCTGAGGCCGGATTTGAACCCAGGTACTCCTGACTCCAGGGCCGGTGCATTATCCACTACACCACCTAACCACCCCTCACTGGTTTTGTTTTACAGTTCTGCTACCAAATATAAGGAGGAAAAAGTAAGAGAACAGATGGCTCAAGGAATCCCTCTTCTCTTCTAGGGAGACAATTCGGAACTCCTGCCCCTCTGACAGTGAGGGTGGGGAGGGTCTGCTTATCATCAGGGTAGACAAAAGGGGGGGGCAGCACTGGAGCTAAGGAAATTTTCAGACAATTACAAACCTGGGTTTCCCAGGAGTCTGCAAGATCTGTCCCTAAAATTCTTTGTGAAGATGGCTGATGGTGATAAGTGGGCTCACACATATATGTGGATGCCCATGTCTGGGCCCTTATCTCCATGAGCCAAAGGGAAATCATTCTAAAAAGAGAGACAGCATGATGTTCAAGGTGACTGAATGCTTAACTCTGCTATTTTATACTACATGTGTTACTGAGTACAAGACTTTTTGGCCTACATTTCTTCATGCATAAATTGGGGAGCCTTATCCTTCTGGACAAAGGCAATAGTCTACCAGTCTGCTGCAAATAGAGGTCAGCTAGGTGGTATAGTGGATAATGCACCCACCCTGAAGTTGGGAGGATGAGTTCAAATCTGACTTCAAGACACTTACTAACTGTGTGACCCTGGGCAAGTCACTTAACCTTGTCTCGAATTCAGGACCATCTCCAATTATCTGGATTCCTATCTGGCCACTGGACCCCAGATAAGGACTTAGCACAGCACCCCTTTTACTCAAATTCAATTCACTTGCTTTTCACAGAATTACTTCCCGGATGCCATGGTCTCTTCAAGAATGAAGGACAAACATATCATCAAATATTGGTCAGTTGACTACAACTAAGATATTTCTTCTAAGTACCTATTAAATTTCTAGGAGCTAGATACTGTGCTAAGATACCAAGATAAAAAAGGAACTGTAAAGTCAAAATACAACCTATATACTATATAAGATAATTTAAGAGAGAAGAAATAAGGAAAAGCCTGCTATTAAAGTTGGCACTTGAACAGAGGACGAGGAGGACAGCATCCATCTCCAAGCAAAGTCACAGAGAAGGAAGGTTAGATAGATATTGGTTCCTGCAAATACAACTGCTTCCTATCTGACTTTGAATTTTCCCTCTTCTTCTCTGGGACCGGGATCTTATTACTGGTGTAATTTTGGACAAATCTTTGGTTCTGTTTCCTCAACTACAAAACAAATGGGTCAGCATGTCTAGCCCTACATCTGTGACTTTGATGATAAAGATATTATTTTAGTTTTTCTCAGCCTGAAAAGGGGCTAGACACATTTGCAAAGTGTGTGGGAGAGAACAGAATAGACTGAGATGTGGAACCCAATGGAAGGATGCTGATGGGCAGGGGAAGCAAGGAAGGGAAAAGCATGGGCCTCAGTAATACCTAGTAACCCTAGGGAGCCTGGTGGGACCACCAAGGATCGATTCCTACCACTTTGACAAATCCTTTCCTCCTTCCTCACCCCAACATTACATCTTTGCCAAGACCAAGGTTCCTCTACTGGACCTGTTCTCCATATCAGAACTCCATTTGAGGGTCTTCCCAGAAGATATCAACTAGGGCACATTCCTTACTTATCCCTCCATGAATGCCAGAGACCTGTAGGTACCATAGGCCCTTCCCTATCTGTCTAGCCCAACCTGGATGACTGGAAATTAGAAAATTTCATTCTCTGTATGACATCATTCATTCACACCCAGAGATCTAGCCCTAAATAGAACCATAAATATCAGAGATAAAAAGGAGTCTTAGAGATTACCTAGTTCAACTTCCTCATTTTACATAGTTGAGTAAACTGAGGACCCTGAGGGAAGTGACTCATTCAAGATCACACAAATTACTAGGGGCCCAGTCACACACAATTACTTGGGGCCCAAGCTAGGACTAGAACTCCAGATTCCTAGGTCCTGGCACTCGTTCCACCATGTCAACACTGCTGCTTAATTAAGTATGGGGGGGGGGGGGGGAATGGAAATTTTCAAATTTTTTATTATTATTTTAAAGAGACCCACTCAAAAGAGGGCTTAAGTTCCCACCCCTCAGAATCTGCTAAGACCCCCTAAGTATCAAGTTCATCAAAAGGAAGTAGATATTCAGGTCAGCCCTCATTGGCTGTAATACCCTAGGGAAGGAGAGAGCATTCTTCACAATTCTTTCCATCAGCAGATCTCCTCCCCCCTACCCAGTCTCCATTTCACACCCCATTTCCTTAAACAAGGAAATGCCAATTTAATCAAATGATTAACTCAAAAGAGAGAAGAGGGGGAGGAGGGTGAAGGGAATGCCTCACACTTCCAACGTATACTACCCCCTTTCCCTTTGTGGCCTCTCTGTACCCCCCAAAAGTGTATGGCAAAGAGGAGCAGAATTGAGAACTGTCATTGCCAAAGGTCTGAATTTGGTTTAATCTTTGAACTTATGCAAGAGCTCAAAAAAAAAAAGAACTAAAAAAAGGGTCAAAGCCTGCAGAGAATGGTCCCACAGGGAGTTTCCCATCTCTGCATCACTGAAATTGGAGTTAAGAGGGTGCTTCTATGCCTGTCTCAATAGCATCACAGAATGTAGGGAACTTAAAGATCCATGCCTACCTCCTCTCTCCCCTTGAAATCTCATTTCCTATCTCCAGGCCCAGAATGCTGTCCCTGATTACCTCCAATGTTTAAAAGTCTTATTAGCTACCTTCAAGGTTCAATTGTTTCCTGCCTAAAACAGACCCTTCCTCCAATTATAGCTTTCATTGGCTGACCCCTCCTGCTAGAATGCAAGGTGTTTTGGTTTTTTTTTTTTTTGTCTTTGTAACTCAATAGTCAAACACAGTGCCTGACCCTGCTATTGTTCAATCTTGCCTGATTTCTTGTGACCACTTTTAGGATTTTCTTGGCAGAGATATTGGAGTGCTTTGCCATTTCCTTCTCCAGCTCATTTGAGGAAACTGAGGTAAACAGATTAAGTCACTTGCCCACACATCTAGTCTAAGGTCAAGAGGAGGCTTCCTGACCCCAGGGCTAGGACTCTATCCACTGTGGCACCTAGCTGCCAAGTCCTAGGAAGGCCTTAATAAATACCTGTTGAATGAGGAAACTGAGGTCTACTGATAGAAGTGATTTATTTACAGTCTCACAGTTAATGTCAGAACCAGGATGAACAACCTGGATCCCCAAACGGTATGCCCAAGGCTCTTTTCATCACATCAAAATGCCAATAAGATTCTAAAGTAGGAAATGGCAAATTTTGTTGTGTAAAACTGTAAAAATCATTCCTAGTTTAAGGTGGATTAGATTTGGCCCCTTGGACTATAATTTGTCAGCACCTCTTTGGAAGGTGGGGTAGAAGAGATAGCTTGCCTACCTCCTAGTTATACAAAAGACCCTCTGTTTTTCCTATCCTTTCTTCCAGAATCCATTCTTCTACCACTTATGATCAAGATGGTTCTGGATGTAAAATTCTATGAAACTTCACACAGATATCCCACCCTAAGATCATGCCAGTTTTTTTAATGGGTTTTACCCAATAATTCTTAATTCAGTGGGGCAGATTCTTTCAAATGTCAAGCTGCATCTGCTCCCCTGGCCCCCCCCCCACACACACACACACACAAACACACACAACCCCATGTTGCCCTAGCAAGAGACCATTAAATAAAGTAAGGCCCATCCTATAAAATATCTGCCTTGATTTGATCCTGAAGATCACCTAACCCTAACCAAGTGTGTTGTGTTTCCTCATCTCTGATCTAGGTGAGGTTGGGAGGCCAGAGAAGACCACACTACACAAGTCTTCAGCTGTATAACTTGGCAACAGTTCTTGAGTCACCCAAAAGTTCAAAGTGAAAAATATGGGATTTTCTCTCTCTCTCTCTCTCTCTCTCTCTCACTCACACACACACACACACACACACACACACGCACACGCACACGTACACACACACAGACACAATGCATATAGTTTCCACTGAACACCATCTATCTGCCACTCAGAGTTCTAAGGCTTCCCATCCAGAAGAGAGGAAGAGGATATAGAATCTCCTAGATGGGAAGAACTGATCATGAGATGAGGAGACCACTTTAAGGGGAAATGATATGTCCCAAAGTGACAAAATACTGTCAGAGCTGACTAACCTGGGACTAGTTCAGCTTCCCATCTCTTACCCACAAATCATGCCTCCTGGTAGGTAATGAGTTATCTCTTTTCAATCCCATCCCACTCTTCATCAGCCTGTCCAAGAAAACTCCCCTTCATAGCTGCTGATGTGAATTGCATCTCTTATCATTCAAGGCTCAAAGCAAATTTTGCCTCCTCCAAGAAGCCTTCTCTGATCACCTGGGCCTCAAATTTTACCTCTTTTCTATGAAATTCCCCGACACTTAATATAGGTTATCTTTTCAACTATCTATTCTTCCCAACCAGACTTTAAGTACTTTAAAAAATACTTTAATTGTTATGGTAAAGAGTAGTTCAATCTAGACCACACCTAGTGGAAGAGAAGGGGCAGTGATTCAGGAGAACCATATGGGCTTAAAGAGTTGGAAAAGACCTCAAAGCCCATGAAGTTCAAACCCTTGTAGGATGAGAAAACAGAGGACAGCAAGGTTTGCCTAAGACCACACAGATAGTAAGTGACAGAAACAGAGGTTTGAACTCAAGTTCCCTGTCTCTAGAGCTGGGTTCGTTCCAGGAGGAGATCTCTGTCAAGACTGTGTTAGCTGGGGGGGAAAAAAAACAGGGAAATCAAGGGGAGAAAAAAAAACCTGATATAATGTGGGTACTTCATAGTCTAATGCTATGGTTCCCAATCTGTGGGCCAGAGAGTTTTTGCAAAGAAACTGCAGTCATCTCATTAGGTGTCAACATAATAAATAATAAACAAAGATACTGTTTGCGGGCAAATGTCTCTCAAATGCATTACTATTTTTCAAACATATATATATATACATATATATCCAGTCATTAAAAAAAGATGCAAACTTAGAAGTATTGATGAATCCATAGCAACTTTGTTATGTATTTTCTCAATCAAGGATAACAGTTCAACTACTATCAATTAGGTGTCTGCAATATTTAACATTAAAAAGAGACCTCATACTTAGAAGCCTAGAAATATCTAGTTTAAAAGAGAGATCACAGACCTCTAAAGTGGAAGACTTGGGTTCTCTGATCTTTGCAAGCTGAGTGCATATAACCAAGTTACCCTCTTTGAGAGTCTCAATTCCCCCCTATTAAATGGGGATACCTATTTTCACCAGAGTATTCTATACATCAATTATGTATTAAATATTTTTAACCACAAAGGAGACTTGCTCAGCAGTCCACAGATTCAGGGTCCCAGCTCCCCAAGGGAAGTAGCCCATGAACCAGGGTGGGCAAAGAATACTAGAGTCACTGGTTTCCTTCCTCCTCTCTCAGCTCCCGTAATAACTCAGAGAGACATCACGTTCAATTTGGATCAATGTATATACCCTGGAAACAATGTAAAGACTGGCAAATCGCCTTCTGTGGGGGTGGGGGAGGGAAGTAGGATTGGGGAAACATTGTAAAACTCAAAAATAAATAAAATATTTTTTAAAAATAACCCAGAGAGACCAGGAAAAAAGTTAAGAGGGTTGCAAAGGAAGAAGAGGGGGCAGGATGCTTGCCCTGGAGACTAAATGAACCACATCCCAAGCTGAAAAGAATTGTTTCAGGGTGTGGGGAGGAAACAAGAGACCCAGGAGCAAAGAAATGGCACCCGATTTCCAAAGAAGCAGGTATGAAGAGGAGTGAGAGAATGTGTGTGTGTGTGTGTGTGTGTGTGTGTGTGTGTGAGAGAGAGACAGAGAGACAGAGAGAGAGAGAGAGAGAGAGAGAGAGACAGAGAGAGAGACGGAGAGAGACAGACAGACAGAGAGAGAGGCAGACAGACAGACGGAGAGAGACAAGAGAGAGACAGAGAGACACACACAGAGTAGGGGGAAGGGAGCGGTACTGTTGTGTTTGTTTTCTGTGTGTGTGTATGTGTGTATATGTGTGTGTGCGCGTGTGTGTGTGTGAGAGATCCTCCCGTTCCCAGGCTGCCCCACTCAGCCTCCTCTCCCCACCCAGCCGCAGGGACCCCCACTGCCTCTCCCCCGTCCAGCAGCGGTCGGCAAAGCAAAAGCAGCCCAATCTTGCAGGACGGCAGCGCCGAGCTCCGGGGACGCCCCCGCCGGAGGACGGGGAGCAGCCTGAGACAGGGGGAGAGGGCAGAGTCCTTCCCGCCCGGGCTACACCGGGGGCAGCCGTCCACGGGGGAGTGCCCGGGGTCGGGAGCGGAGGACAGTGGGGTTCGCTTCGGCTGTGCGCTCGGACGGCCGGCCCGGGGCAGCCCAGCTCCCAAGGGCCCACCCAGCACACCCACTCGCGGGGGCAGGCGGGGTCCCCTCTCCCGTGGCTTCCCAGACTGGGGGCGCCGCGGGGCGGAGAGCTAACTCGGGTCCCCCCAACGCCCCGGCTGAAGCCCGTGGGCCGGCCCCTCCTAGCCCAACGTGGCTGCTGCTCTCCTCCTCCTCCTCCTCCCCAAGCCCACCCTACGCCCCTCCTCGCAGGCGGCCCCAGCGCCCGCCCGGCCGCCCCCAGGCCATGCCCGCACCTTGTTAAAGGCGAAGAGGTCCTGCTTGATCTTCTCCCTCTGGGGGTCGTTGCCCTGCCGCCTGAACCGAAACTTCATCATCTTGGGCTGCGGAGCGGGACCCGGGTCTCGGCAGGAACGGCTCGGAAACAATGTAGCGCCGGCCTCCCCGCCCGCAGCCCCCCATGCAAGGAGCCCCCCGCGCGCCCTGCTCGCGGGAGCCCGGGCGTCCGGCCGCGCCGCCACAGCCCGGGGCAGCCCGAGGCGGAGGGGAGGGGGCCGGAGCAGGAGCGGCAGGAGCGCCGGAGGGGAGGGGGGTTAGGAAGAGGAGGCGGGGAGAGAGGCAGCGGTGGGAGTGACGGACGCGCCGCCTGGCCAATCGGCGCCACTCGCTGCAACGCCCTCCGCTCCCTCCCCTCCCCCCGCGACGCCCGCATCCCCGCGCCAGACAATGAGAGAGGCAAAGGCCCGGGGTTTGCCCGGCTCCGCTCCGCTGCCCGGCTGAGCGAGCATGCGCCGAGGCGCAAGCCTCGCTGGGAAATGTAGTTCTCTGGGGGCCGAGCCTGCGCCTGCAGATCGCGTGTGCTCTCCTCCCCTCCCCTCCCCTCCTCCAGGGCCGGGCCCGGGCGGCGTTCGCGTAGCCGGGCTCCGGAGCTCCGGCGCCTCCCGCCCCGGCGGTGCAGCCCGCGGCCGCCCGGCGCTCCCGGGACCGGGGCCGAAATGTTGGACTCCAACTTGGCAGAGTTTCCCGGGCTGTGGGGGGGGTCGGGGCGGCGGGCCGAGGGGGCCCCCCGCGTCCGCAGTGGGGCCGTTGTGCGGCACGCACGGGACGTGCAGCTGGGACAGCGGGGTTCCAGTCCAGCCTCTCCCGCTTAGCCGACTCGAGCCGAGTCCTTGCCTTTTAGTCAAAGGAGGATAACCACTGCCCTTTCCACTTTTTTTTTTTCCACACGGGATTAGTCTTGTTTTATTTAATTTCAGAATGTTAACAACCAACAGAAGTTGCTGTTGTGATAATAGAATTGAGAGGCTACTGAGCAAAAGGGACAAAAAAGAACAATTCAAAACTTGTCTTGAGGAGAAATTATAACGATATCTAACGTCTCTAGAGTCCAAACACTTTCCATATGTTCTTGCCCATGGGATCCTAAGGAAACGATAAAGTTCCAATAAGTCAAGGAGAGATTTGCACCCATTTCACAGAGAAGGAAGCCGATGGAGACTAAGTGGCCCAGTTGGAGACAAAGCCAGAGCTAGCTCCAGGTACGGGGGGACCTGCGACCTGGGCCCCGGGCCCTACTCTGCAGATGGCTCCCCGTGCACCTCTAGGCTAGCTCCTAAGTCACCTGAACCCCCCCGGGCTTCCTAAAGTTTTCTCCTCTCTTACATTAGATGACCGCTAAGGTCCTTTTAAACTCTTTTACTGTATCTCAATGTGATCCTGGATGCTAAGGTGCCACCTCTTAGTGTGAAAGATCCTGGGAAGTTCAGCGCCCACCCTGGCTAGCCCTGCATTGTGGTGGACACTGCCAGATCCCAAGCCAATGGACATGCCAGGACACCACATTCCACTCAGGTGAAAGCACCGCAGACTACCAGAGCCGGAAGGGACCTTGTCTGTCACCTAGTCCCACGCTCTTATTTCAAGGAAAGCGGACCAAGCTCCTGGAATGAGCCTGGGCCACTTAGAACGTCTCCAGACTTCCAACACAGGATTTTTCTCCCAGTCCTTCAAGTCCCCAAGTACAGTTAGAATTGTGTTCCACCAGGATCTAAAGACATCCCTGTATTAAAGTTGTGTATGTATGTGTGCTTGCATTTTTCCTCTAAGTTGTGTATGTATGTGTGCTTGCATTTTTCCTAGGAGAAAGTGTTGTTGAACAGGGATTAGAACTATTTCCCACTGATCAAAGGTAGAGAAAGGTATCTGTCCCTGCCTTACAGGGACACAGACAAACACACACACACATACATACACACAGACACATCCTTAGCATAGTGATAATTTTCATGTGATCTTAATAGAACCATTGTAGGGACTGTAAAGAGATGTATTTTTGTTTTGTTTAAATCTTGTAGCTCCAATTGATGGAGAAATAAGTGAAGAAATTGTAGCCTAGAAATTGTAATGGAATATTGTAGACAGCAAGAAATGATAAATAGGAGGAATACAAAGAAACATGGGAAGATTTGTATGAAGTAATATGGAAAGCAATAAGAACCAAAGAACAGCATTTATGCCTAAAGCATATGGGGGGGGGGAATCACTGAAAGGAAATAATCAAGAGAAAAAAATTAATAATATCATTGTAGAGAAAATAACAGAAGAATACTTCCCTCTAGATTCCATGTTTACTGATTGAATTACTGCTTGACTCTGACGTTGGGGATACTCTAAAAGAATATTGTTTATACCATCAGATGCCGTCACTCTAACCAGGTGTTTTTGTTTAAACTGTTTTTCTTTGTTAACTTAGGAGGATTCAATTTTGGCTGATATTTCTGGAAATGATTGTGCTATAAAAAAAACAAAAGCTATCAATAAAAATTTCTTTTAAAAAAATCATTCCTCATCTAGAGTCTGGACATTTGTTGGACCAGGAAATAAAAAGAAAACCTAATTTGTCGATATAAACCAATACTAAACCAAAGCTGCTGAGAGTTGGCTTTGTGCCAGCTGCCAGCACTGAGTAGGATAGGGCAAAGAGGTTGACCTTAGTCCAGGACCATGGGTGGAAGAGTCAGATGGAGAGCAAAGATGGGTTTCAAAGGCAGCCTTCTGTATAGTTTGTGATTCACTAAGAAAAACTAGAAAAACTGGCCTGGGAGAGAGTGCCATAGAGAATGCCCCAGTTGACAAAAGGAATGTCAAAAGATGGTACAGTTGAAAAGGTACTAGCTAACCTGGGAGTCAGGAACCCCCAACTCAGTCACTAGTTCTGTGACATTGTAAGTGTTCCTTCTCTATGGGTTTCAGTCTCCAACCTTGCTATTCTCAATGGCACCTTCTAGGTAGCCAGGCTCATCACTTCAATGCCATTCTCCTCACAATCACCCCACTTGACCACATTGTTTCTACCTTAAAATAATAGTCTTTCACATATCTTTCTCCCCTTCACTCACAGTCTCATCACTAGTACAAGTTCTCATTACTTCAAGCCTGAACTATTGAAATAACTTTCTGATTGACCTCCCTGCTTCATTTCTCTCCTCTACTCAGATGCCAACACAATTTTCCTGGAGCATATGTCCTTTCCTCCCAATTATCTTCAGGATCAAATATGAAATTTTCATCCCTGGAATTTCTCCCTGCTCACCTCTAGTCTTGACTTCCTTTAAAATGCACCCCAGTCTAGTCTCTAGAGAGTTTCTCTTATATTTGTGATGTTCTCTGAGGGCCCCAGGGCCAGTGAAGGTGCTTCTCCCTTCTCCTGCTACCTTCATTACTCTCATCTCCCTTAGGGATGAGATGTGGGGGCTGGAGGTTGGGGGGTGGGGGGATGACTTATACCCTCTTCTTAATTTCTTCCCAAACCAGAGCTGCTCCTTCACCTGGTCCCTGACCTGTCAGGCAGCAGCATTGATGAAGCACCAGCCGAGCCCTCAGGGAGGCCCACTAGCTGGGGAGATGGAGATAAGTCACATAGGTTGGCACAGCAACATACAGTGAATGCAAATGAATCAAGTTTAACCAGTGTGCTGGGCGACAGAGATGCTGAGTAAGGTGGGGTTAATCGGGAAGGCAGCAGCAGCAGGGAGGAACCTTGAGCTGAGTCTTGAAGGAGAAAGACTGGCAAGCTCTGACAGGAAGGAGGGGAAAGTGGTTTGGGGAATGGGCCAAGATCTGCACTTGGGACCTTCCCAACACTGGCCCCTATGCCAGCTGGCCACAGTGCTTTGACATTCCATCCAACAAATATGTATTAATCACCTGCTGTGTGCAGAGCCCTGGGCTCAGGGAAGGGGAAAAAATGCAAAATAAGACATGATCCCTGCCCTCATGGAGCTTATACCTAAGTACATTTTGAGGAAGATCTGCAGAGGGTTACTCTTCCCTCATCTTAAACCTCTGTTCCATTCCTCTAATTCCTTTCCGATCAAAGGGGTATCAAGTCAAGGCTATGTATTAGGTACCCCTAGACTCTTAGAGCAAAACCCTCTCGGGGAAATACAGGGGAAAGAGAAATACTGGTCCATACCATCTGGGAGTTTGCAACCTAGGGATGACTGTTATTTACATGGGTCATATTCACCCCACTAAACTCTATACTCCTTGTCATAAGATACTCTGTTTAAGGGTCTTAGGACTATAGGTCTATAGGAGAAAGGGACCTAGTCAAACCCCCTCCATTCAGATGAGGAAATAGGACTTAATAATCATTTAATAGTGACTTCCCCAAGTCCCACAAATAGGAAGCATGAGAATCAAGATTTGTATCTGGCTACATAATACCTGTGGGATCTTGAGTAATCTCTTTGAGTTTCAGTATCTTTATCTGTAAAATAAGGAAACTGAACCAGTTGAGTTCTAAGGTCCTTTCATTGTTGTTCAATCTTTTTCAGTTGTGACCAATTCTTCGTGACCTTATTTGTGGTTTTCTTGGCAAAGATACTAGAGTGGTTTACCATTTCTTTCTCTGGTGCATTTTAGAGAGAGGTAAACAGGATTAAATGACTTGCCTAGGGTCACACAGTTAGTGTCTACAATCAGATTTTAACTCAAGGAGATGAGTCTTCCTAACTCTAAGGTGCTATCTAGTTCAAAATCTGTGAATCTAGTCATCTATATTCATTCTGTGTTGTTTTACCCATGTTTATGACCACCTTCTCTCCTCTTCTCCCCAAGGAGCAATCTCTCCAGTCCTTTCCATTCTAGAGTTGAAATGAGTTGAGAGTAGCCATGAAATAATTTATGGGGACTGCCAAGTTCAAAACTTCTTGGGTGGTGGAGGGAGCTGGCTTGGGAGTGAAGGTAAAGAACCAACGGAATGGAATTCCTAAGTCATTCCCACTCCGAAGCTCTACAGGGTAGTAAGGAGAGGCCACTGGAAATGTCAGAGTTCCAGGACCCCTGATTCCTGACATGAGAGGCAGAACCTACAAGCAGAGCAAAACCTCCCACACCTGTCCCAAAAGAGCTTAGCAACATTAAACCAGAATGGAAGACCCTCCCAATGCCCTTGGCCAGTCTTATAGCTCAGTGGGAAAGAAGGAAAAAAGGAAGTAGAGTGAAATAGCGAGAAAGAGAGGGGGGTAAGGGATAGAAGTGGGTTTTTGTTAGTGTAGGGACAGAGCCCTTTCTGTAACAGAGCAATGCCCAGTCATTGCCCTAAGGTCCAGAAGATCCTAAACTCTTCTCTTCACCCTTTGAACTTTCAACACTTTGAATATCTAATGGTCTTATCTGTCACCCTATTTATTAGGAGACAAGGTGGAGTCAAGAGACCTGAGTCCCAATCCAGGTTCTGCCATTGACTTACCATGTGTCTTTGGGCAAGTTGTTTCATCTTTTACCAGCCTCCACCTCCTCATCTGTTAAATAAAGGTACCATTTGCCCAGTCTGCCTCCCAGAGTGTTGTAAGCATCCACTGAGATAACAGATGTGACTCTGATATAACAAGTTGTAAGTCACTCTACCCAAGTGAGGTATCTCCTTATGGATCTTCTAATATGATATATCTCCTTATTTTATGCACCTGAGTTGTACTCACCTATCTCTAAACATTGGTGTGACTAGGTCGACTCTACACCTCTCCTTCTGGCTAAATATAATAAGCTACAAGTATAATTTCTAAACCTTCTGGAGTCATGATAGGTTTGTGCCACCCCCACCAAGGGGCCCTCCCTCAATTCCTTCTTGATTTCTTCTCTTCTTTTGACATCTCTCCATAAGTCTCATAAACTGACTCTACCGAAAGCAGAGTTCTCTGATTTCACAGAGCAAGAGGGTGATTCTGGAGCCAATGATGTGGATTTTACTTCATCTTTTGCTTTTCATGTCCTTTCTGTAATGTGAGACCATATGGGGGGAAATCTGAGCATTAGCCCATTGCTAGCTAATTCTAAATCCTTGCTTCCTTCCCTAAACTAGATTAGAAAAGGTTTGCCCAATATTTAGAGAGTGATGATAAATTAAATGTGATCAATGTGCTTGCTTGCTTCCTTATGGGTCAATTACAATCTAACCCTACACCCCCAAGGGCTGCTAAGCATGTGTCTAAGAGCCTGGGGTAGAAGGGTCATCTGCCCTTTGGTGATGATGATGATGGTGATGGTGTTTCTTCATTCTAGAAGAAGACTATGACATCATGGAAGGTGATGGTATGATGTATATGTGAAATGAATTTAAGTGAAGGGGGGCTGTGCTAAGTTACCTGCCTCATTTTCTTCTCCAGAATCATCTGGGTCCAGTGCTAGATATGGATCAGGAGAGAGCCTTGGATATGAGGCAGCCAAGTCAAGTGACTTGTTCAAGGTCACATATAGCAAGCAAATGTCTTGGATTTGAACTCAGATCTTCCTGTCTCTATCCATTACACCATCTAGCTTCAGTTTAGTAGGCACAAGAAAAAAAGAACAATAACCTGAGTTCCTAAAAACTCTTCCCACTAGCCTAAGTTTCAAGGGATGGGCTTTACCAACTTGGAACCTGTTGACTCACTCTCCATATAGGTTCTTCAGCTGCTGAAGAACTCTGTCAAATCCTTATATGTGCCTTTAGTTTTTAGTTCTTAGAGCTTAAGAATGAAGAATATTAATAGGATGCCCTGCCTCAGGCTGGTCTGGTGGTTCAGTTTTAGGACTGGAACAAAATGAAACCCTTGTAGAATATTAACATTGGTAGAGCATTGAACAAAAAAGGGTTTACTTAACCAAAGTACAAATAGGAAATTCGATAAGGATACAGGGACTGAAACCTCTAATCTACTCATGGAAACACATCTGGTCAGCAGGATATTGGATACAATGACTTAAAACAGCAGCTGGAAATTAATTACCAAGCCTGAACAGCATCCATTGCTTGGGGGGGGGGGGTAGCCTAGGTAACAGGAGAGCCCAGTCAATAGCTTGAGCCTTGGTCCAGTCTGTGGGACAACTTCCTGACTGTTTTAGAGGGAGGAAAAAGCCAGTCCAGTTTACATGTCTAATTTATACTGCTCCTACCATAAAAAAGTATCACAAAGAATCACAAAATCTCAGCATTGGACCCCTCAGCTAAACAGAAATCCTCTCTGCAATGTGTAACAGGGGCTGCTCCCAACATGTAGCATGAGAGTGTCATTGTATGGCTTGAATGGAAAAAGAATAGCCATTTTCTAGCCACTTCCCCCCCCTACCCTTCTCTAAGGGGCACTTTAATTCCTGCCAGGAGAGTAATCAAATACAGAAGTTTAGCCAATGTTTTCCTCAGAGAACAAGGAAAAATTGAGCTAGAATTAGATCTATTTTCTCCCTTAAATATTGTTAGTCTAGGTCTTAGACTCTAGGGGATGTGGTTTTCAGATTCAATGGAACTTCTGATTGTTATTCCTTTAATTGGGAGGAGCAGGACCCCAGGCTCTGTATCTGTGACTTGACCCCTTTCTAACCAAATACCAATTTTACAATGAATACACATAGTAGTTGGTAAAGAAACTCTTTTATCCAATTTGATAGCCAAACAGAACATTCAAAGGAGACTATTTACTAGAAAGTTCAAAGTAAAGGAGCTCTCCCACTAGGAGCAAGGTAACCTAGCTCAAACAAAAGAGGGGAACCCTTGATCCCATCCAAGGGGAAATTCCCCCAAGTCTCCAGTATAGCAACCTGGGGATGGGGACCTAATGGAGATGACCTCCTCCAGTGCCAGCTTGTTCCTGGGTCTTTTCTTTCAGTACCTGCAATTGGAATTGGTATCCTCCATTTTCTCTCACAAGCTGGAAGCCCGACGAGATTCAAAGAGAATCTTCAAAAAGACCTGAAGAGACACAAGAGCACTTCTCTCTCTCACTTTCAGTTACTCTGCCTTACCCTTCACTATAGGTACAGGGCCTTAGTCTACATCAAGGAAGAGAGACCAACATCTCACAACAATCTCCTATCAGTAGGCTTTGTGACTTGGAGTTCAAATAACAGTAGCAAGGGGAAGCTAGGTAGCACAGTGAATAAAGCACCGGCCCTGGAGTCAGGAGTACCTGAGTTCAAATGTGGCCTCAGACACTTAATAATTACCTAGCTGTGTGGCCTTGGGCAAGCCACTTAGCCCCATTGGCCTTGCAAAAATAAAAAATAAAAATAAAATCAAATAACAGTAGCAAGTGGTCATCCATCTTCTATTTACTTATCTCTGGTGATAGGGAATCTTAGCCAAGACTCCTTCTGGAATGTCTAATTGATAGGCAGATTTTTCTTATATGACACCTGTGTGTGCCCTTGGTACATATATATATATGTATATATATATATATATATGTTGTATACATAGCATTTTAAGATTTGCAGAGCACTGTAAATATGCTGTTTCATTTGAGCTTTACAACAATCCTATCCCCATTTTATTTTATTTTATGTTAGGTTTTTACAAGGCAAATGGGGTTAAGTGGCTTGCCCAAGGTCACACAGCTAGGTAATTATTAAGTGTCTGAGGTCTGATTTGAACTCAGCCTCCTGACTCCAGGGCCGGTGTTCTATCCACTGTGCTACCTAGCTGCACCCACATCCCCATTTTAAAGATAATGAAACTGAACCTGAGAGATGCTTAGTGACTTGCCTAGTATCACACAACTAGTATCTGAAGTGAAATTTGAACTCAGATCTTTCTGACTCTTTGTTTCAGCTTTCTCTCTCTCTAATTGTGCCAGTCAGCTGCCTAAGGAGTACCCCATGTAGCAGAAGCAACCCACAGCCACTAGGTTAGCTGAACTTTCCTTAGAAAGTTAGCATGCCACTCAATGAATGATTCAGAGGGAGATGGATTTGATGGATTTCAAATTTCTATTTGATTTGTCTGTCTGATGGTACTGTACTCCAGCCACTAGCCAAAGGGGGCTTTTCAGAATTGCTCTGGTGCTCGTCTACCATCTTTAATATTCAGAGATAGTAGTGTCCTAGGTCTTGATGCCATATAGAGATATGAATTAAAAAAAATTTGTATTTCAAAGATCAGAGAAACCTTCCAGCTGCTTCCTTTTGGGTTGATTGCATTGCTGGTGGTGTCTGGTGAGAGAGAATGCTGTCTTTTCCCTCAGATATACATATTTACATATTTACACTTTGCATCAAGGAGATTAATATAGGAGCTCCAAACTTGTGACTTTTGAAAGTGTCTTGAAAATCCAGGAGTATGAGCCCTTAATGGATTTTGTAACTAGCCTCTAATATCAACTGGAAAGAAAAGACTACCTTTCCAGGTGATTTTTTTGGTACCCAGCCCTGTAATAGCTGAGATAAGGGCTCATCTGATCATCATGCCACATCTGAACTTTATAGGATGGATTCTACATAGACATCTTGCTAAGTCTGAGTCCATTCTCAGGGTAGGGAAACATATGTCACCAGTGTTGGATTGTCTGTACTTCTATTGCCACTACTTTTCAAAAGTAAAAGTTAATTGAATTTAACTAGCTAAATGAAACTAGTTAAATTCACTGGAACATAACAGTAAGGAAACATAACCAATGGGGGCTCAAGCCAAAGGCATTGGAGAAAAGCATCCCCAAATCCCTCAGTTAACCCTAACCCTGGGATTATATCCTCTTCCAGGATACAATAGTCCCTCTCTACATACACACACACTCACACACATACGCATGTTACTCCCCTGATATAATTATATATTATATATTAAACAGATATATACACACACATACATATACATATATGTAATGCATATAGAAGAAAGTAACAGGAACTATTTCACTTTTGGTTTTGATTAAATGTTTATTGATTAAATTGTATCTCCAGTTCCTGGCACCTAGTAGGCACCTAGTAAATTGCTGTTATAAGCACTTTGGGGTTTGTAGAAAGTCTATATTATATCCTTATTAAAAAGCTGCAGTGTTTTCACCAAACACCTGGGGCACTGCAAAGGTCTACTCCCCTCCTCACTTCCCCCCAAAAACCCAGCTAGTAAGTGGGTTCTGAGTTTAGACTAGGAGATTATACAACAATTCTTAAAATAATTTTAAAAATTAAAAGTCTATGTTCTCTCTGCACATAGATACTCCTCCGCACCACATCTGGAACCTCTTCTTTTGGTCGTAACAGACCAAGCTTCCATATCAGACAGCAATCCACATAGAGTGGTCGCATGGCTTACATAACATAGCAAAAATTCAAGGAAAAATGTTTCAATCCTCCTACTCATGGGTCATCTAACTTCTAACTTTCCCCTCCCCAAACCTTATCCCATTTACCTTCCTAGCTTTTCTTTGAAGGGTCTCAGCCTAGAAGCATTTTTTTCCTCCCACTCCTACCACAGATCCCAGGAAAGATTTGTGGGAGACAGTATGGTTCTGGGATCTTGCTTACAGGTCAGGGCAGAAACTACACAGTGAACAGCTCTGACCCCCCACTCCCACTGAGTGAAGGCCAGGTCTGCTCCATTGTACCATTCCCCCAGGGTTCTCCAGTGTCCTTAAGGAGTTGGGGAAAGTCTCTTATCTCTGTAATTGGCTAAAGTTGCCTAATTATATTTCTCCAATTTCGGGGTCCACAAATACTTCAGTTTCATTTAGCTACTTGAAGACTCTTCAGATATTTGAATATGTCTATCAGGATTTCTTCAGGATGATAAACAATCTCATTCTTTCAGCTGATTTTCATATTAAATAGTTTTTAAGCCCCCATTGTCCTTCAACAGAGTATATTCTGGTTGGGGAGGGATAAAGAGAAAGAAGAGGGAATAAAAATTTATTTTATTTTTAGGGGGAATTGCTGGACAATGGAATTAAATGCCCAAGATCGTGCAACTAGCAAATATCAAGTGTCTGAGGTCAAATTTGAACTCAGGTCCTTCTGACTCCAGGGCAGGTGCTCTATTCACAGTACCACCTAGCTTCCCCTTGGGAATAAGCATTTATTAAATACCTACTGCATATCAAACACTGTGCTGAGCACTCTACAAACATGATCTCATTTGATCCTTTCAACAATCCTGAATAGTAGATACTATTATTATCTCTGCCCCTGGCTCAGATTCCCTAATAATTTTACATTTGGAGAAACTGTGGCAAGGTTAAGCCAATTGCCTGGGATCCCACAGCTAGAAAGTGTCTAAGTGAATTCAGGTTTTTCTGACGCCAGGAACTGTGCCATTTAGCTACCTCCATGAAGGGTTAGGAATACATTATATACACAGATTAACATAATAGTTACATCATCAAATTGCTTTGTATTAAAGTAAGAAGACTTTGCAGATAAGGTGGAACCTATGATTGGGTCATGAAGGAACACAAGGATTCTGATTGGCAGAGACAGGATGGGATGTAGTCTAGGAATGTATGAATGTATGGAGGTGGATGTTGAGTTTGGGCAATAGTTGGTAGTCCAGTTTGACTGGAACATAGAACAAATGAAGGGACTTAATATGAAATAAGGTTGGTAAGGCAGATGGTTGAAGATCTTGGATACCAGTAGAAGGAGCTAGGAAAAATCACTTGGGCAGATAAGTTGAAGAAAGATTGATTAGAGATGGGAGAAGGTCAGTTAAAAGCTACACTTCTCATCTTTTGGTAGAAAAATGTCATAGGCTAGAGGTACATGACTAGTATGTAGTTTTGTTTTATTTAACTACATTTATTAAATTATTTTTGAGGGTTATAAACTTATGGAGGGAAGGGGGAGAATGATAGTGATACCAAAAATAAGAAAAATAAATGAGTGCTAATGACACATTTTAAAAATACTTGGAATAGAGCAAAAGGAAGTTCAAAAGGGGGAGACCCAAACAGGGGAATGTTAGAACAACCAATTTAAATTAAATATATACTTTTAAAAGTACCAGTACTATACAGTAGTAATTCATGTTGTCATATATAGTCCTCTTTTTATGCTCTTTATCTAAACAATATCTCTCTGTGTTGTTTTTTTATCAAATTCATAATAATAAAAAAGAAAAATGTAGAACAAAATTAAGGAGGTAGAATCTATAGCATGGATGCCCAACTTTTAGTCTTCTGGAGTAAAAACTTGTCAAGGGCCACATATAGAATTTAATATTTATTTATGACCTCAATGTAATCCCTATTGCCAATAAATATAATAATAAAACATAATAATGCAGCATAAATGGGCTTTGAGGGCTCCATGCAGCCTGTGGACTGAGGACTGGATATACCTGATCTATAGGACATGGCAATTTATTGAATATGAGTGTTGAAGAAGAGGAAAAAAATATCGAAGTTTATGGGTTATGAGCTTGGTGCCAAAAAAACCCCATGAAATTTGAAAGGTGTTAAGTTTATTCTATTAGACAAATTCAGTTTGAGATATTGAGTACTTATCTAATAGGTTTTACCAGTATTTTAATTCTCTATGACTTCATGGACTTCAGTCTTCAGAAGATGGGAAGAGAAGTCACGTCCCAAACTCTTTCTTTTTTAGATTTTTTTCAAGGCAATGGGGTTAAGTGACTTGCCCAAGGCCACATGGCTAGGTAATTATTAAGTATCTGAGGTCACATTTGAACCCTGATTCCAAGGCCGGTGCTCTATTCACTGCACCACCTAGCCTCCCCCCAAACTCTTTCCAATAGCCAAATGAAAAGCTACACTTCAAAACATGATCCCCCACATACCCTTGTCACCTATTATCACTCCCCAAATCTGTCCTGTTCCATTGCTTTACAAACACCCAACCTTTTCCTCCAGAGTGTCAAATATCAGGTCTTTGGGGGTGATAATAACCCATCAACTCAGGGTATAAGAACCAGTTCATTAAGGACTTGTGATAAATTTTCAGTGGGAGTATTCATAACTTGGAAATCATGAAAAACAGTAAGTCAGGACTGGATTTATTGTTTTGTTTGTTATCTGGACTTAAGAAAGTAATGGGGAAAATGTCAACAATGCTTATTAAGCTAAAAATTGTGTTGTGTGTATATTTTCCTTTTGTTGCTTGATTCTTCTTTTTTTTTTTTTTGAGGGACATCAGGTTTATTTAGCAAACAGATTGGTCCTTTAAGAGACACAAAGAAATGAATACAATCTTGTGAAGAATTCTCCTCTCATAACATCCTTTGTGTCTCTCTCAGTATCCCTTTCAGGGTCCAAAGTGCTCTCATCCATGTTTGGGGCATATTTGACATAATGTATGGGTTCAAAATAGGGGAATAAATTGAAAAAGTTTCTGACCAGATGCAAAGTTTGTGAGAGTTGTTATTGATACAAGGATAGCACAGAAAGACACAAAATAACACATTTTTCAGAAATGCTAGAAAACCTGCTTTTGCAGCAGAAAGTTAGGATCCCTATTGCTGGTCTGACATCATTTTTCACTACTTAGCATTTCCATGGCATCATTTTCTTTTTTTCTTTTTTCTTTTTAAATTTATTTTTATTAAAGATTTTATTTGAGTTTTACAATTCCCCCCCCATCTTACCCCCCCCCCCCCCCGGAAAGCAATCTGTCAGTCTTTACTTTGTTTCCATGTTGTACATTGATCCAAATTGGGTGTGATGAGAGAGAAATCATATCCTTAGAGAAGAGACAAGAAGTCTAAGAGGTAACAAGATCAGACAATAAGATATCTGTTTTTTTCTCCCCAATTAAAGGGAATAGTCCTTGCACTTTGTTCAAACTCCACAGCTCCTTATCTGGATACAGATGGCACTCTCCTTTGCAGACATCCCAAAATTGCGCCTGATTGTTGCACTGATGGAATGAGCAAGTCCTTCAAGGTTGATCATCACTCCCATGTTGCTGTTAGGGTATACAGTGTTTTTCTGGTTCTGCTCATCTCACTCAGCATCAGTTCATGCAAATCCTTCCAGGCTTCCCTGAAATCCTGTCCCTCCTGAGTTCTAATAGAACAATAGTGTTCTATGACATACATATACCATAGTTTGCTAAGCCATTCCCCAATTGAAGGACATTTGCTTGATTTCCAATTCTTTGCCACCACAAACAGGGCTGCTATAAATATCTTTGTACAAGTGATGTTTTTACCCTTTTTCATCATTGCTTCAGGATATAGACCCAGTAGTGGTATTCCTGGGTCAAAGGGTATGCTCATTTTTGTTGCCCTTTGGGCGTAGTTCCAAATAGCTCTCCAGAAGGGTTGGATGAGTTCACAGCTCCCCCAACAGTGTAATAGTGTCCCAGATTTCCCTCATCCCTTCCAACAATGATCATTATCCTTCCTGGTCATATTGGCCAGTCTGGGAGGTGTGAGGTGGTACCTCAGAGAAGCTTTAATTTGCATTTCTCTAATAATTAATAATTTAGAGCATTTTTTTCATATGACTATAGATTGCTTTGATCTCCTCATCTGTAAATTGCCTTTGCATATCCTTTGACCATTTGTCAATTGGGGAATGGCTTTTTGTTTTAAAAATATGACTCAATTCTCTAGAAATGAGTCCTTTGTCAGTGTTGTTTGATTCTTAAACGTTAACCAACACCCTCCTGTGCAGAGGATAATAGGAAAATCCACTCCCTCCTCCAGAATATGCATACTCTAACCAGCTCTATATTTTACAATGAAGTTAAGTGAGGGTCACACAGCTAATGTCTAAGGTTAATTTGAACTCTGGTCCTCTTAACTCACCAGTGCTCTAACCACTTTGACACCTAGCTGCCCCCCCCCCATCTAAGTAGTCTTGCTCCTTCCTCTCCCTAGTCTAATCCATCTTCCACCTTGACCGTTTCATAGATGCTTGGACTTGGACTCAGAGCAATGATCTTCCATTTTTCATTTTCAGTAGAATTTAGTGGAATGAATTTATTTTCATGGGGTTAGCAGGTGTGAATGGACTATATGATCCATAGCTCAGAAAACATTATCTTTTCCCCTCCCCCAAGAAATCTATTCTTCATGCCAACTTTCCTATTATTGTCAAAGGTCATCCTTCTAATCACCCAAGTCAAGTCTACCATTCACTCTCAGTCAACCTACATATTCAATCAATTGTCAAATCTTGCTTCTACCTCCACAACATTTCTCTTGATATATTCTCCCCTTGTCTTTGCTAACATAGTCAACCTCGATAGATCTCAACATCTCTCATGTGTATAATTGAAATAGCCCCTTATGTAGTCTGAGCAATTGGGGTTAAGTGACCTGTGTCCAGGGTCATACAGCTAGTGTCTAAGGTTAGATTTGAAGTTCGGTTCTCTTGCCTCCAGGGCCAGTGCTCTATCACTTTGACACCCCTGCCTAAGTAGTCTTGCTCCTCAAGCCCCTCCCTAGTCTAATCCATCCTCCATACAGCTGCTAAAGTAGTTTTCCTTAGAAACAAGTCTATGACCATGTTATTTCTCTACTCATTAAACTCTAGAGGTTTTCTATGCGTTCTTCAATCAAATGCAACATACTTTGGCATTTTACATCCTTCACAACTTGACCCTGACTTACCTTTCCAGTCAACTCTACAATTTAGCTACATTCTACAGACTGGACTGAACTCTATAATACTGACAAATATGACACTCCATCTCTTGTGTTTTTATCCTAGCTACTTCTCAGGTCTGAAATGCATTCCCTCCTCATCTCTGTCTCATAAAAATCTTGTTTCCTTCAAAACTCAGCTCAAACATTCCCTTTTACATGAGCCTTTCCTGATTTCCCTCAGCCTTTCTCCCCAAATTGCCATGCATTTTTTTTAATCTACTATATGTAAGCAATAGGTGGTGCTGGAGAGTCAGGCAGTCAGGGTGAACTCTCAATTACCCATTGAGTCCAGTGGACATAGTAAGTAAATGGATTTAATTTACTCAAACATCCTTAGTGTGTATGGAGCTTTGGTGAAGTTCATTCACTTGCAAGAGTGTGGCTTTCCCTTTCTAAGCAACATACTTTCCCCTCCCTCAATGTGGTGTGAGTAACTTTACTTTTTCCTTTCTTTAAAAAATATTTTATTTATTTTCTCAACTTTCTGCAATGATAGTTTCCAACCATCATTTTTTTAAATTTATTTTTTATTCTCATTTTGTACAAATTTTTCTTACATTAATAAAATATTCTTGTTTACAAGTAAACCAAATACCCCTCCTCCCCCATGAATATAGATAGACTTGCTTGGGCAAAAAAAGTAAAGGGAAGAGAAAAAAATTAAAATTAAAAAAAAATAGTAATAATTGTATGTATGGCCAGGTGGCGCAATGGACGAAGCACCAGCCCTGGAGCCACGAGCACCCGAGTCCATATCCAGCCTCGTAAACCCAACAATCACCCAGCCGTGTGACATGCAAGCCACACGATCCCCAACTGCCCTGCAAAAACCAAAAAGAAGGGAAAAAAAGACCCAAAATAAAATAAAATAGTAATAATAGTAGGGATGGCTGGGTGGCAGACAGAGCATTGGCCCTTTGAGCCAGGAGCACCTGGGTCCAAATCCGGCCCCAGACACCCAAAGATCACCCTGCTATGTGGCCCCAGGCAGGCCATCCAGCCCCACTTGCCCTGCACCCTCCCTCAAATAATAATAACAAAAAATGTGCTTGAGTCTTTGTTCCAACACCAACAACTCTGTCATAGGTGGATCTCATTCTTTATGATAAGTCCATCATAAAAGTTACTTCCATATTTTTCCACCGTTGCCATTGCTGATCGCAACTCCCTCCTTTCTTATTTCTCCACTACCATGTACTATATTTTCTCTCTCCTTTCACTCTGACTCTGCTGTAGGGTCGTTGACTGGCTCAGCAGACAGATCCCTGGTCCTGGGGCCAAGAAGCCCTGAGCCCCCATACCACCCCTTAGGCCCAGAATCCACCTGGCCCTATGGTCCTGGGCAGGCCTTCAAATCCCAGCCCCTTGCAAGAAGTAAGAAAGAAAATGTGTTATATCTGACCACTCTCCCCCCATGGTCCATCCTCTCCTCCTTAATTCACATCCCCACCCCTTCCCCCTGCTCCCCGCTCCTTCTTACTCCAGATGTCTATACCCCATTGAGTATATATGTTGTTTCCTCTCTTAGCCATCTCTGATGAGAGCAAAGGTTCCCTCATTCCCCCTTGCCTCCCCCCTTCCATATCATTGCAATAGCTCATTGTAATAAAAAAAATCTTATGTGAAATATCTTGGACTATTCCCCCTCTCCCTTTTCTTTCTCCCATTCCATTTCCCTTTTTTACTATTGACTCCATTTTTACACCATATTTTATCTTCGAATTCAGCTTTCTCCTGTGCTTCAACTATTAAAGCTCTCTCTACCTGCTCTATTAACTGAGAAGGTTCATATGAGTATTATCAGTGTCATTTTTCTATGCAGGAATACATGCAGTTCATCCTCATTAAGTCCCTCATATTACCCCCCTCTCCTCCAATCTCCATGCTTCACCTGAGTCCTGTATCTGAAGATCAAACCTTCTGTTCAGCTCTAGCCATTCCAAGAGGAACATTTGAAATTCCCCTGGTTCATTGAAAGTCCATCTTTTTCCCTGGAAGAGGACATTCAGCCTTGCTGGGTAGTTCATTCTTGGCTGCATTCTAAGCTCTTTTGCCTTCTGGTATATTTTATTCCAAGCCCTAGGAGCTTCCAATGTAGCTGCTGCTAAGTCCTGTGTGATCCTGACTGCAGCTCCATGATATTTGAACTGTGTCCTGGCTGCTTGTAATATTTTCTCTTTGACTTGGGAGTTCTGGAACTTGGCTATAATATTCCTAGGGGTTGGTTTTTTGGGATCTCTTTCTTGGGGGGGATCAGTGGATTCTCTCCATTTCTATTTTGCCCTCTGCTTCTAGGATATCAGGGCAATTTAACTCTTTGAAAATGATGTCAAGGCTCTTTTACTGATCATGACTTCAGGTATTCCAGTAATTTTTAAATTATCTTTCCTAAGTCTGTTTTCCATATCAGTTGTTTTTTCAATGAGATATTTCACATTTTCTTCTAATTTTTCATTTTTTTGGTTTTGAAGTATTGATTCCTGATTTCTGGTAAATTCATCAATCTCCCTGAATTCTATTCTTTGTCTGAAGGATTTATTATTCCTCAGAGAGTTTTCTTATCTCTTTTTCCATTTGGCCAGTTTTGCTTTTTAAAGCATTCTTCTCCTCAATAACTTTTTGAACTGTTTTATCCATTTGAACTAAGCTGGTTTTTAGCATGCTATTTTCTTCAGCATTTTTTTGGATTTCCTTGACTAAGCTGCTGACTTCATTTTCATGTTTTTCCTGCATCTCTCCTTTCTTTTCCCAGTTTTCCTTCCAACTCCCTCATTTGATTTTCAAAGTCTTTTTTGAGCTCTGTCATAGCCTGAGCCCAATTTCTGTTTTTCTTAGAGTCTTTCGATGGAGGAGCTTGTGCTTCCTCATCTTCAGACTGAGTATTTTGATCCTTCTTGGGCTCATTTGCAAAATATTTCTCAATAGTCTTCCTTTTGTTTCTCTGCTTTCTCATTTTCCCAGCCTGGGCCTGGTTTGGGGGTGCTTCCTAAGCTTTTGGGACACTCCCACAAGGGTCTCAGCGTAGGAGGCTCTGTCCTCCCTCCTGGTCTGTGAATGACCATAAGCACCCCCCTCTGCCACGGGGCCGAGGTGGGGGGGGGCTCTGTTGTTCTATGGGGGGGGGCTAGACTATGATCAGGATCTGAATGTGGTCAGAGCCCCAGAGTCCTGTTCCAGGGGCAGAGGACAGAGCTCAGCAGTCTCTCTCTCTCTATTCATTCCCCTCCCTCAGCTCAATGGGCTCATGCCCTGGGGGCTCCTGCTTACTGGCTCTGCCTGCTTCTGTTTCTGGCTCTGGGCTGCAGAAAGACCAAGCTGCTCCCTGTGTGCCCTGAAGGCTGGACTCCATGTGCTCGCTCTGGCAGAGGTCCCCCTCTGTTCTCCCACTTTGTGCCCAGTGCTCCTTGGGGTGCAGCTCAAGAGACTCCCCCGCTGTTGTGAGCTGAGACTCCCAGTGCCCTGGGGCTGCCTCTGGGAGGCTGAAGTTCTTTCGCTCTGGTGGGCCACCCCTCTGGTGGGCCGCCCCTCTGACCCTGGGGAGCACAGCCTTTCTGCTCTTTTCCAGGTTACCTTGAGTAGGAGAACTGCCTCACTGGGTCCCTTTGTGGGTTCTGTCTCTCGAAAGTTTAGTTAGAGTCCTTAGTTTATGAGTTTTATCAGAGAGCTCCTAAGACTTGATCCCTTCTTGTTGCCATCTTGGCTCCACTCCCCAACCATCAGTTTTTTGGCAAGGTTATGGGTTTGACATTTTTTTCTCTCTCTCCCTCCCCTCCTCTCTTCCCCCCTGACAGAAAGCAATCTAATGTAAGTTACATGTATAACCATGTGTCTTGCTTTTCAAAGTCTGCTCCTCCTTTCTTTCTTTCTTTCTTTCTTTCTTTCTTTCTTTCTTTCTTTCTTTCTTTCTTTCTTTCTTTCTTTCTTTTTAGGTTTTTGCAAGGCAAATGGGGTTAAGTGCCTTGCCCAAGGCCACACAGCTAGGTAATTATTAAGTGTCTGAGACCAGATTTGAACCCAGGTACTCCTGACTCCAGGGCCGGTGCTTTATTCAGTGGCCACCTAGCTGTCCCTTCCACCTTTCTTCTTCTCCTCCTTCTTTCTTCTTCTTCTTCTTCTTCTTCTTCTTCTTCTTCTTCTTCTTCTTTTTCTTCTTCTTCTTCTTCTTCTTCTTTATTTTTTTATTTACACATTACTAAAATATTCTTGTTTAAGAGTAAACATAATACCCCATCCCCAACAAAAACATAAAATCTCATGAGAAATAAAGTAAAAGAAAGAGAAAAAAAATGTGTTTGTTTCAGTCTCTGTTCTGACCACAAGCTCTGTTTCAGGGGGATCACATTCTTTATCATAAGTCCATCACATAAGTTACTTCCATATTTTTCCACAGTTGCTGTCGTTGATTGTAATTCCCTCCATCCATTACTCCCCACTATCATCTATTATATTTTCTTTCTCCTTTCACTCTGTCCCTCTTCTAAAATGTGCTATAGGGTAGCTGAGTGGCACAGCGGACAGAGCCCTGGTCCTGAGGCCAAGAGGCCCCAAGCCCACATACCACCCCAGAGACCCAGCAACCACCCATCCCCATGGTCCTGGACAGGCCACCCATTCCCAGCACCTTGCAAAAAATAAAAAAGAAAATGTGTTATATCTGACTATTCTCTCCTATGACCTATCCATTCCTCTATCACCCACGTTCCCCCCCACTTCCCCCTGTCCCCCTTCTCTCCTTTTTTTCTCTAGATGTCTATACCCTATTGATGTGTATGCTGTTTCCTCTCTGAGCCATTTCTGATGAGAGTGAAGGTTCCCTCATTCCCCCTTGTCTTCCCCCCTTCCATCCCATTGCAAAAGCTCATTGCAAAAAAATATCTTTTATATGAAATAACTTAGCCTATTCCACTTCTCCTTTCTCTTACTCCCAGTGCATTTCCCTTTTAGCCATTGACTCCATTTTTACAATATATTATATCTTCAAATTCAGCTCTCTCCTGTGCTTCATCTATAAAAGTTCCTTCTACCTGCTCTATTAAATGAGAAGGTTCATATAAGTATTATCAGTATCATTTTTCTTTTTTTCTTTTTTTAAGGTCTTTTTTTTTGCAAGGCAATGGGGTTAAGTGGTTTGCCCAAGGCCATGGCTAGGTAATTATTAAGTGTCTGAGGCCGAATTTGAACTCAGGTACTCTGGACTCCAGGGGCGGTACTCTATCCACTGAGCCACCTAGCTGCCCTAGTATCATTTTTCTATGCAGGAATACATGCAGTTCATCATTATTATGTCCCTCATAATTTATCCTTCTCCTCTACTCTCTATGCTTCACCTGAGTCCTGTATTTGAATGTCAAACTTTCTGTTCAATTCTGGTCATTTCAACAGGAACATTTGAAATTCCCCTGGTTCACTGAAAGTCCATCTTTTCCCTTGGAAGAGGATGTTCATTTTTGCTGGGTAGTTGATTCTTGTTTGCATTCCAACTTCTTTTGCCTTCCAGAATATTATATTCCAAGACCTATGAGCCCTTAATGTAGTTGCTGCTAAGTCCTGTGTGATCCTAATTGCAGCTCCATGATATGTGAATTGTGTCCTTCTGGCTGCTTGTAATATTTTCTCTTTGACTTGGCAGTTCTGGAACTTGACTATAATATTCCTGGGGGTTGTTTCATTTTTGAATCTCTTTCTGGGGGAGATCAGTAGATTCTCTCAATTTCTTTTTAGTTGTTTTTTTTTTTGCAAGGTAATGGGGTTAAGTGGCTTGCCCAAGGCCACACAGTTAGGTAATTATTAAGTGTCTGAGGCTGGATTTGAACTCAGGTACTCCTGACTCCAGGGCTGGTGCTCTATCCGCTGTGCAACCTAGCCATCCCCCTCTTTTTTAGTTGTTTTTTTTTGGATTCTCTCAATTTATATTTTTCCCTCTGCTTCTAGTATATCAGGGCAATTTTCCTGTAGGAATTCTTTTAAAATGAGGTCAAGGCTCTTTTCCTGATCATGACTTTCAGGTCTCCCAATAATTTTTAAATGATCTTTCCTGAATATGTTTTCCAGATCAGTTAGGTTTTTTTTTTTTCTGTGTTTACTTTTATTTATTTATTTTTATTTTTTGGTCCTGGCTTGTAGCCTTTTTTTTTAATTTATTTTTTATTTTCATTTTGTACAAATTTTTTTTTACATTAATAAAATATTTTTGTTTACAAGTAAACAAAATACCCCTCCTCCCCCATGAATATAGATAGACTTGCTTGGGCGAAAAAAGTAAAGGGGAGAGAAAAAAAATTAAAATAAAAAAATAATAGTAATAATTGTAGGTATGGCTAGGCGGCGCAATGGATGAAGCACCAGCCCTGGAGCCACGAGCACCCCCTCGTAAACCCAACAATCACCCAGCCGTGTGACATGCAAGCCACCCAATCCCCACTGCTCTGCAAAAACCAAAAAAAAGAAAGAAAAAAAAAGACTCCAAATAAAATAAAATAGTAATAATAGTAGGGGTGGCTGGGTGGCAGACAGAGCATTGGCCCTTGAGCCAGGAGCACCTGGGTCCAAATCCGGCCCCAGACACCCAAAGATCACCCTGCTATGTGGCCCCAGGCAGGCCATCCAGCCCCACTTGCCCTGCACCCTCCCCCAAATAATAATAACAAAAAATGTGCTTGAGTCTTTGTTCCAACACCAACAACTCTGTCATGGGTGGATCTCATTCTTTATGATAAGTCCATCACAAAAGTTACTTCCATATTTTTCCACCATTGCCATTGCTGATCACGACTCCCTCCTTTCTTATTTCTCCACTACCATGTACTCTATTTTCTTTCTCCTTTCACTCTGACTCTGCTGTAGGGTCGCTGAGTGGCGCAGCAGACAGATCCTTGGTCCTGGGGCCAAGAAGCCCTGAGCCCCCATACCACCCCTTAGGCCCAGAATGCACCTGGCCCTGTGGTCCTGGGCAGGCCTTCCAATCCCAGCCCCTTGCAAGAAGTAAGAAAGAAAATGTGTTATATCTGAACACTGTCCCACCATGGTCCATCCTCTCCTCCTTTATTCACATCCCCACCCCTTCCCTCTGCTCCCCCCCTCCTTCTTACTCCAGATGTCTATACCCCATTGCATATATTTGCTGTTTCCTCTCCTAGACATCTCTGATGAGAGCAAAGTTTCCCTCATTCCCCCTTGCCTCCCCCCTTCCATATCATTGCAATAGCTCGTTGTAATAAAGAAAAATCTTATGTGAAATATCTTGGACTATTCCCCCTCTCCTTTTTCTTTCTCCCATTCCATTTCCCTTTTTTCCTATTGACTCCATTTTTACACCATATTTTATCTTCGAATTCAGCTTTCTCCTGTGTTTCAACTATAAAAGCTCCCTCTACCTGCTCTATTAACTGAGAAGGTTCATATGAGTATTATTAGTGTCATTTTTCTATGCAGGAATACATGCAGTTCATCATCATTAAGTCCCTCATATTTCCCCCCCTCTCCTCCAATCTCCGTGCTTCACCTGAGTCCTGTATCTGAAGATGAAACCTTCTGTTCAGCTCTGGCCATTCCAAGAGGAACATTTGAAATTCCCCTGGTTCATTGAAAGTCCATCTTTTTCCCTGGAAGAGCACATTCAGCCTTGCTGGGTAGTTCATTCTTGGCTGCATTCTAAGCTCTTTTGCCTTCTGGTATATTGTATTCCAAGTCCTACAAGCTTCCAGTGTAGCTGCTGCTAAGTCCTGTGTGATCCTGACTGCAGCTCCATGATATTTGAACTGTGTCCTGGCTGCTTGTAATATTTTCTCTTTGACTTGGGAGTTCTGGAACTTGGCTATAATATTCCTAGGGGTTGGATTTTTGGGATCTCTTTCTTGGGGGGGATCAGTGGATTCTCTCCATTTCTATTTTGCCCTCTGCTTCTAGAATATCAGGGCAATTTTCCTGTAGTAATTCTTTGAAAATGATGTCAAGGCTCTTTTCCTGATCATGACTTTCAGGTATTCCAATAATTTTTAAATTATCTTTCCTAAGTCTGTTTTCCATATCAGTTGTTTTTTCATTGAGATATTTCACATTTTCTTCTAATTTTTCATTTTTTTTGTTTTGAAGTATTGATTCCTGATTTCTGGTAAATTCATCAATCTCCCTGAATTGTATTCTTTGTCTGAAGGATTTGTTCTCCTCAGAGAGTTTTCTTATCTCTTTTTCCATTTGGCCAATTTTGCTTTTTAAAGCATTCTTCTCCTCAATAACTTTTTGAACTGTTTTATCCATTTGCCCTAAGCTGGTTTTTAGCATGCTATTTTCTTCAACATTTTTTTGGATTTCCTTGACTAAGCTGCTGACTTCATTTTCATGTTTTTCCTGCATCTGTCTCCTTTCTTTTCCCCGTTTTTCTTCCAACTCTCTCATTTGATTTTCAAAGTCTCTTTTGATCTCTGTCATAGCCTGAGCCCAATTTCTGTTTTTTCTTGGAGTCTTTAGATGCAGGAGCTTGTGCTTCCTCATCTTCAGACTGAGTATTTTGATCCTTCTTGGGCTCATTTGCAAAATATTTCTCAATAGTCTTCCTTTTTTTTCTTTGCTTGCTCATTTTCCCAGCCTGGGCCTGGTTTGGGGGTGCTTCCTAAGCTTTTGGGACACTCCCACAAGGGTCTCAGTGTGTGAGGCTCTGTCCTCCCTCCTGGTCTGTGAATGACCATTAAGCTCCCCCCTCTGCCACGGGGCTGGGGGGGGGGGCCCTGCTGTTCTATGGGAGGGCCTAGACTGGGATCAGGATCTGAATGTGGTCAGAGCCCCAGAGTCCTGTTCCAGAGGCAGAGGACTGAGCTCTGCAGTCTCTCTTTACTCCCCTCCCTCAGCAACATGGGCTCATGCCCTGGAGGCTCCTGCTTACTGGCACTGCCTGCTTCTGTTTCCTGGATCAGGGCTGGGGAAAGACCATGCTGCTTGCTGTGTGCCCTGAGGGCTGGGCTCCATGTGCTCGCTCTGACAGAGGTCCCCTGCTGTTCCCCCACTTTTTGCCCACTGCTCCTTGGGGTGCAGCTCAGGAGACTCCCCCACTGCTGTGAGCTGAGACTCCCAGTGTTCTGGGGCTGCCTCTGGGAGGCTGAAGTTCTTTGGCTCTGGCGGGCCACCCCTCTGGCAGGCCGCCTCTCCGATCCCGGGGAGCAGAACCTTTCTGCTCTTTCCCAGGTTACCTTGAGTAGGAGAACTGCCTCACTGGGTCCCTTTGTAGGTTCTGTCTCTCGAAAGTTTAGTTAGAGTCCTTAGCTGATGAATTTTATCAGAGAGCTCCTAAGACTCGATCCCTTCTTGTCGCCATCTTGGCTCCACCCCCCAGTTAGTTTTTCAATGAGATATTTCATATTTTCTTCTAATTTTTCATTCTTTTGGTGTTGAAGTATTGTCTTGAATTTTCGTAGAGTCATCAACTTGGATTTGTTTTCCTCATAGAGCTTTCTTATCTCCTTGTCCATCTGGCCAATTCTGCTTTTTAAAGCATTCTTCTCCTCAATAACTTTTTGAACTGTTTTATCCATTTGACCTATGCTGGTTTAACATGTTATTTTCTTCAGTATTTTTTTTGGATCTCCTTGACTAAGCTGCTGACTTCGTTTTCATGTTTTTCCGGCATCTCTCTCATTTTTTTCCCCAATTTTTCTTCTATCTCCCTTAGTTGATTTTCAAAATCTTTTCTGAGCTCTGTCATAGCCTAAGCCCAACTTCTATATGCAGAAGCTTGGACTTTCTCATCTTCAGATTGAGTATTTTGATCCTCCATGGGATCATAGACAAAGTCAGTGGTCCAGTTCCTTTTTTTTTTTTTTTCCTGTTTACTCATTTCCCCAGCCTGTGCCTGGTTTGGGATGTTCCTGAGCTTTTGAGTTTTATTGGGACACCCCCACAAGGACCTCAGTGTGTGAGGCTCTGACTGCTCTACTGTTCTGTGAATGACCACAAGCGCACCCCTCTGCCAGGGGTTGAGGCAGGGGGTCCCTGCTCTATGGGGAGGCCTAGACTGTGATCAGGATTTGAATGTGGTCGTAGCCCCAGAGTCCTGTTCTAGGGACCGAGGACAGACCTTGGAAGTTTTCCTCCATTCCCTTAACTTTAGTGGGCTGAGCACTCAGGATGCAGCTCCCTGGAAGCTCCTGCTGGGCAACACCACAGACCTGCTTCTGTTTCCTGGATCTGGGCTGCTGCGGCCACACTGAGTGCTGGGACTGCGCTGAAGGCCTGGGCTTCGTGCTCACCCTGGCGGAGGTCTCCCTGCTGATCTTCCAAGTTGTGCTTGGTGTTTCCTGGGGTGCATGTCAGGAAACTGCTTCTGCTTCTGTGAGTTGGCGCTCCTAGGTGCCCTGGGGTTGTTCCTGGGAGGCTGAAGTTCCTTCCCTCTGGCAGGGCTGCCCCTGTAACCCTGTGGAACAGAGTTTTTCCACTATTTTCCAGGTTACCTTGGGCTGAAGAATTGCCTCACTGGATCTTTCTGTGGGTTCTATCTCTCAAAAAATTTAGTTAGAGTTATAATTTTAAGGGTTTTTTTTGAAATATTTTGGAGGAAGCACCTAAGAGAGGCTCTTTTCCTGCTGCCATCTTGGTTCTGCCCCCTCTTTCTTCTTCTTCTTCTTCTTCTTCTTCTTCTTCTTCTTCTTCTTCTCTCTCTCTCTCTCTCTCTCTCTCTCATTTCTGTTTTGAGGTTCAGTTCCAAGGGAATGTGGCCATTTAAAATGAAAAGATTCTTTTTCTTGCATTCTTTTGTACTTTATGACCCTAGAGGTGAAGTAAGAAGGTATCCAATATAAAATATAGCTCAGTTACAACAGAGGGAAGGAAAAAAGTAAAAGGGAAAATATTTACTAGCCCCTACTCTCTTCCAGGCACTGTGGCAGATTTGAACTTGGAAGCTGAGTCTCCCTGGCTCTAGACCTGGGGTTCTATCTACTGAGCCTTCTAGTTTCTCTCCTTCCCTACATCCTATAACCTCTTGCTAAAGCATATGTGGATCCAGATGCTCCTGTTTGGTGCTTATCATCCCTGTCAGTGGCAGGTGTAGCAAAGATGGTTGGCTCTAAACAAGAAGTGCTGCCTACTCATAAACTTAACAGGAGAGATGACTTCTGATCTTTTTCTCTCTTCCCCATTAGTGAATATGATGGTACAAGGCAAATTTCTCTTTAGTCTTCCAGCAAAGAATGGAGGTGACTTCCCTCTCTCTCCTCTACAGTCAATACAACCTCTACTTGTACATGTAGGTGAGAGCATATGCTTATCTAGGTGAACTAGAGACTGACTCTCAAGTCTATAGCCATCTTATGTCCCAGAATTTCTCATCTATTTTCCCCCTCCCAAGACCTCCTTATCAATTTTCTTATTGCTGTAACCTAGGCTCTCAATGTCATGCCACCTTCAACTTTTCACTCATATTCACTTCAGATCACTAATCTGTAGTCAAGATCTGATATATATATATATATATATATATATCCTCCCTCCTCTCCCCACCCTCATCCCCTCCCATCTTCTTTTCCCTATTCACATAGCATTTCCATGGTACAAGCTCATCACCTAGTGTCTGGACTATTGTAATAGCTTTCTGGTTGGTCTATCTGACTCAAGTATCTCCCCACTCCAGTACATCTCCATCCTCTACTTAACTGTCAAATTGATCTTCCTAGAATACAGGTCTGACACCATTACCCCTCTACCTTCATTCAATAAATTCTACTCCTTATTACCTCCCAGGTAATTATCTATTTTTTGGAGTTTTTTTTGAGGCAATTAGGATAAAGTGACTTGCCTAGGATCTAGCCAGCAACTAGTCAGGCTAAACCAATTTGAGGGTAACCAACGGGCCTCACTCCTGTCTGTGAGTCTACCCCAAGCATATGAAGACATCCCTGACAGAAGGGCAGATGAGAACAATTTGCTCTAATGGCTGAGAAGGTAGATGGAGTGCTTAGAGCTTGGTCAGAGAGTGACCATGCCAAGGTCATCCACTGCACCTTGGGCCATCGCCAATTGTCTTGACATTTGTCCTGCCATCGGACTTTGATGGTTCTAGAAGAGGGTGTGAGGCTAACAAGCCTGTGCAATTTTGCCTCATTTAAATCCAATTCATGCCCAAGAAAAGACATCATCCATGATGTCATTGGTCCTCTTCAGGAACAAAGGATGAAAAACTTGACTCGCCTCCATATACTATATGATACAGAAACACTAGCCTATTTTATATTTCTTGGGCAAGACTCTCTGCTTTTTTAGGGCTGCCCCCATTCCTTAAATGCTTTCCCTCCTTCTTTGAATCTCCTGGCTTCCTTGAAAGGTCAGTTCAGATTCTACCTTCTGCAAGAGGTTTGCCTTGATGAAAATGCCTTTCCTCTGAGATGACCTCCAATTTAGCCTGTATATAGTATAGAAAATCTTTAAGGGCAAGGATTGTGTTTCTGCCTCTTTGTATATCCCGTACTTAAAGCAGTCTGATACATGAGCAAATGATTAATAAATGATTATTTAATTCTTGTTGTCTGATATAAGGTGCTCTTTTTGATGGGGCAATTTTACTGCTAAAAAGGGGGCAGAAACAAAGATAACCATGCGAGAGATAATAAAAAAAGCAACTCCAAGGAGAGAAGACTCAAAGCAATAAGGATTAGTTGAAGTATTTGGTTTCCTAGCATCAAATTTACTTGACTGTCATGAAGACTTTAATACCAAAAGATGGGAAATCATCTTCTCAGAAATAAGGGGATTAAATTAGCTGAACTTTAAGTTCCCTTTCAATTAAAATTTATCACTTTTGGGGAGATCCTAGATATGAGCTAAACCTGCATTTTGTTTTAAGTTTTTCCTTGAATAACTATCAATGGAGGAAAAAGTCTGATTTCCTTTCTTTGAGATCAGACTTCCCTAGGGTTGAACATAAGCCCTGAACATAAGCCTAGAACAGTAGTTCCTTGTAGGTTAAAGGTACCCCTTGAGCTGAGGATTCCATCTTTTGACATCTTTGCCAGTGAGGTGAAAATTAGGAGCACTCTGACATGGTTGTTGATAGTTTGCAATTCCTTTTTTGAGAACTATCTGCTCATGTCCTTGGATCACTTACTTATCCACCAGAGAATGGTTTTTGGTGTTAGAGATTTGTATGGGCTCCCCCAAATTTGGTCTGTCATACAAAAGTCACATTTTGAAAAAAAATGAGTGAGTGGGAAGGATAGAGGCTTAGCAATACCAATCTCAAAGTATACTACAAAGCTGCAGTCATCAAAATACTTTGGTATTGAGTAAGGCCTAGAGAGATTGATCATAAAATAGATTAGGTACAAAATATACAGAATTGAGTAACCCAGTGATTGATAAATTCAAAGACAAGAATTCACTATTCAGTAAAAACTGCTGGAAAAACTGGCAAGTAGTCTATTGATAAAGTGAGAGTTCATGAGCAAATGAGATAGATTCATAGGAGATAAAATGTATAATTTTGATTACATAAAATTAAAAAAGATTTTTTTGCACAACCAAACCAATACAGCTCAAATTAGAAGAAAAGCAGGAAACCAAGTTGGGGAATCTTTGCAAGTTTCTTTGACAAAGGTCTTATTTCTAATGTATATATATATATATATATATATATATATATATATATATATACATATACATATATGTATATATATATATACATATATATATATATATGGAACTGACTCAAATTTACAAGAAAAAGTCATTCCTCTGATAAACAGTTTAAGGATGAGAATAGGAAGTTTCAGAGGAAGAAATCTAAGCTATTAATTAACCTTGTGAAAAATGCTCTAAATCACTAATAATTAGAGAAATATAAATTAAAATAATTTACAAGTACTACTTTATATCCATCAGATTGACAAATGCTATAAAGGGGTTATGAAAAAAGAAATATATGAATGCACTGTTGGTGGAACTGTGAATTAGTCTAAGCAATTTTGAATTATGTTCAAAAAGTTATACTGCTCATACCCTTTAATCTAATAATATTGCTATTAGGGTCTATATCCCAAAATGTTCAAAGAGGAAAAAGACTCATAGGTCCAAAAGTATCTACAGTGGCTCTTTTATGTAGTGGAAAAGAATTGGAAACTATGAGGGTGCCCATTAATCAGAGAAGGGCTGAAAAAAAATTGGTATATGAATGTGATAGTATACTATTATACTATAAGTAATGATGGAGGGAATGATTTCAGAAAAATATGGGAAGACTTGTATGAATTTAGACAAAATGAAATGAGTGGAGAACAATATATATATAATTACAGGAATATTGGGAAGATGTCCAACTTTGAAAGACTTAGTAATTGTGATCAACACAATGACAACCATAATTCCAAAAGACTTAGAGTGAAACATACTATCCACCTCCAAATAGAGAATTGATGGACTCAGATTAAAGATTAAAGACTATTTTCTTCTTATCTCAACTCTTTCTTTCCAACATGGTTAAGGTGGGAATTTATTTTGTGTGACTATACATATTTATAATAGGTTTTTTTCTTGCCTTCTCAATAGGTGAGGGAGGTGCTGGGAGGAGATAATTTAGAATTGAAAATAAAGTTGATTTTTAAAAAAAGGAAAAAAATGAGTGGGAAAAATTACTGCTTCTTTTTTTAATTTAAGGCAATGGGGTTAAGTGACTTGCCCAAGGTCACACAGCTAGGTAATTAATAAGTGTCTGAACTCAGGTTCAGCTGGCTCCAGGGCCAGTGCTCTATCCACTGTGCTACCTAGCTGCCCCAGTCATTTCTTCTTAAAGTAAATTCATGCCATAGAAGGGATATTTTAAAAATGAATATTTGGAAATATTTCCATCATCATGTGATTTTGTTACTGAAAACAATATAAAAATGTAGTTCATAAAACTTGCATACACCTTCCATTTTGCAAGAGTATTAGGCATCATGGAATATGGAAATTTATTAGCCAAATTTCAACAAGTAGATAGATGATATAGGGCAGGCAGCTAGTTTATTTAGTTAATTTTTTGAACCATTAAAGAGATGATTAAAATAGAAAAGACTTGCACATTTATACTGATAAATGCTTAAAACATTATCATCCAAATGAAAATATTCTGTGGGTTTTCAACCCAATTGTTAGAACTATAAATTTGGGGGCAGCTAGGTGGCACAGTGGATAGAGCACCGGCCCTGGAGTCAGGAGTACCTGAGATCAAATCCAGCCTCAGACACTTAATAATTACCTAGCTGTGTGCCCTTGGGCAAGCCACTTAACCCTATTTGCCTTGCCAAATCCTAAATAAATATATATATGCATACCTTCCAACTATTTTGCAAGAGTAATTCACATCATGGAAGAAGATCGATTAGCCAAATTTCCACAAGTAGGTATCAGATATAGGGCAGCTGCTTTATTTTATTTTATTTTTTTTACCACTAAAGAGGTAATTAAAACACAAAATATTTACAAGTTTATATTGATGAATACTTAAAACATGAAACACAGGCTCCTATAAACAGATATAGAATATGTAAGTCACTTTAAGGACTCCTAGAAACCCATCACCTCTCTTTTAAACTCTGGGAAGATAAAATGATTCTTGGGGAACTTGTAGGACTGCTGAATAGATTTAGGTTTCATTTCAGATCCATCTGTACTATAAAGGCAATAATTCATTCAAGGTCCACATCTTGTGGTTCCCCCTACTGACCTTGGTTATAATCGCCACTAAGAAATGTATAACTGCAGGAAACACTTCTTCCCAGATTTCCCAATGACTACAAGTTCAAGAAGTAGCCATCAAATCTAGAAACATCCATCTGATATTCTTTGTTCACTAGACAGTTCTATTCAGAGAAAGAAGTGCATAACTGGAGTCATCTAGGGATTTGAGGTCCAGTATCATTGGGTTCATCTATTGTTTTGTGCTCATGTGCCGTTTTATCTTTTTCCTTTCTTTGTATCCCCATTACTTAGCATAGTGACTGAAGTATAGTAGAAACATAATAGTATCTATTAATTAACTGACTTCTCTATATGCATAGCCACCATAACTCCTGATTGGTAAGGGAATAGGAAGGCAAATCCCCTATCTTGCTATCTCTAGAAGACCATTGGAGAGCAATTAATATCCTAGCACTCTTAAAAAATGGGAAGAGAGAAAGCTAGAATAAACTTTTCTCCTTTTTTAAGTCTAGTACAGAGGCTAGAAGCAGCTGTTATTGGGACTCAGTGTGGCTCAGGGTACTCACCTCTCCCTGCTCTAGTCATGCTATTTTATACTTAGTTGATAGCCTGGAAAACATGACTTCTCTTTTGAAAAAAAATTTTTTTTTCATTTAACCATTCTTCCTCCCCCCTCCACCCACAATTGGAAAAAAAACCCAAAGCCCTTGTTTGTTTGTTTTTTGATTTTCAATATTCATTTTTGATAAGATTTTGAGTTTCATAATTTTCTCCCTTCTTCCTTTCCCTACCCCCCCTCCCCTTGACAGCAAAGTAATTTGTTTTATCAGATATAAAAAAGGCCCTTGTAACAAATATGGATAGTCAAGTAAAACTAATTCCCACATTGACTACTTTCAAAAAATGTGCATATGTCAATCTGTACCCTCAGTTCAACACTTCTCTGTAGGGAAATAGGTAACTTGCTTCATCACCAGTCCTCTGGAATTATGTATGATAATTGTATTTTTTAAAATTCTTAAGTCTTTCAGAGTTGGTTGTTTTTACAATACTGTTATTGTTGGAATTCTTCTTTTGCTTCTTTCTACTAATTTTATTCTGCTTCAGTTCCAAGTCTTCTCAGGATTCTTTGAAACCTCCCTTATAGCAAATAGCATTTCATTACATTCTTATATGATTATTTGTTTATTCCCCAATAGGTGGACACCCCTTTAGTTTCCAGTTCAGCACCACAAAAAGTGCTGTTATAAATATTTTTTTTGTATGGATCCTTTCCCTTTCCCTTTGAATTCTTTGTGGGGTATAGAGCTGGTAGTGGTAATGCTGGGTCAAAGGGTATACTTGGTTTAATAAGGAGGTGTGACTTCTCAGTGGGAGAAGTAGGGCTCTCCAGTTCTAACATTTATTGACTTTTCACTCCCACTTTATCTTTATAAGGAGAATTACTAATTACAGTAATGTTACTGTTGGCTCTAGTCTTGAATTTCTAAAGTGTAGGGGAGGAGGGCTGAGGGATGGGGTGTCTAGAGGAAGGGGGAGTGAGTGAGTAAAAAGGTACTCGATGAACAACTATGAATCATGTATAATACAAGTTTATTGCCATTGAAAAAAGGATCACTAAGCACAAAAGAATTATAATGTATAACAGAATTATTAACTAGTACAATCAGTCAAGAGATATTTAAGCCTCATTAGGACATAAACATATATATTATAAATATATATCTATATAAATTAGTTTATATTTTGTCTCCACTGGGAACAGCTTCCTCAACTAGAAAGTGGGCTCTTCTTTCTGGTAGCTTCTGACTCTTTTCTTATCACCAGTTACCTCCTACTCATGCTCAAAGTCACAACTTTGCCCTTGATTCTATGCTTGATTTTGCCATAGGTGCAAGTAAAGACCTACTAAAACAGAAGACAAATGAGGAGGGAGACAAAAGCATCCAGGAGCCCTAATGCAGGCATACTTGGTTAAATCATCAGGGCAAGATCTGCACCATGTCTAAATCAAAAATAAGCATAAATCAAAACAAAGCAAAGGCTTTATATTTACAATATTTTTTTTTTGGAGAGCAGAAGTTTTTTTTTTTATTTTATTTTGTTTTGTTTTATTTTATTTTATTTTTTAATTCTCATTTTGTACAAATGTTTTTTTTTACATTAATAAAATATTCTTGTTTAAGAGTAAACAAAATACCCCCCCACCATGATATAGACTTGCTTGGGCGATAAAGTAAAGGGGAGAGAAAAAAAATTAAAATTAAAAAAATAATAGTAATAATTGTAGGTATGGCCAGGTGGCGCAATGGACGAAGCACCAGCCCTGGAGCCATGAGCACTGGAGCCCACATCCAGCCCCATAGACCCAACAATCACCCAGCTGTGTGACATGCAAGCCACCTGATCCCCACTGCCCTGCAAAAAACAAAAAGAAGAAAAAAAAAGATCCAAAATAAAATAAAATAGTAATCATAGTAGGGGTGGCTGGGTGGCAGACAGATCATTGGCCCTTGAGCCAGGAGCACCCGGGTCCAAATCCGGCCTCAGACACCCAAAGATCACCCTGCTATGTGGCCCCAGGCAGGCCACCCAGCCCCGTTTGCCCTGCACCCTCCCCCAAATAATAATAATAAAAAGCGTGCTTCAGTCTTTGTTCCAACACCAACAACTCTGTCATGGGCGGATCTCATTCTTTATGGTAAGTCCATCACAAAAGTTGCTTCAATATTTTTCCACCGTTGCCATTGCTGATCGCAACTCCCTCCTTTCTTATTTTTCCACTACCATGTACTATATTTTCTCTCTCCTTTCACTCTGACTCTGCTGTTGGGTCACTGAGTGGTACAGCAGACAGATCCCTGGTCCTGGGGCCAAGAAGCCCTGAGCCCCCATACCACCCCTTAGGCCCAGAATCCACCTGGCCCTATGGTCCTGGGCAGGCCTTCCAATCCCAGCTGCTTGCAAGAAGTAAAAAAAGAAAATGTATTATATCTGACCACTCTCCCCAATGGTCCATCCTCTCCTCCTTTATTCACATCCCCACCCCTTCCCCCTGCTCCCCCCTCCTTCTTACTCCAGATGTCTATATCCCATTGAGTATATTTGCTGTTTCCTCTCCTAGACATCTCTGATGAGAGCAAAGGTTCCTTCATTCCCCCCTTGCCTCCCCCCTTCATTGCAATAGCTCATTGTAATAAAGAAAAATCTTATTATGTGAAATATCTTGGCCTATTCCCCCTCTCCTTTTTCTTTCTCCCATTCCATTTCCCTTTTTTTCTATTGACTCCATTTTTACACCATATTTTATCTTCAAATTCAGCTTTCTCCTGTGCTTCAACTATAGAAGCTCCCTCTACCTGCTCTATTAACTGAGAAGGTTCATATGAGTATTATCAGTGTCATTTTTCTATGCAGGAATACATGCAGTTCATCCTCATTAAGTCCCTCATATTTTCCCCTTCTCCTCCAATCTCCATGCTTCACCTGAATCCTGTATCTGAAGATCAAACCTTCTGTTCAGCTCTGGCCATTCCAAAAGGAACATTTGAAATTCCCCTGGTTCATTGAAAGTCCATCTTTTTCCCTGGAAGAGGACATTCAGCCTTGCTGGGTAGTTCATTCTTGGCTGCATTCTAAGCTCTTTTGCCTTCTGGTATATTATATTCCAAGCCCTAGGAGCTTCCAATGTAGTTGCTGCTAAGTCCTGTGTGATCCTGACTGCAGCTCCATGATATTTGAACTGTGTCCTTCTTGGCTGCTTGTAATATTTTCTCTTTGACTTGGGAGTTCTGGAACTTGGCTATAATATTCCTAGGGGTTGGTTTTTTGGGATCTCTTTCTTGGGGGGGGGGAATCTGTGGATTCTCTCCATTTCTATTTTACCCTCTGCTTCTAGAATATCAGGGCAATTTTCCTGTAGTAATTCTTTGAAAATGATGTCAAGGCTCTTTTCCTGATCATGACTTTCAGGTATTCCAATAATTTTTAAATTATCTTTCCTAAGTCTGTTTTCCATATCAGTTTTTAAAATGAGATATTTCACATTTTCTTCTAATTTTTCATTTTTTTGGTTTTGAAGTATTGATCCCTGATTTCTGGTAAATTCGTCAATCTCCCTGAGTTCTATGCTTTGTCTGAAGGATTTGTTCTCCTCAGAGTTTTCTTATCTCTTTTTGCATCTGGCCAATTTTGCTTTTTAAAGCATTCTTCTCCTCAATAACTTTTTGAACTGTTTTATCCATTTGACCTAAGCTGTTTTTTAGCATGCTATTTTCTTCAGCATTTTTTTGGATTTCCTTGACTAAGTTGCTGACTTCATTTTCATGTTTTTCCTGCATATCTCTCCTTTCTTTTCCCAGTTTTTCTTCCAACTCCCTCATTTGATTTTTTTTTAGGTTTTTGCAAGGCAAATGGGGTTAAGTGACTTGCCCAAGGCCACACAGCTAGGTAATTATTAAGTGTCTGAGACCGGATTTGAACCCAGGCACTCCTGACTCCGAGGCCGGTGCTTTATCCACTACGCCACCTAGTCATTTGATTTTCAAAGTCTTTTTTGAGGTCTGTCATAGCCTGAGCCCAATTTCTGTTTCTCTTGGAGTCTTTAGATGCAGGAGCTTGTGCTTCCTCATCTTCAGACTGAGTGTTTTGACCCTTCTTGGGCTCATTTGCAAAATATTTCTCAATGGTCTTCCTCTTTTTTCTCTGCTTGCTCATTTTCCCAGCCTGGGCCTGGTTTTGGGGTGCTTCCTGAGCTTTTGGGGCACTCCCACAAGGGTCTCAGTGTGTGAGGCTCTGTCCTCCCTCCTGGTCTGTGAATGACCATAAGTGCCCCCTCTGCCACGGGGCTGAGGTAGGGGGGCCTCTGCTGTTCTATGGGGGGGGCCTAGACTTCGATCAGGATCTGATTGTGGTCAGAGCCCCAGAGTCCTGTTCCAGGGGCAGAGGACAGAGCTCTGCAGTCTCTCTTCACTCCCCTCCCTCAGCTCAATGGGCTAATGCCCTGGGGGCTCCTGCTTACAGGCTCCACCTGCTTCTGTTTCTGGATCAGGGCTTCTGAAAGACCAGGCTGCTGACTGTGTGCCCTGAGGGCTGGGCTCCACATGCTCGCTCTGGCAGAGGTCCCCCACTGTTCTCCCACTTTGTGCCCAGTGTTCCCCGGGGTGCAGCTCAGGAGACTCCCCCGCTGCTGTGAGCTGCGGCTCCCAGCGCCCTGGGGCTGCCTCCGGGAGGCTGAAGTTCTTTTGTTCTGGCAGGTCACCCCTCCAACCTGGGGGAGCAGAGCCTTTCTGCTCTTTTCCAGGTTACCTTGAGTAGGAGAACTACCTCACTGGGTCCCTTTGTGGGTTATGTTTCTCGAAAGTTTAGTTAGAGTCCTTAGTTTCAAGTTTTATCAGAGAGCGCCTAAGACTCCCTTCTTGTCGCCATCTTGGCTCCGCCCCGACCCTATTTACAATATTTTGATTATATAAATGTTCACAATCAAAATAACTTCAAACCTTCAAAATAGTAGTAAATATCTGTATTTCATTTATCTGGAAATACCATCCTACACCATTGAGTTTGTTCTAGATACTGATTGAAGTCTCTTAAGAATCTTCTTTTTGGTTCTCTGGAAGATGAGATAAATTCAGTTCCCCCAGGAAATAAACTAGATTAATTTTTTTCTTGATTTTTTTCTCTTCAGTCAATACAGGAAGGAAGTTTTCCAGACTATACTGTACTTGCTAACTCCTTTATAAATGTTCCCCACGATGTTTCTTTATAACACAATCTTTGATAGTACTCATGAAGAAGTTGGTAAGTAATGAATATTTTAAAAAATAGTTTTTATTTAGGGTTTGTTTGTTTTTTTGCAAAGCAATGGAGTTAAGTGGCTTGCACAAGGCCACACAGCTAGGTCGTTGTTAAGTGTCTGAGGCCGGATTTGAACCCAGATACTCCTGACTCCAGGACCGGTGCTTTATCCACTGTGCCACCTAGCTCTCCCTAAAAAATATTTTGAAATAAATAACAGGGTATTCTTGAACCAATTACTGTTGTGGAAAGGAATGACTGTGAATATATCAAGGACAAAGAAGAAACCTACATGAAGCAATGCAGAGTAAGTAAGTAACCAAAAGAAAAATAGACAAAATGATCTCAATAATATGAATGAAGTCAACATTAGATAGCATTAAAAACAGTATTAAAATTTAGATAAGTGATTAAATTATTTTTTAAAATTTGTAATTAATTAATGAGAAAGAAGTTTGAACAATAAGTGTATTTAATCATATCCCTTCATTGTGATGGATGTGTGGATGAAAAAATTCAACACATAACAATGAGCTCAATGGCATGCTATCTTTGTTTTTAAGTTGGTTGAAGTATTCTCTGCATCTCCAATGGTCTATTTTGAGACATCCCCCCTTTTTCTTCCTTGTTTCTTTTGGCAGTTTCAGAAATTTTTTCTTTTAAAAAGAAATTAATAAATTTTTATTGACAAATTTTATTTTGGCACATCATACAAAATACTAGTATACTCGTAATTGAGTATGTGCAGTCTCTAAGCAATAAAATGTCTGTGTTAACAATAAAATAAAATGATATAGTGATTGCAAGCTTACATTTTAGTAGTGTTCCTCGTGCTAAAAGAAAAGCTAGATGTGTATTTTTTATGATTGTACCAAAGTTTCACAACATTTTTATCTGAATTTTAATGCTGCTTAAATTGCCTTCATTCATATTGTTGAAATCACTGTGCACATTGTTCTCTTGGTTTTGTTTTGTTTAATCTGCATTGCTTCATACAGGTTTCTCCATTTTTTAAAAATTGTTTAGAGTCATTCCTTAAGATAAAGTAATCAGTACAATAATATCCCTTTACATTTATATGACATAAATTCTTTGACAACACAATAATATTTCATTGAATTTATATGCCACAGTTGGTCCAGTCACTTTCCAAGTACTGGGGACATAATGGTTCAATATTACAAATAGACTAATCAGGAAAAACAGTATACAAAATAAATAGAACAAAAGAGTGAAACTGAGCACTATATAATTATAATGACAAAATTTGATACCAGAGAAGAATTGAACATATGTACCTCCTTTCTTCTTTGCACAGGTGGAGGACAATGAGTGTGCTGTACTGCATATACATTCAGATATGGTTGATGTCAGTTTTGTGAAATACTTTAAAATTTTCTTTTTTGCTTAAATATTTGCTAGGGAAATGAAAAGGGGAATGATACATTAGGAAATTAGGGTGATATAAAAATGAAGACTATCAATAAAATAAGAATTTAAAAAAGAAACTAATTCTATGAATATTTTCATAAAGATAGATCTTTTCTTATCAATAAACTCTATGGAAAATAAACCTAATTGTGGACTGCATCAAATGATATGAACAATTTTATAATGTTCTTTGTATAATTCTGATTCCATTTTTCAGAATCGTTGGATCATTTCAAAGCTCCACCAGCAGTGAATTATCATGTCTCATCATGCTCCATCATTTCCATCTTTGGCAATTAGATGGGTGTAGGTAATATCTTATAGTTGTTTTAATTTGTATTTTTCTAATTATTATTGATTTTGAGCATATTTTAAGATGGATGTTGATAGTTTACATGCATTCAAAGTATGGATGGAAGATAATTCATTGATTTATATTTTGAAAAAAACTAAATTGGGTTTCACCATCCAGAGTTGCAGATAGGCTATTAGTTGGGCATGCATTACCAGGCAATGAAGACCAAAGTGGATACTGATATTCTATCTAGGTTCAGTGCATTGAAAACTTTGATGTTTCCCATGGAAAGTGTGAAGGTTATCTTTGATGTGACAGAGTAAACCCTTTGGCACAAGAAAATTCAACAAAGAGTCTGTGACTTCCTCAGAAGAGCATATTTTGATCACTGATAAGATGAAAGTCTCCAAAGATGCCAAGATATTTATAGCAGCATTTTGTGTTTTAGCAAAAATTGGAAATAAAGTAGATGAAATATGAGGTCTAGTGGACAGAGCCTTGAACCTATGAGAATCACTTATACAGAAAGACTTAAGTTCAAATGTAACCTCAGACTTCGCTATTAAACCCTGGGCAAGTCCCTTAAATTTTTTATGCCTCAATTTTCTCACCTTTAAAGTGGGAATAATAATAATAATAATATCTATTTTGAAGAGTTATGTGGATGAAGAAGATAATATTTGAAACAAAGCTGAAAGGGCTATAAAATCCTAGTTATTATTATTATTATGCCCATTTATTGGGAAATGGTCAAACAAATTGTGGTAGATCAATAGTACTGTGCAATACAAAATGGTGACTATAATGAATATAGAGAAATATGGATTTTAAATGATCTGAAGCAGTGTCAAGAGAACAGTTTACACAATGATTACAACAATGTAAATGGAAAAAAGAACCACAAAGCCATCAAAAGTGAATGTTGTGGGGCGGCTAGGTGGTGCAGTGGATAAAGCACCAGCCCTGGAGTCAGGAGTACCTGGGTTCAAATCTGGTCTCAGACACTTAATAATTACCTAGCTGTATGGCCTTGGGCAAGCCACTTAACCCCATTTGCCTTGCAAAAACCTAAAAAAAAAAAGTGAACTTTGCAAAGTTATAAAAAACAAGCATGGCTCCAAAGAAGAACTATGATAATTATGAGACCAACATCATTCCTTTAAAGGTGTGAGACCTATAGAGGTGTGAAACATTGCTCATATTTTCCAATTTTTTTCAGTATTCACTAACTTTACTGATTTTTAAAAGTCTTTCTCTTAAAACAATATTATTTATTATATGGGATGGATCTCAAGGAGAGGGAGAGATTTCAGTAAAAAAAACAAAAGAGCAATAATTTTTAAGAAAATAGTATGCCATTGGTGGGAGTAAATTTTATAGCATCAAACCTTTACTGCTTCATTTATTCTTGGATGATTAGCAATGAGTACAGCTTAATGAAAATGTGTTAGAGAAATGCTACAGGCCAAGAAAAGGGGTGCAACCCTTAAGGGCTTGAGATAAGCTCCTCAGAAGGCATCCTGCTATTCAAAAAGTGTCAGATTATTATGGAAATGTTTTTCATACTTACACATGTACAGCCTATATCAAATTGTTTGCTTTCTCAATGTGTGGGGAGGGAAGAAGGGAGAGAATTTGGAATTCGGAGTTTTAAAAATGAATGTTATGAGTGAAGACAGTTTCCCAGAAATTCCTTCCCCCCAAAACTCCAAAAGCCAAAAAATTATGACTCTAGTCAAAATTTAGAGGGGCAGAAGCCACAGAAAGACTGAGTGATACATTTTGTCAGTCCAAGATAACTTAGAAATTCTGTGGGAAAGGTGTTTCACCAGGTTCAGGGATTGGAAAAAAGCTGCGGCCACAGTGCAGCCCAGCCCAGCCCAGGGAACACAGGCAACAGATTGAAGGGGCCGTGAGAGAGCCCTACTACAGTGGAATGAGTGTAGAGTGAGGAGCACCAGCTGCAGAACCTGCAGCGAGAATCAGGAATAACCAGCCTGCACCTCCAGAGCACAGCCCACAGATGGTAAGGGGAGACTGCAGAAATCTCTCTGCTCTCTCTGGGGTAGGACTCTACTGTTTGCCCACACTCAGATCCAGGTTGCAGTTTGGCCTTCCATACTAAGATAGCAGGGATCCTCCTCACAGCTCCAGGGCAGAGGGGAGTGCCCATGGTTATCTACATATCAAAGCACAGACAAGAGAGCATAAGACCTTGGAGGAATAAAGGGCAGAGTGGGGTGTCCCAAAAAAAACCCCAAAGTGGGTGACCGAGTAATACTCAAAAGCTCAGAAAGCATCCCCAAACCAGGCACAGGCTGTAGAAATGAGTAAAGAGAGAAAAAAAGGAATACCATTGAGAAAAACTTTGTCTATGATCCAAAGAATCCTCCTCAATTTGAAGATGAGGAAGTACAAGCTCCTGCAACTAAAGACTCCAAGAAAAACAGAAGTTGGGATCAGGCTATGACAGAGCTCAAAAATGATTTTGAAAATCAACTAAGGGAGATAGAAGAAACATTAGGAAAAGAAATGAGAGGGATGCAGGGAAAACATGAAAAAGAGGTCAGCAGCTTAGTCAAGGAGATCCAAAAAAATGCTGAGGAAAATAACTTGTTAAAAATCAGCATAGGTCAAATGAATAAAACAATTCAAAATGTTACTGAGGAGAAGAATATTTTAAAAAGCAGAATTGGCCAGATGGAAAAGGAGATAAGAAAGCTCTCTGAGGAAAACAAATCCTTCAGATGTAGAATGGAGTTAAAGGAAGCTGATGACTTTACAAGAAGTCAAGACAATACTTCAACACCAAAAGAATGAAAAATTAAAAGAAAATGTGAAATATCTCATTGAAAAAACACCTGATCTAAAAAACAGATTCAGGAAAGATAATTTAAATATTATTGTGATACCTGAAAGCCATGATCAGGAAAAGATCCTTGACCTCATTTTTGAAGAATTCCTACAGAAAATTGCCCTGATATCCTGGAAGCAGAGGGCAAAATAGAAATGAGAGAATCTATTGATCTTCCCCAGAGATCCAAAAAAAAAAACAACTCCTAGGAATATTGTAGTCAAGCTTCAGAACTGCCAAGTCAAAGAGAAAATATTACAAGCAGCCAGAAGGAAACAATTCAAATATTGTGGAGCTTCGGTCAGGATCTCACAGGACTTAGCAGCAACTACATTAAGGGCTTGTAGGGCTTGGAATATAATATTCTGGGAGGCAAAAGAGCTTGGAATGCAACTGAGAATCAACTACCCAGCAAAACTGAACATCCTCTTTCAGGGGAAAAGATGGACTTTCAATGAACCAGGGGAATTTCAAATGTTCCTGTTGAAATGACCAGAGCTGAACATAAAGTTTAATCTTCAAGTATAGGACTCAGGTGAAGCATAGAGAGTGGAGGAGAAGGGTAATTTATGAGGGACTTAATGATGATGAACTGCATGTATTCCTGCATAGAAAAATGATGCTGATGATACTCATATGAAATTTCTCATTTAGGGGCGTCTAGGTGGTGTAGTGGATAAAGCACCGGCCCTGGAGTCAGGAGTACCTGGGTTCAAATCCAGTCTCAGACACTTAGTAGTTGCGTAGCTGTGTGGCCTTGGGCAAGCCACTTAACCCCGTTTGCCTTGCAAAAAAACCTAAAAAACTTCTCATTTGATAGAGGAGCTTTTATAGATGAAGCACAGGAGAAAGCTGAATTTGAAGATATAATATATTGTAAAAATGGAGTCAATGGTTAAAAGGGAAATGCACTGGGAGCAAGGGAAAGGAGAGGTGGAATAGGCTAAGATATTTTGCATAAAAGATATACATATACATACATGTACATATATATATATTTACAATGAGCTTTTGCAATGATATGGAAGGGGGGGAAGGCAAGGAGGAATGGGGTTAAATGACTCTCATCAGAAATGGCTCAGAGAGGAAACAGCATACACACTCAATAAGGTATAGATATCTGGAGTAAAAAGGAGAGGTGAGCGGAAGGGGAAAGAGGGGGATGTGGGTGATGGAGAAGAGGGTAGATCATGGGAGAGAGTGGTCAGATATAACACATTTTCTTTTTTACTTCTTGCAAGGGGCTGGGATTGGGTGGCCTGTCCGGAACCATGGGGCTGGGTGGTTGCTGGGTCTCCGGGGTGGTATGTGGCCTTGGGGCCTCTTGGCCCCAGGGCCAGTGATCTGTCTGCTGCACTGCTCAGCTACTCTGCAGCAAATTTTAGAAGAGGGACAGAATGAAAGGAGAGAGAAAATATAATGTATGGTAGTGGGGAGGAATGGATGGAGGGAATTACAATTAGCAACAGCAACAGTGCAAAAATATGGAAGTAACTTTTATGATGGACTTATCATAAAGAATGTGATCCATCTGAGACAGAATTGATGATATCAAAACACAGAATGAAACGCATTTTTTTTCTCTTTCCTTTATTTCTCATGAGAGTCTAATTTTTTGTGGGGGAGGGAGTATTATGTTTACTCTTAAACAAGAATATTTTAGTAATTTATAAAAAAATCACTTGTACAAAAAAGACTTATAGCAGCTCTTTTTGTGGTGGCAAAGAATTGGAAATTAATGTAAATGTCCTTCAATTGGGGAATGGTTTAACAAAATGTGGTATGCGTATGTGATGGGACACTATTGTTCTATTGTTCTATCTAGGAGGGATGGGAATTCAGGGAAGCCTGGAGGGATTTGCATAGACTGATGCTGAATGAAATAAGCAGAACCAGAGGAACATTGTGCAACCTAGCAGCAACATGGGGTTGATGACCAACCTTGATGGACTTGCTCATTCCATTAGTGCAACAATCAGGCACAATACTTTATTTTTCTTCCTTAAGGATATGATTTCTCTCTCATCACATTCAACTTAGATCAGTGTATACCATGGAAACAATATAAAGACTAACAGACTGCCTTCTGGGGGGGGGTGGGGGAGGGAAGCAAGATTAGGGGAAAAATTGTAAAAAATTCAAAATAAAATAAAAATAAAAATAGAGAAAAAATGAATGTTAAAAATTGTTTTTGCATATAACTGTGGAAAATAAAATACTAAAAAAAGAAATAAAAGAAAAAAGAAGTTGGATATACAATGGTCTAATGCAAGATCTAAGATAGGGGCAGCTAGGTGGCGCAGTGGATAGAGCACCAACCTTGGAGTCAGGAGTACCTGGGTTCAAATCCGACCTCAGACACTTAGTAATTACCTAGCCATGTGGCCTTGGGTAAGCCACTTAACCCCATTGCCTTGAAAAATCTAAAAAAAAAAAAGATCTAAGATGAACAGTTGGTACTTCAAAAAATCCACTGGTACATGACCATGAGCATATTCCATGATGGTTTTGGACTCTGGGGCCAAGAGTATGCCATTACTTATTTCTCACAAAGTTTAGTCCAAGAGAGCATCACCTACTGGGAGAATATATACATATTTCATTTTCCAAAATCATATATATATATATATACTTGTTTGTTTTTTTGCCAGGCAATGGGATTAAATGACTTGCCGAAGGTCTCACAGATAGGCAATTATCAAGTGTCTGAGGTCAGATTTGAGCTCAGGTCCTCTTGACTCCAGGTGCTCTATCCACTGTGCCACCTAGCTGCCCAGAGATTATATATCTTTTTGTAGGGTGATTTTAATTAATGAATAGTTTGCTGAGAGGCAGAACATTTGAAAAGTCAAATAGCCAGATGGTAGAAGACAGTATTGACAGAAGTGGTAGATGATCAGTATAAAATGAAGGAAGAAGAACCACATGGGAGAAGACCACCATTTTGTTTTAGAACTTTGGAATCCAGCCAGTTGTAGGGTTGGGTGCTCTATTGCCTACTACCGGAAGACAGATTGGTAAATCACTACTACAGAAAGGCTAAAGTTATTTGGGTATTTGCACTGTCAGGGACAATAATGGTGAGCCCTCAAGAACCAGATTGGGGGAGATAAGACCATGAGGCCACCTAAGAAGGTTCAAATTGGTCCAGGCAGGAAACACAGAGCAGAGCTTCCATGTTGATCAGGAGTGGTATCTGGCCCAGGAATGGCTGTGTACCTTCAGCCTAGCCAGCTAGAAAGACTCATGCTCAAAATAAACAAATAGAACCAAAAAAAAAAAAAAAGTAGGAGTTCCAGCTGATGCCCAACAATGCCAAAACCAAACAAGATGAATGTCTGCACCAAAGAGGCTTACATAGAAAGCAGAGAAGTTTAAAGTTTAAGCATTTTTTTCCTCTGGATATTGCTTCATTTTCTGCCTGGCTACACTAATTTTGAATTTCTTTTACTTCTGCACCATGCAGGCAACCCACTCTCAACCTGCACTACTCAACTTTCTTTTGGGTGTTATCTTCTCCTATTAAATGGGAAACTTCTTAAAGACAAGGCTGCCGTTTTTGTCTTTGTAACCCCAGGACTTGGTTCAGTGTCTGACTAAGTGCTTAATAAATTTTTATTGACTGTTGACTAGTGAGTACATGAGTCTCAGAGGTGAGTGTCTTTCTTCCCAGTATACTGAATGACAAAAGGAGACACTAAAGTAATAATCTCTCATGAATCTGTAGAGAGTTGTACCCATTCATTTATGGGGGAGACTGAGGATGATTTTAATGCTTTGTATTCCCTTTTTTATAGCTTGCTATTCCATCTTGAATAAATATTTGATTTAATGTTCCTGAATGTTTTATGAGTAGTATATACAGTGGAATGAGGGAAGTGAGCTGAATGACCATTTTATTATTATTTAGCTATATAAATTAACATTAATACAGTTATCCCTTCAACATCACAGGGGTTAGGGACATGGCATCCCTGAGATCTGGAAAATTCACAAAAAAGTTTTTGGCCTTTCCTCTGTTTTAGAGAAGAAGTCTGAATTTTAATTTTTTCTTTTTTCTTTTATGAGGTGTTTACCTTATTGTAAAATTTGGGTTGAAATTATATAATGCTCTACATATATATAGTATAATTTCAACTCAGATTTATTTCTTAGTTTCTAAACTCTTTCTGTATCATCTGTTGACCTTCACATGTCATTTGCAGCTTCTGTAAAATTCCCAGAAAGTTCCCATTTAATTCTTATGCCAACCCGTGATTTCTCAAAACCATGATGGGGAAAACTATGATGTGGAAGAGATAACTGTATAATATCTACTAGATGCCAAACTCTGTGCTAAGCATTTATTATTCATTTGATCCTCACAAACTACCCTGAGAAGTGGGTGTTATTATTATCTGCATTTTACAGATGAGGCAAAACATTATTTGACTTGCCTTAGGCCACACCATTATTTAAGTGCCCAAGTCAGATTTGAACTCAGATTTTCTTGATTTCAACACGATGGCCTATGGGAGAGATAATGAAGGCTAGATCTAACATGGTGGACAAGTGAATAGAGGAGAGAACATGAAAGATGTGGTGAAAGTAAAATGAACAAGAATTAGCATTTAATTAGATATGACATAAGAAAAGAGAGGAAAGAGTCAAGGATGACTGAGATCACCAGCCTTAGTGATTGTGAGGGTCTCTACAGAAATAGGGAAGTGGGGAGAGGGGTAGAATTTAGGGGAAAGATACTGAATTCAATTTTGGACATGATGTGTTTAATGGAAGCAGCATGATGGTGCTTTCTAGCATGCCATTGATGATACAAGATTGGAATTTAAGTTAGGTCTTGGGCTAATCACCCTCCTTGGAAAAGTATGCTAATTGATGCCCTTCCATTAAATTGTAACTCCCATAACTGAATACAATGTGGTCTGACTAGGTCATAGTATCTCATGACTAACATCTTTGATTCTAAACACTATTTTTTCTATTAAGTATCCTAAAATTACATTGTTTTTGACTGCCACATTATACTGTTGGCTTATGGTTGTGAGCCTGTAGTTGACTAAAGCATCCCTATTTAATCAATTATCAATTAATCTTATTTATTTATTTATTTATTTATTTATTTATTTGTTTATTTATTTATTTTTGCGAGGCGGTGGGGTTAAGTGGCTTGCCCAAGGCCACACAGCTAGGTAATTATTAAGTGTCTGAAGTCAGATTTGAACTCAGGTTCTCCTGACTCCAGGGCTGGTGCTCTATCCACTGCACCACCTAGCCACCCCTCAATTAATATAATTTTAATTAATTATTTTTAAATTTTATTGCTACATTTGGTTTTTATATTACAAACATTTCCAGATTGCTTTTACTCCATGCAAGATTTCAACAAAGTGAGAAGCAAAACTAACCACCTCAAATGAAAAAGCATTCAACATTACAGTTCTGTAGCACCCCCAGTCTCTTCCTTTCTACTTTTAAGTTTTTTAAAATTAACAGAAATCTATTTTCTCTTTCTTCCACCACTTTACCTTATTGGAAAAAAAAGAGAAAAGAAAAATAAATTTCTCAGAACAAATATGTACAGTCAAACACCACAAATTCTTTCATTGACTATGTACAAAAAATATGTATGCATCAATTCTGCACCCTGAATCCATCACCTCTCTATGAGGAGGTGGCAAGTGTGATTCATCATCATTTCCTCCAGGGCCTTTTCACATGAATTGTTATCTACTCACATAGTTCTCATACCTCTATGTAATTGCATGTTTTAAAGCCCAAGTCTATATTTTATAGGTTTCCTTAAGAAATTACATCTTCTATGTTAGTTTTGCTGTACTACTTGACTCCCTGGGGAAAGGGAAAGGAAAGGATATGTTCAGAAATGAATGTGATGTAAAAACCAAAAGATATCAGTAAAAATAAGAATAAAATAAGAAATTTTATCTTAGGAGAATTGACTTTTTTTCCCCCTTTCTTGTTTTATGATTCTATAAGTCAGTGGAATTGGGTCTCTATTCCTTAGCACATAGACCCTGGTTGGGGATTATTCTGAAGCAATAATCTTAGAATGGAATAGACTTTCAGAAACATTTACTGAATATAGATCTGAAGTTCTTTGCGAACTACAACTGTCTTGTAATACCTCTTTTCAGTCCTCTACAGGACTCATTATTTTTTTTTTCATGTTTTTGCAAAGCAAATGGGGTTAAGTGGCTTGCCCAAGGCCACACAGCTAGGTAATTATTAAGTGTCTGAGGCCACATTTGAACTCAGGTAGTCCTGACTCCAGGGCTGATGCTCTTTTCCACTGTGACACCTAGTCGCCCCTACAGGACTCATTATAATGCCGTTAATATTTATCTACTATACAAGCTTGGCAGCCAGTGGCTCAGTGGATGGTGTATTAGACTTGAAGAGTTCAAATCTAATCTCAGACACTTATTAGCTACGAGACCCTGGGCAAGTTTTTATCTTCTCTGTTTCAGTTTTTTTTTCATGAGATAATAATATTTCCCCTCCAGAGTTGTGAAAATAAAGTGAAATGATATTTGTTAAGTGCTTTGCAAACCTTAAAGGGCTTTTTAAATGGTCTATGGTGAGGGTCAAATGATATGATTGTAAAACTCTTTGCAAATCTCAAAGTGCTATATAATTGCCAGTTACTATAATACTGTGATAGTAGGTTTCAATACAGACTTATTTCAATGATTCTCCTATATGGTCAAGCTTTGACTTTGATTCTCTGTCCTGAAGCCAATCATATTCTGTATAGAAGAGGCAGTGATTAACTATCAATTCATCAATGAGCATGTTTTAAGTTTCTACTCCATACCAGACTCTGCAAGACAATGGAGACACAAAAACATATGGTGCACCCAGACCATGAGCACTAAAATGGAGGCAGATTTTAGCAGATGCTATCCCTGAATTTACTACTTCTGACAAAGAAAGTTAGAGGAATTCCCTTTCCACTGAGAGTACAAGGATGCCACACCCTGGCAAGGGATGCCTTCTCCCCCACTCCCCAACCACTGCCTACCCTATGTCCATCCTGGGCTCTGGGGGGCTGTTCAGGATGGTGCTATCAAATTAGGGATACACCAGAGCTTTGAGTAATTAAAAATTGATGAGATAACACACAAAAGGAACCTGGATACTCCCCCCCTCCCCGCTGCCTCTGCTCTGGGTGAGAGAGTAGCTCTTCATCAACCACCTAAATCATTTGATTTCTGTTTTTCTTCCTTCTTAAAGGATGAGCTAAAGTGAGGAAAAGGCAATCTGCTTTGAAAGTCAGTATCCTGAGTCAAGGACACATCCAAGCTAACTTCGCTCCTCCATTGCTATCATTTCCCTCCCCCTTGATAAAACTAAATTTTGGCAGACCACATTCTTGTTTGAGAAGAGATTTTGATTCTTTCATCTTGAAAAGGGCGTTTTATCTTTAAAAGGTAAAGGATATATCAATACTTCTGGTCTGTGACTCAGAAGGGTGCAGCAGATATTGTGTTTGGAAATCCCAAGGGGGAAAAAATATTAATATCATATCTCTATGTTCAGTATTTTTCAGTTGTGTTTGACTCTTGGCAAAGCAACTGGAGTGGTTTGCCATTTCCTTCTCCAGCTCATTTGACAGATGAGGAAAGTGAGGCAAACAGGGTGAAGTGACTTGCCCAGGGTCATATAACTAGCTTTTTAGGTCACATTTGAACTCAGATCTTCCTGACTGCACTATTTCCTGCATCACCTAACTGCTTTAATATCATATCTAGAAAAGTGCAAATTTCCCTAAAGAGAAGAGCTTAAGTATAAACAAGTCATAATTCATATATCTTGCCCCTAGACCTGAGAGGTGGAAAGATCTGCCTTGGACCCAGGAATCTTGCCTCTGAGACATACTGAATGTATGATGCTAAACAAGTCACTTAACTTCTCAGTGTTTTAGACAATTCTTTAAAACTAAAAGTTGGATGACTAATGTGGAAATATGTTAAACATGATTGTGCATGTATAACCCACATCAGATTACTAGCTGTTATGGGGAGGCGGGAGGGAAGGGAGGAAGGTAGAAAAATGTGGATCTCAAAATCTTACAAAAAGATGAAAACTGAAAACTATCTTTCCGTGTAACTGGAAAAAAATTAATAAAATAACAAATGCATTGATCTCTTCCTCTAAAAAACAAAAAAACAAAATTGCCTAGAAAATATTGGCCTTATTTATCAAAGGAGTTTCTTCATCTGGGAGCTCCATATCCCCATGAAATATATTTTTTCTCCCAATCCTTGGTAAGTAAGTAATCTGAGGCCCTGAATGTAACTTCTCTTTTAAGTCTTCTTTCTTCCATTCCAATTCTCTCATCTCACTTGTGCCTGCTATTGACAATCCAAAGGATTTTTGACTCATGAGGATCATACACTAAGGCGTGGAAGGATTAGACATACTAATGAAATTATGGCTATGTTGAAGTATATCATAGAAGTGTAACTTTCTTCCCTACAGGTTTTTTTCCTCTAGACATTAGTCAGCAGTATCTTCTTACAATAATTCTGCTTGTCTTTTAGCCTGGGGCCAATAGGATTTCCACCATGCTGTCTCCTTCTCATTTGTTTTATGGAGTTTATAGTAAATGAATAGTTAGGCAAACAATCACAATAGCTCAGAGCTCAGTTAGGCAGACACTACCTTCATTTAATTTCTGGTTAGCCCCTGGTTGAAGCAAACTTAGGTTAACTGAAAGATTTATGTAAAGGAGCAACAGAATATGTTATAGTGTTGGTTTCAAGGAAGACAGATCTTTTCTTGGAATTTCCCAATGTCCCTGAAAGATAGGTACAACCAGTAGGTTCAGCCTAAGTTTTCTGCTTTAAGAGGTCTGCAGGGGTCAACAGTCCTCTTCAATTCACCAGTTCCTAGGACAGTCCCTCATATTTTAAATATATATTTATATATAATATAAATTAATAATAAACGCAAATAAAATATCTATGTTTATAACACACACACACACACACACACACACACACACACGGCTGTAGAACGGTAGAAATTGAAGTTAGGAAGACTTACACGTGAATCCAGTCTTTGACACTTGTATAATCATGAGTCAATTGATTGATCCCTTTAACCTCAGTTTTCTTATCTATAAAATGGAGATAATAGGGCCGCTAGGTGGTACAGTGGATAAAGCACCGGCTTGGAGTCAGGAGTACCTGGGTTCAAATCAGGTCTCAGACACTTAATAATTACCTAGCTGTGTGGCCTTGGGCAAGCCACTTAACCCAATTTGCCTTGCAATCCCCCCCAAAATTATAAAATGGAGATAGTACCACGTAGTATTTACCTCACAGGCTTATCATTAGTATCAGTGAGATTGGATATGTGTATTGCTTTGCAAACTTTTAAGTGATACACAAATATCATCATTATTATAATTTTTGTTGCTATTATTATGGTCGCTCTGCCACCTTGTGTCTATATGAGGAAGTCCCACTTCATCAAAGTGGGACACTTCCCTAGGATTGCAACCCTCCTCCACTCTCCCAATGCCCATCACAAAATCTATGGAAGGCTTTAATTTGACAGGTCTATGAATTTAAGAAGTTGCCTTTCAATTGAACTTGCATCAGTGTAGAGTTAGGGAGGGCACCCTAACCAATAAACTAGTAAGGACAGAGTCTAAGGTCCTAAATGACTGAAGAAATGCTGGGTACCATGGATCCATCCAGAGCTGCTCTTGGTCTGGCACTTCCTTGCCTTTTCAACCTAGTCCCCTGTTCCCCATCGTACACTTTTCAATCTAACCATTGGGAAAAGCCCGACTGTTCCTTCCCACTGCTCCGTCCCCATCCCCCTTTCCTTATTCTGTTCATCCTATAAGGTCTAACTCAAGGGCTACCTCTTCTATGGGTCCGTGATGACTTCTAGGCATCATAGTGCTGCCAAAAGAACATTGGATTTAATTAGATTGAATTCCTGGAGTAGCTTAGTAGAGCTTTGAAGAGAGTGCAGGACTTGGAGTTGGGACAAATCAAGTTCAAAGCCACCTTTAGACCTCTCCCCCAGTCACCTAACCTTGATTAACCTCAGTATCTTGTATATAAAAAGATGATAATAATAGCACCTATCTCAGAGTTGTGAAGATCAAATGATGTGCAAATTTTATGTGTGTGTGTAAATATACACTTTGCACATCTTAAATCATTCTATAAATGAATTCCAGCTCTCCTGGTGACTTGGACAGATCATTTCCTAGCTCTAGCCTCAGTTTCCTCTCTGTAAAATGAAAAGTTTGGACTAGTTGACTTCTTCTTCTTAAGGCTTTAAATCTCTGTTCCTATGATTCTCCTGTGGTTCCCAGAGCAGTCAGAACAATTGATGACTTCTTTCAATTGTTCATTAATGATTCTCCTCTGCTTGTGAGCAGCCACCCTTGGTTTTCCAGCCATAGGGGCTGGGTGTGGTATAGTTTCTGAGCCACCCTTTCCTTTGTCTTGGGGCACAGAAAGAAATAATTTATTAGGTCTGAGCATACAGTACCTTTCAGAAGAAAAGTAACAGGTAGGCATGACTAATACTAATGTTCAAAGTGACATAGACTGTGATTTGGTTATGAGTCTTCAGGATCAAGTTTCTCCTGACCAACAAGAGAATGGGATAATATGTCAAGCTCAGAGGCTGACTCTAAGTTCAGTGCTTGGTATTTGCCATTTAAAATTTTTTTTTAAATATTTAATTTATTTATTTTTCCAACCATATGCAACAGTAGTTTTCAACAATCACTTTTTTGGCAAAGGTTTAAGTTTTGCATTTTTCTCCCCCCACCCCAGACAAAAACAATCTAATATAGACTCTACATGTATAACCATGCTAAAATAGATCTATATTGATCATGTTGCAAAAGAAGAATCAAATCTAAATGGAAGAAAAGATGTAGAAAGAGTGACATAATAAATAAGACAATTTTTAAAAATTGAAGATTGGTCTGATTTTAATTACCACAGTTCCTTCTCTAGATATGGATGGTATTTACAGTCATAAGTCTTTTAGAACTGACTTGATTACTGTAATGCTGAAATGAACAAATCCATCATAGCTGATCATAACCCAGTATTGCTGTTAGTGGGACCAGTGTTCTGTTTTTTTCCACTGGTGGCTGCCATTAGCAAAGGGATGGTTTCTGAATTTCTCACCCAGGAACCTGAAGGGAAAGGAACAAGCATTCCACTAAGTTTCAAGCACTATAAAAATATCTCATTTGATCCTCACAAAACCCTACACAAGATAGGTGCTGTCATTATCCCTGTTTTATAGTTGAGGAAACTGAGATAGTTTAAAAGACTTGCCCAAGGTTTTACATAGCTAGTAAGACTCTTAAGGCTGAATTTGAACAGAAGTCTTCTTGTCTTCAGGTGCAGCCCTCTATCCACCTACCTAAGATTATTTGAACTCCAAGTTGGGATTGTATTCCTTGCAATGGGCATTGCCTTCAGCCTTTTAACTATTCAACAAATCAAGAAACCATTTTAAATTATCTGCTATTTGGAAGAACTTGTCCTAGAGATAAAAAAAAATATGAAGTAGACCCTGTTCCCAAGGTGCTTATAATCTAATACAGGTAACTGCAAAGTTAATCTTTATTTACTTAGTATGTAGGTATGTGATGTGGTGGATGAAATAGTGATCAAGGAATAAGGAGGACCTGACTAGGTGTATGGTCTCCTTCAGACTCTTTTTTTTTTTTTCAGTTTTTACAAGGCAATGGGGTTAAGTGGCTTGCCCAAGGCCACACAACTAGGTAATTATTAAGTGTCTGAGGCTGGATTTGAACTCAGGTATCCCTGACTCCAGGGCTGGTGCTCTATCCACCGCACCACTTAGCCACCCCCCCCCTTCAGACTCTTACTAGTGTGACCATGGGCAAGTCACTTAACCTTTGCTTGCCTCAGTTTTTTATCCATAAAATAGGGATAAATAATACTTCAGCTCTGAGAGAAAAGACACATGGTCCAAGATTCTCTTCAGGGAGCAGTACCTGAAAAGAGAAAAAAACTGGGAAGATAGCAGAGAAAGGTCTGGGACTCAGGGCTGAGCTGAGATATCTCCCTTTCAGTAGGAGAGAGCCCATTCACTAGTGATGTCTGATATACTGTGTTTTGTTTCTGTCTCATTCTGTACTTTTTGTTCATCACCTCTTTGTCAGAAGTTGGGAAGCACACTTTCCAGTGATACTGGTCCTCTGGAGTCATGGTTGGTCATTGCATTAATCAGTCTTTTTAAGTCTTTCAAAATTGTTTTTTCTTTATGTGGGGTGGGTGTGTGGGTGGGAGGAAGAGGCAAGGTGGGGTGGGCTGTGCCCCTGTAGATTATACGTGTCCACATGGTTCTGTCTAAATGTGACTGAAGAGAATCTTGAACCACTTGTCTTTTCCCTCAAATCTGGAAGCCAGAAGCATATATATATATATATGGAGTATTATTTTTCCCACCTTCTCAATGAGTGGGAGAGGGATAAAGGGAGGAAGATCATTTGGAACTGAAAATAAAAATAACATTGAATTTTAAAAATAAAAAAATAAGACTTCCCCTAAAGAGCAGAATGACCAGGTTTTGGTCCCAATATCCTGTTTCCCTTCCTGGCAAGAATCACAATCTCGCTTGGAAAAGAGTTGAGCAAGGATGTTCTAGAGATATTTATACATTTCTTCCTTCCAGTCACATTTAGACAGACCCATGTGAAACTACATTACCCACACGAGCACAGCCTTCCTAGCCTTGCCTCTCCCTCAAAATCTGATTAATGTAGTGACCAACCATGACTCCAGAAGACCAGTATCATTGGATAGTGAGCTTCCTGACTTGACAGAGAAATAAGGGACAAGAGGTGCAGAATGAAACATAAATTTACAGATGTAGTCAATACATGGATTTATCTTACTCTACCAGGTTTATTTGTTCTAAGGAAGGAGTTTAAGATTTTTTTTTTTGGAGGGGGGAAGAAGGAAAGGAGGATAGTGATATTGATGCCCCCTGCCCAAAGAAAAAGAAAAAAGCAAAGCATGTCTTTGAAGTATTTAAAAACGCACAGAAGAGAAGGAAGGAAATAATATTTATTAAATGTCTTCTATGTGTCAGACATTATGCTGATTGCTTTACAAAAAATAATATTAAAGAACATTTGCTTAATAGCAAACATGCACAGACACAGGTGCTAAGCACTTTATAACTATTATCTCATTTGATCCTCATCAACAGCCCTGAGAGGTAAATGATATTATCCCCATTTTACAGAGGAGTAAATAAAACTGAGGGAGAGACTAAGTGACTTCTCCAGGGTAACACGTGTAGTGTCCCAAACCATCTGAATTGAACTCAGATTTTTCCCTGGTCCGCAGTGTCACCTAGTGACTACAGAAGAGAAACAAAAAGAAGTTCAAAGGGAAGACCTAAGCAGGAAAGCTTAAAAATAGTGTGTATTTAAAAATAACAAGTTCTATGTCAGAGATCCATGTTTTCATATCTAATCCTCTTATTCTTTTTATGTGAAAATATTTTTTATGTTTGTCAAATTCAAAATAAAAAATTTTTAAAATTCACTTTTTTAGGGAAGATTTTTTTTTTTTTAGGTTTTTTTAAAGGCAAATGAGGTTAAGTGGCTTGCCCAAGGCCACATGGCTAGGTAATTATTAAGTGTCTGAGGTCAAATTTGAACTCAGGTACTCCTGACTCCAGGGCCAGTGCTCTATCCACTGTGCCACCTAGCTGCCCCTAGGGGAAGATTTTTAAAAATAGGTTTGAAAATTCTGTTTTCAAATTCAGTCCTCTTTTTATTTTTTGTATTAGAAAATATTTGTTTGTTTTATGTTTGTTAAGTTCAAATGAAGAAGAAAAAATTTAAAGAAAAAATTCACTCTTTTTTAGGGAAAGATTTTAAATTAGGTTTGAAAATCCTGTTTTCATATATAATCGTTTTAAAAATATTCTGCATATGAAAATATTTGTTTGTCAAGTTCAAAATAAAAAGAAAACATCTAAAGAAAAAGTTTACTTTTTTTAGGGGAAGATTTTAAGATAACTTTGAAAATCCTTTCCCAAATTTTTGAAACATTAAAGTTTTTGCTAGTGAAACATCATTTTTGACAGCAAAAGCTTAGTTTTAAAATGTCCTGGTTATTGTGATGGTTTCATTGTAGTAATCAATGCATGTAAATCAGTTTCTCAATATCACAAGGTATAATACACACTTTGGGAAAGCTCTAACAATAACAATAGTGGATATAAATTTACATTTCAAGTAATCTGCTTGGTGATTTTGAATTTTCTTGGCCGACTTCTCATCAGATCTAATTAGACTGTCATTCATTGTTTTTTGCTTCATAATGTCTCTGATGAAGAATTCCTGCCAGTAATAGAAGAGAAGATGCTACCATTTTCTTGTTCATTTCTTTTATTATATTAGTAGTATTACCTTGGGGGCAGTGGACAGAGCACCAGTCCTGGAGTCAGGAGGACCTGAGTTTCAATCTGGGCTCAAATACCTAATAATTACCTAGCCGTGTGACATTGGGCAAGTCACTTAACCCCACTGATTTGCAAAAGCCAAATAAAAAATAATATTTAGTATTACCTTCCATACAGTTTCTTCTCAGGAAGAATGTCAGACCCTTGAAATTTTGTGAGGGTCAGTTTAGTTAAAAGTAGATAATATAATCTGCAAATCCATTTCACCAGGAATATGCAAACTGTATATGTTTAAAATTAACAAGTGAGAGCACCATGATCAAATTTTCCATCTGGTAGAAATTTTCCTCAAAATATCTTATGAAACATTCGTGGTTTAATTTCTGATTTTTGTTAAAGTAAAACTGAATAGAAATAGGACTTCTCTCACTATAGTGAATGATGTTGGTCATCCCATGGGGGTTCTCATTCCCTACTTTGGGGACAACTGTCCTTGGCAAGTTTCTTTTTTTTGCAAAGCAATGGGGTTAAGTGACTTGCCCAAGGTCACACAGGTAATTATTAAGTGTCTGAGGCCGGATTTGAACCTCCTAACTCCAGGGCCAGTTCTCTATCCATTGTACCACCTAGCTGCCCTGCAAGTCTCTTAAAGTATGAGTTTAGAGTTCTATTTGAGGAATTTTCTCACTGGGAGTTCTCTAACACCAGCAAAATTACAAATTTCATTTTTTAAATAGAGAATTTGGCAGCCCAATGACCACTTGGACCAGCATAGCTAAGTGAAGAGAAGTTTGTCATCAGCAAGCTGATTAATAGGTCAATGAATTCAATGGCCATGGCAACCCATGAAATCAAGAAAAAGACAAAATGTTTCTCAGGGCTATGTGGTTCCCTTCCAAGTCACAGAATCACACAGTCCTTACAGATTCTCTCTAAACATAAATTTCCCTGCCGGTACTCTTAAGTGTGAGAGCCTCGTCCAGTGAAGGTAGAAGTTAATCATATATCAAATCATAAGGGGGATCTGCTGAGGTGCAGGCCCTCTCCTTCTCCAAAAAGGGGCTATTCTCAGTTCTGAACCCGTGCGTGCAGATGATGTTTCTTTTTTTCTTTAGTTTCATAGTCAAGGCAATGCAATCAATCTTATTTGCCTCTCCAAAAAGCCAAGAAGGCAGCTACTATGAAGATAAGTGCAGCTGTAAAGAGGGGCCTGATGAATGTGCCAAACCCATCAATTGGCTTGACTGATACAACTTCTTTACCAGAAAGACAGCAGGGATCTTGCTTCTGAAAAGATACACACACACACACACACACACACACACACACACATATATGAGATATGAGAAGTGCTTTGGGTAGAGGCTTGGGAGCAGGTGTAGACATGCCATAACTATTACTATTACTAGTTGGCTGATGACATGGTGAAGAAACCCAGGCTTCAGAAGCATTCAAAACCGACTTGCCTAAGCTTTGTTAGATGAGGATGGTATAATGGATATAGAGCACAGCCTGGAGTCAGTCAGGAAGATTCATTTTCCTGAGTTCAAATCTGGCCTCAGACACTTACTAGCTGGGTGACTCTGGGTAAGTCACTCAACCCTGTTTGCCTCAGTTTCCTCATCTGTCAAATGATCTAGAGAAAGAAATGGCAAACCACTCCAGTATGTTTGCCAATAAAATCTCAGATGGGGGTCACAAAGAGTTGCAATGGACCAAACAAAAACAAAATCTTCCTTTTTGACTCTTTTCAATTTTTTTTAGTGATTTTGTTCATAATCATTGAGAGTCTAAATTGTAAAGGGAAAGACCTTAGGGTCTTCTTTCCTTGAGGTCAAGGTAGTTCCTGAAAAATGGACCTTCATCCCTGGTCCTTTGTCTATTTGTTCTTTTCCATTCTTGGTGAAAAGAATGGACTCTCATGAGTTCCAAAGGCTGTCAGGAGAGAGCAACCTGCCATCTCAGACTCTGAGTTTGAGAGCCATTGAAACAAACATTCATATCCCCAAGAACAAGGAGCAATCTTTGGAAATGCCTTTCAATCTCTAGCCTAATGGAAGGATTCAACTAGCAGTCAGGCCACTTTTGAATATGTTGGGAGTGTTACCCTGCAAGAATTAAGTTATGAAACTCCTCCTCACTGAGACTGAGTTGGCCTAAGGGAGACTATGACTCAGGTATTACAGGAAAAGTTTTTACATTTTTGAAATAAAATAGTCTCTTGTGAAAACTATACAATGAGTGATTAAATGAAATTGAAGCATTAGTCGTGTCCCTAACAGTGGAGGGGCTATATAGAACACAATACATGGTAAATTTTTGGGATCATCCCCTGGAACCAGGAGAGGAGATATAGGAAGCCTGGCCCTGAGAAAGTGGAACAGGAGTACATTTGTTATGTGTAGGGTCTTATCTGGTCTGAAATTGGGCCCTTACCATTTGTGGGAAAGTCTGGAGAGTTCTCTGTGTAGGACTTGCAATTTTGAATAACCTAGAGAAATTAGCAAATATAGGTGTGTATTGTTGTTCAGTCATTTTTAGATGTGTTCAACTTGTGATCTCATTTCCTTACCTAGTGCATTTTACAGAAGAGGAAACAAACAGGGTTGAGTGACTTGGCCAGGCTCACCCAGCTAGTAAGAGTCTGAGGTCACATTTGAACTCAGGTCTTCCTAACTCCAGGCCAGTGCACTATCCACTATGCTACCTACTTGCCCACAGAAAAATGATATATTCGGTAAGGTGAGTGAAAAGTTGGGTATAGAAAAATGGCAAAAAGAATCTGCTGAAGAACATCAAGAAATGAAACTTTACACTTATATGTCATGAATATATCCTTTTAAAAATATTCTGAACTTAAACACCAAATAAAATGGGCATTTCCTTGAATATTTTCTTCAAAAAAAAAAGTTGAGGGGTGGCTAGGTGGTGTACTGGATAAAACACCAGCCCTGGAGTCAGGAGTACCTGGGTTCAAATTCGGTCTCAGACACTTAATAATCACCTAGCTGTGTGGCCTTGGGCAAACCACTTAACCCCGTTTGCCTTGCAAAAACCTAAAAATAAGTAAATAAGTAAACAAACAAACAAATAAATAAAGAGTTGAAAGGCCTTAGGTATGGCATGCATGAAATTGTAATAACACAAAAAATGAAAATGGGGCCAGATATGGTGGCATCTGCCTGTAATCCCTGCTGGGGAGGTGAGGAAAAGGGAACTGAGGTTGGTGGATTGTTTAGTTCTGGAGTTCTGAATGCCAGACGGTAGTCTAAAGCTGATTGGGTATCTGTACTAAGACCAGACCAATCCTCCTGGGAGTATCCATCCTACCTAAGGAGGAGTGAACTCCAGGTTGGAAATGGAGGTCAAAGCTTCTGTGTCAATGAATATTAGGATCAGGTCTGTGGTGGCTGACATACTACTAGCTTTGCTGACATAGGTAGGCTTGATATCAAAAAGAAAAAAAAGAAAAGAAAAAGGCAAAGGAAGAGAAAGAGAAGAGAAGGGAAGGCAAGGGAAATGACTATCAATAGAAAGGAAACAACCAATATCTGAAGTGGGAATCATAATTCACTGTCAGTTTGTAGTCAAGCAAACACCACCAAATTAGAAGATAAAATAAAGATTAGGAGATACTGTACAATTATAAGAACTCCAAACTATTGAAGCTAAGATAATTTTGAAATGGATAAAGGAAAAAAATTCACTGGAGAAAAAACAAATGTCATAGTGATCCAAAGTGATCCAAAGAATCCAAAAATCTCCTTTAGCTTGCAAATAAGTTGTTTTCCTAAGGGAAGAGACCCAAGGATAACATTGCCTTATAATATAAACTCATATACAAAGAGGGAGAAAGTTGGTAGGAGATTGTATTGCTTCACAAATAATAAAAATGGAAAAAATGCAGAAATTATGCCTTAAGATCCATTGAAGACAAATAATATTATCTAGCCTATACATAATGCTTTAAGGCTTGTAAAATATTTTACATATTATCATATTGGATCGTTTGGTTGGTTGGTGTTATCCTCATGTACATATGAAGAAACTGAGGCAGAGAAAGGTCAAGTGATTTGCTCGAAGTTACACAACTAGTTCTGAGGCAGAATTTGACTACAAGTTTTTTTGTTTTTTTTTTTAGTTTTTTTTGCAAGGCAAATGGGGTTAAGTGGCTTGCCCAAGGCCACACAGCTAGGTGATTATTAAGTGTCTGAGACAGGATTTGAACCCAGGTACTTGTGACTCCAAGGCCGGTGCTTTATCCACTACGCCACCTAGCTGTCCTGACTAAAAGTCTTGCATCCTATCCAGTTCCCCACCAACTTCCCTTATATGTGTCTTCTTAGGCCCTCCTGAGAGTCTTTGCCAAGGTCTGTTATTGAATTCAACCTCCCAAGCCTGGCTGGACTCTTAGTCCTGGACTCTCTTGGCTTGTCCCAATCTGCTGCTCTACAAACTGGATGCTGGCTGAAGTGAGGCTGAAGTGCTTGGCAGACTTTACTATATGAAAACCTCCTTCCATGTGGTCATCCCCAGACCCAGCTGTCTGAGCATCTTTGGGCCTTGTATCCATCCCTTTGTATCTATTTGCATGTTACAGCTTATCATAATTTTCTTTTTCTCCCCTTTTTTTAAGAAAGATTTTTTTGAGTTTTACAATTTCCTTCCCATTCTTGCTTCCCTCCCCCCACTCCCCACAGAAGGCATTCTGTCTTTCCATTGTTTCCATGGTATACATTGATCTCAGTTGAATGTGATGACAGAGAAATCATATCTTTAAGGAAGAAAAATAAAGTATGAGATAGTAAAATTACATAATAAGATAATGTTTTTTTTTTTTTCTTGTTTGAAGGTAATAGTCTTTGGTCTTTGTTCAAACTCCACAATTCTTTGGATACAGATGGTATTCTCCATTGCAGATAGCCCAAAATTGTTCCTGATTGTTGCACTGATGGAGTGAGCAAGTCCATCAAGGTTGATCATCGCCCCCATATTGCTGTTAGGGTGTACAGTGTTTTTCTGGTTCTGCTCATCTCACTCAGCATCAGTTCATGCAAATCCTTCCAGGCTTCCCTGAATTCCCATCCCTCCTGGTTTCTAATAGCACAATAGTGTTCCATGACATACATGTACCAGTTTGTTAAGTCATTCCCCAATAGAAGGACATTCACTTAATTTCCAATTCTTTGCTACCACAAACAGGGCTACTCTATGAATATTTTTGTACAAGTGACGTTTTTACCCTTTTTCATCATTTCTTCAGGGTATAGATCCATCCAGTATTGCTGGATCAAAGGGTATGTCCATTTTTGTTGCCCTTTGTACATAATTCCAAATTGCTCTCCAGAAAGGCTGGATGGGTTCACAGCTCTCATAATTTTCACATTTGATTTTTCCTGGACCGACTTCCCCAATTTTAGACTCCCAACCTCCCCACCAAGCTCAGCACTGAGACCTCACTAAGGGAAACCAAGGGACTGCAAGATGGTGTAATGGATAGTTCTGAGTCTGAAGACAGGATGACAACTTTGAGCTGTGACCCAGAGTCAGTAACCTCACTGTTTGCATCATCGTCTTCATGAGCTGAAGAAATGGGAAACTGTTCCAGTATCTTTGCCAAAGAAAACCCCAAAATGAGGTCACAAAGAGTCAGATTAAACAACCAAAAATGTTATCATCAGATGTAGCTGCAAGATCCTTGTATGAATGCATGTGTTTCTGTGTATAAGAGAGAGGGGTGAAGGGAGAACTGGGGTTATGTAGTCAACCTAGCTCTGCCACTCACCACCTTTTTGACTTTACTGTCTGATCTCTGCAGGCTAGGAGAAATGAGGGTTGGCACTCTGTGTGTGTTTGTGTGCACATATGTTCACATGTAGTGTGTATGTATGTGTGTGTGTGTCCTCCAGGGCATGGAATTCATCAGCTTGCCTCAATCTGACATTAGTTTCCAAAAAAGTGAAATGGATTTCAAATCCTAGCTCTAATGCTTATTTGTTCCTCCCTGGGTCTCTTCTTCCCCAACTGAAAGTGGAGAAATTTGTTCTGGTTACCTCAGGACTGTGAATATGGGGGGTCTGTGTGAGCCAGCAGGATCAGCTCAGCTTGGCCTCCTTGTCCTCATTTTCCTTTTCAAGAACAGTAATGGAGAGAGCAGGAGGGTAAACACAGGTGATTTTCCTGGCAGCAAAGTCTTCATTTACTGGAGACTGTGAAGAAGAGAAATATAAGGTCTTCTAATCCTTTTCTGTTAAATAGGGCCTTCCCTAGCTCCCCAAGACACAGCCTTTTAGCCAGTCCTCACAATCCCTCCTCACTCAGTACTCCTTTTGGGCCCTGTACTTCATATGTTCCCCCTTCCTTTTCACCAGTCCAATTCTAACCCTTCTTCAAAGGGACCACTCAAGTCTTGCCTCATCATGGAACCTTCCTTGATAATCTCAGCTCAAATTAATCATTGTTTTCTGTGGCACATATATATGATGTATCATCTATTTTTGGACATAGACCTAATTTTTGTCAGTTCAAATTTGATCATCTCCCCAACCCCCAACTTTCTGAAAATGAAGAGATTGGACTAGCAGGGGTTCTTAGCATGGGAGTGCATGGACTTTAAAAATATTTTGATGCCTATTCAATTTATTTCTTTGTAATTTTATTATTTTATGAATTTAAAAGCATTAATCTGAGAAGGGATCCAGAGGCATCACCAGAAATCTATTACACAGAAAAGGCTAAGGACCCACTCTGAGATGAGGAAGCTCTCTACTCTTATCTCTGAATCCTGCCTGTGTGGAGGGTTGATCCACACTATCTTAGGGCTGTCCTGTGTGTTCATGTTTAAATATTATAAACAGACTTCTAGCTCTAGTTACATTTGACTTTCCTTGGCTTTCAACTAAAGAGAATGTTGAATTAAGAGACCTCAAAGTTAAGTGAAGACGGGATGAGATGGATGCCTCTACTCAAGAGAAAAATCACACCACACAACAGACCAGTGCTTCCTGCTTTTATTACATTAAATGTAACAATTTATACAAACAGTGGGGGGCCCAGCTAAAATTCTCAGAATTAACTAGAATGACTAGCTGCCCCATACCCAACAGGCATCCCCTCAATCCCAGTGCATCTCTGGGTCTTGCACTGTATAGCTCTGTAACAAACTATACTTCTATGAAATATTAAAGAAAATAAATATTGCCACTTTTGTAATAAAGTTCTTTTCAAAGGACTGCACCCATCCCTCCTCTGCTCCTCTCAGTTAAGTGCCCAGCTATAAAACAGCTCATCAAAAGGAAATCCCGAGGCAGGAGGGGAAGTAGCATTTGACATTTCAAGATGACAGCAAGCTTGAATTCCTCCCAGTCCAACCTGCAAGTTGAGATTTTTTTTTTCCACCCGGGCACAAGGTCTGAGGAAAACCGACTGTTAGGCTGTCTGTTGGGGCCCCAGACACCACCTGCTTGAGGACCTCAAGACTGGTGCCTGGAGATGACCTTCTACCCACCTGTTTGTGAGCTCCTTCTCTAGAGTAAAACCCTTTCCAAGAGTCTGGATTTTTACAGTGGTTTGTTTAACCAGCTGGAATTAGAAATACCTAGATTTTACCATATGGTTGAGCTGGGGGAGGGGAGGATGGGGGGAGGAGGGGAAGAGTCAAGAGACCAAAAGGGATTAGTGGGATGTGTATCTCAATACCATTGTGTTCTCTAGAGGAGACTGAAGCCAAGGTTTTCAACAGTTCTAGTAAAAACCCCAAATTACATAATTATAATTACTGACACTTCTAGCCAAAGCCAATTTTCCATTTTCTTCCTTTTGGGTCTGGTTAAACCCAGGTTACAGGCCTGACTCAATCCTGATGTCACTGCTAAGGTTCTTGTTATCAGGTCAAGGTTGCTGACAGTTTTGCTTAAGAAGAGGCCGGGCAAAGAAACTGGCTTGTTTTGAGTCCTTTTCATTCTGCTGGGTTCCCTTTGCTGCTGCAGTTGATATGCCGGTAAAACAGGGTTGTGCCATCACCCTACTGCCCTATACACACAACCAGGGAGCCAGGGAAATTGTGGGCATGCCGTCCTCAGGTTCTGTCTCCATTGGGACCCCGCTGCAGCTGGTTTCTGATAACTCCTAAGTGAACTGTCTAATAATACTATATAAACTAGTGGGAGATTGAGAAGTAGGCCTTGTGAGCTGAAATACAAGAGCTAATTCTGTGCTTGTAAGGTTCTGACTGAATTCATAAAATTCAAATTCCTACCTGTATTAACCCTGTTCCCGCATCCTTCCCCCTGCAATTCAAATCAACATATATTAGATCCTACTTGTGCTACTCAGAGTCCACAGAGAAGAGACTGCACTAGGGTAACTGCTTGTCCACATCTCATACTTCTTCATACCACAGAATCAAACATGCCTGTCTGTCTCTGGTGTATCCAAGAGACACATAAAATACTTTGGGCCTGGGAAGCTTTTCTCCTTTAAAAAAAAAAAGACAGTCTCTCCATCTCTCACTTTAGCCCTTCAGATCCACTAAAGGATAGAGATGAAGAATGGGACTTGTCAGACCCAAATACAAATCAAGTAATCTGGCCACCTATCAAGTCAGCCCTTAATTTTTCTCAAGTAAATTCTAAGTCCTGTGGTCTGGTTTGAGAAGGCCTTCCTCTCCAGCTAAAGAGCTATCTGTCTGAACTAGGTAGCTCCACAGAGTAGTCTGGAGTATGGTGAAGCCCAGCACTCAACTGGAAGAGGAAGATTCCCAGAACAATCACTGTTATATCTCCTTACCTTTTCTATCAAGGGGAAGTGAGAAAGTGGCAACAATCTGCCACTGAGGAAGCTAGCACAGGACTCCAGACCTAGGTAACTAAAAAACAGATAAACATCACTTGGATATAATCTGTAGTTGGGCAAACCATCAATGAGGGTGTTCTGGGGTCCTGATGGGTACAGAAGGATGCTATTATTTTCTGAGGGTGGTATATGCATCATGGGGCAATGGATTTACATTGAGATGGTTCACTACATACCCTAAACCTGCCTGGATTTTGTAAGCCTTTCAAGAGACAAAGTGCTCTCTCAGGACTACCACTGCCTAGGTCAGGATTCAATCTATCTAAAGAACATCTTTTCTTTCCTTTAGTGAAGCAAGCTACTTAGACACTACCAACTAACTTGTCCTGGTGCCAGGCTCCTCATCAGCTATATGCAGGCTGTATGGGTCCACCCTCACAAACTAATGGAAGAGATTCCTTTTTCAAAAAGGGTTAAGGTAGAGAAGGGGAACTTAACAAAATAAAGTCACTCTTTAGGACAGCATAAGACAATATGTTTCAAAATATATTAGATTTTGTTTTTATTGTAGAGCACACAGATCATAGCAAAGTGCCAAACACACAAAACTACAAATAATTTTTTGGGGAAAAAAGCTGTAAAAAAAATAAAGCTGCAACTGCTTTAGTACTTAAATCCAGATTCAAGGAATCAAAATCTGAGAAGTTTTTTAAATTTATATTTCAAAAGAGGATTCTAAATTTATCACTAGACCCCAAACCTCCAGAGCCTTCAAGGCCTCAGACAAGTTAAGTCAACAGGACAGAACAGAGAGAAGGATCAGGTGGGAAAAGAAAGTAAAGGTCTTAGCAGCAGGAGTCAGGTTTCTCCTGAGTCACCTATATGGCCAATGGAGTCCTGTTTCTACTAAGAATTCCTAGCAGATCAAAATGATTAAGACTTCAGTTTTATATAGGCCTGACTCATTGAAAGTTGCTAAAGTGTTTTTGTTTTTTTTTTTTAATTTTAAAAATATTATAAAGGCTCTTCCCATTACTCACAACTCTCACAACCCTCCCAAGAAACTGATAATCCAGGATGAAATAAAAATTTCCATCAGAGTCAACTCTTTTCTCCTCTTCAGCCTCATGGCCAACACTAAGCCATGAGAACCTGTAGAAATTTCCCTTTCTATAAGAATTAAAAGGCTAAAAGAAGAGAGAAAAATAAGAATTTTCAAAAGTTGATACCCTCTGAAGTCTGAAGTCTTGGGGAGGGGGGACAGTAGAGAAGGAGAAACCTTCTCTAAGGGGGACCTAGAAAATATACTGCCAAATGTTGAACATGTAACATGGAGACCTCTCCGAGGCTAGTTCCTCATCAGGAAAGAAGGGAAAGAGTGAAGACAAAAAAGATTAGACAAAAACCCACCACACGCCATGACACTTTTCCATATTCCAAACCCTAGACCTGGAAGGACATATCAGTCCTCCTTGCTAGAAAAATTTCTAAAACCGACCAAAACATGAGAAGACTCTAACTTATCCAAATATTCACACATATGCCAAATGCATGAAAGGAGATACCTATGAACAAAATCATGCTATTTAAGCGAAGGGCTCTGTTCCAGTACCACCTCCCCCCCCCCCTTTCTCCTGGGCTGCTGGGAATGGTCAAGAACTGTCTGAGAAGTATGACAGCTGCACATTTGGGGAAAAAAACAGAACTTGGTGCAGTGGCCACATAAACTATCAGCTAGATGTCCTAAGCAACTTGGAAATCTGTTGCAGGAAAAATAATTTGCAAACTTCAAGATTCCAGTTACCAAATGGCAGGTAAGAGAAAAGAAATCAACAGGAGACTAAAGGCTTAGCAAGCCCTTTTCTATAAAGTTGGTAAAGCATGAAGAGGCCATGACCAAGTTTCAACTCTAGGGGGTCGAACAATATATTTAGAACATTTTTAAAAATTTACAATTAAAGCAAAAGGACTAATTTCTTGAATCTTCAGCAGTGAAACAGTAAAACATTTTTGGTGTTTTAAATAAACACAGCCTAGCACAGCTTGAACTTTATCTGTTTGATAAGGGCAAAGTGCCCATCTAACTGACCAGGTGGTAACCAATGCTCCCCAGCAACAAAGATGCCTCAATATTATTTCCATTCAGGAAAATGAGTGAACAAAAAATATTCAGATCCTGTCCCAGTTCCTTTCTTCAGCCCTAAAATGAAGGAAAAAAACTCTTAAAAAAAAAAAGAGCTATGAGAAACAGCCAAAGAAAGTTTTCACAGAAGGGAGGCTGGTTTCTGCAGCTTGAGTCTTTTTGCTCATTTCTCAGTGTCTTCTCATCTTCACTTTTCGAGCTGGGCTCCCATCATCCTCTCCACAGTCCTCTGTGTACTCATAAGACTTTCGCCAATAGTTCTCAGAGCTGAAGCTGCTCCTCCTCCTGTGTTTTGGTAAGAGGACAGAACGCCGATTTTCTTCCTTGTCCATTTCTAAAATTCGTGGCCTGTTGGGGTAGATAAAAAGGAAGAATTACAGGTAGGAGGTAGAAAAATACTTTGAAAGTTGATATCAAATGGCATAAAGGACACAGAATAGAAGTGAGGTCTGGTCTTCAACTAGCAGCATTATTCTAGGAAAGTTACCCTCTGAGGTTTTTTTTTTCCAGTTCTAAAATGTAAGAGAGTTAAATCAGATGATCCATCCAAGGTTCAGTCCAGTTCTAAATCCATGACCCTTCTTTTTTTGTTTGTTTTTTGGCTTTTGTAAATGGGGTTAAGTGACTTGCTCAAAGTCACACAGCTAGGTAATTATTAAGCGTCTGAGGTCAAATTTGAACTCAGGTTCTCCTGACTCCAGGGTTGGTACTCTATCCAATGTGCCACCTAGCTGTCCCAACCCTTTTCTTTCTTTAAATCTAAGTATTTCCATTTCAGAATTAAGAGTAAGAGTACTGCTAATGAATGGTTCCTTTTAGTTCAAAAACTCAACGGTTCTGTAAAATGACAAATGATAGGCTGAATAGGAAAGAGCTCTGGATTTAGAGTCAAGAATGGCTCTTTTCACCTGCTAAAATTTTCTATTAAATGCAAGCAAAGAGACATTTTCCCTTACAAGCAATAAAAATTATCTTAGTTTCTTCTTCTCAAGTACCTATGTAAGGTAAGAGTGACTACCAAGCTGTTAAGAGAATCTTGTCTCTCAGTTTGCCTTAAATCAAATAGAAATGGTGAAGTCAGGAATATTAGAATATAGTCTGCTGTAATCCCTTACTTATAAGAGGTACTAGGTAGTGTGATAGGTAAGAATACTGATCTGGGAGTCAGGATTATTGTTGTTCAGTTGTGTCTGATCCTTTGTGATCCTGTGGACCATAGCACACCAATACTGTTCATAAGATTTTTCTTAGCAAAGGTAACGGAGTGTGTTTGCCGTTTCTTTCTCTGTAAATTAAGGCAAACAGAAGTTAAATGATTTGCCCAGAATCACATAGCTCATGTCTAAGGTTGGATTTGAATTCAAGCACCAAACCTAGAGTACTAACCAGTGAACCACCTAGATATCTCTTTGGAGGCAGGATACCTGAAGTTCAAATCTTACTAACTACGTGACACTGGGCAAATCATTAATCTCTCTTAGTCTCAGTTTCCTCATCCACTTACCTCCCAGGTAACGAAAGTACCTACCTGTAGGGATCAGAAGAGATAACATATATAAAGCACTTGACAAACATTAAAGTGCTATGTAAAAAGTTAGCTATTATTATTATGATGATGATGATTATTACTATTATTATAAAATCTCCTTTGCTGGGTTTGGAGAGAAAATATGGAAAAAATTATGAAAATGCTCTAAAGTCTGTGACTTCTTCAGTTCCTTTCACTTCAACAGACATGCTATTTAAGGTAATCAGAAGCAAAGCTCCAATGTACTTCATACCTATGAGCAGCATCTGGATCTGCTTTTCGGTGGGACCGCTTTGGTTTTAGAATCTGGTCCCTGTTGCTTCCTGATAGACGATCAGAAGTATAACCAGGGGGTAACACAGAGTTACCCAGGGACTTTGTTTCCAATCGTGGAGCATCAAGTCTTGTCCTACAAATGAAACACAAAGAATTATCAGCAGTGTTTTTTGAAAGCCAGAAAAACTTAGGAAAGCTTATATAAACTGATGCAAAGTGAAATGAGAAGAACCAGGAGAACACTGTACGTGTACATGCAAGTCTTTTCACTTTTTTCTGACGTCTGCCTGATCATGACTTTTTTTTTTTTTTAGGTTTTTGCAAGGCAAACAGGGTTAAGTGGATTGCCCAAGGTCACAAAGCTAGGTAATTATTAACTGTCTGAGGCTAGATTTGAACTCAGGTCCTCCTGACTCCAGGGCTGGTACTCTATCCACCATGCCACCTAGCCACCCCAACCATGACTTTTTTTTAACAGAACAATAGTATTCCATTATATTCATGTAGCATAACTTGTTTAGCTATTCTTTAATTGATGGGCATTCCCTCAATTTTCAATTCGATGCCACTGATGCAATAAATATTTTTGTACATTTCCCCCTTTTTATGTTCTCTTTGGGATAAGCAATATAGTTTTTATTCTTTTATTAAAGATTTTATTTGAGTAGTAATATAGTTTGATGATCAACTGTGAATGACTTAGCTATTCTGATTAATGTAATGATTTAAGACAATTCCAAAGAACCTAAAATGAAAAATGCTATTCATCTCCAGAGAAAAAACTGATGAAGTCTGAATGCAGATCTTAAACTTTAGTTTTCTTGGTTTTTGGCTAATACAGAAATGTTTTGCAAGACTTCATACACATAATCTATTTCAAATTGCTTGCTTTCTCAAGGGAGACAGAGAAGAGAAGGAATTTGAAACTGAAAAGTTAAAAAAGAATGTTAAACAAGTAACTGAGAAAAAAATAATAAACTTTTAGTAGGCAAAAAAAAGGAAGTATAGCTGCTCTTCTCTAAACCAGTGGATGCCTAAATCATCCACTATAATTTCATTACTGCTAGAAAACAAAATGTCAAGGACTTCATAGCCCTGGAGTCAAATAAAAGGTCCTTCAAGGGAAGTGGGTATACATCTAACTCAAAAAGTCAAGTCTTTACAGGGGATACCAATCACTAGGAAAAAAAAAGTACTAAGACTATGAATTTGCAATATGTATTACTATTAAACTGGACAGCTAGGTGGGTGGTACAGGAAGACCAAAATGAAAATCTGGCCTCAGATACTAGCTAGTGATACTAGTGACCTTTGGCAAGTGTGTAAAATAATAGCAACTATTCCCCCTCCAAGAGTGTTGAGAGGATCAAATGAGATATTTGTAGAGTGCTTTTGCACAATGCCTGGCACATAGTAGGCACCTAATAAATGCTTGTTCCCCATTTCTTTCTTTCTCCTCCCTCCCTATTGTCACTTCAGCTGATGACTATGGTACTACAAACTAAGGCTTGAAAATATGAAGCTAACTTGCACATTAAAGAGAAGCTCCTTATGACTATATCTTTTTAAACACCCCTAAAACTCATAAATTCAAATGAATGTTTTTGTACAGTGACACTTAATCCAATGACATTGCCATTGCTCAGAGTATGCCTTAGCACTCTTCTCTGAAATAACTTTTTTTTTTTTTAGATTTTTCAAGGCAATAGGGTTAAGTGGCTTGCCCAAGGCCACATGGCTAAGTAATTATTAAGTGTCTGAGGCCGGATTTGAACTCAGGTACTCCTGACTCCAAGACCAGTGCTCTATCCACTGCGCCACCTAGCCGCCTCTGAAATAACTTTTGATAGACATAGATGGGCCATAGAGGAAAACCAGTTATTATTTTAGCTGCCATTTTGTTTTTTGACCCAAAAAACGTTAATCTTCTAAATTTATTGAAATTTGTCTATTTCTAAAACAAACAACAAAAAAAAATCTAACCTTGAAAGAAAAAATTTTCTCTTTATGAAGGCTATTTATTTTAAAGGCATTCTCTTAGTAAGAGTGACAGACACATTTTAACCAATGGCTTAAAAAGTTTGCACCTTTGAAAAAGGAAGGTTAGTAGAGAGGGGAACAAAAAAGGTAAGGGGGAAGGAGTGTTATTGGTGAAAGAAGGCAAGGAGGAGGTAGCGGAATAAAAAAAAGGAACAGCAATTCTTGAAGCCTATAAATTAAAAATTTTGAGCTGATTCAAGAGTTAATGTCATTTCAGGGCTTTGAGAGCAAAATAGATAAGACTAAAGCTTGAAGAAAAGTGATTACAACTATCCAAATGTAAAGAGGGAAAATACTGGAAGCATCATTTTGGAAGCATCATTTTATCAGACTGCTTTCTATTTTTCCAGCAGTCCTTATCTGATAGGGAGTGCTTTCCTAAATAATTTATTTATCTTTACAATTTTTTTTGTTATTTTATTTTCTCCAATTCATACAAAGACAGTTTTCAACATTCATCTTTTTACAAGATTTTGAGTACCACATTTTTCTACCACTTTTCTTTCCCCCCTTCCCATGGCAGAAAGTAATCTGATACAGGTCGTATATATACAATCATGTTTAACACATTTTCATAATAGTAATGTTGTAAAGAGGAATTCAAACTAAGGAGAAATAAATATGAGAAAGAAAAACATAAAAGTTTTAAAAAATGGAAATAGTATGCTTTGATCTACTTTCAGACTCCATAGTTTTTTTCTCTCTATGTGGATGGCATTTTCTATCACAAATCTTTTAGGATTGTCCTTGATCTCTGAACTGCTGAGAAGAACTTCATCCATCATAGTTGATCATCAAACAATGTCATTGTTAATGTTCTCCTGGTTCTGCTCACTTCACTCAGCACCAGTTCATGGAAGTCTTTTCACTTTTTCTGAAGTCTGCCTGGATCATGACTTTTTACAGAATAATAGTATTTCGTCATATTCATATATCATAACTTGTTTGGACATTCTTCAACTGATGGGCATTCCCTCAATTTTCAATTCATTGCCACTATGAAAAGAGCTGCTATAAATATTTTTGTATACCCCCCCCCTTTGTGTTCTCTTTGGGATACAGACCTAGTAGTGGTATTGTTGGATCAAAGGGTTTTACTGTTCTTTGGGAATAGTTCAAAACTGCTCTCCAGAATGGTTGACTGATTCACAACTCCAATAGTGTATTAGTATTCTAAGGTTTCCCACATCCTTCCAACATTGATCACTTTCTTTTTTGTTGTCATTTTAGCCAATATATTAGGTGTAAGGTAGTATTCTCAGAGCTGTTTCAATTTGTATTTCTCTAATTAATAATGATTTAGAGCATTTTTATATGATAACTTTAATTTCTTCATCTGAAAACTACCTGTTCATATCCTTTGACCATTTTTATCAATTGGAGACTGACTTGTATTCTTATAAATTTGACTCAGCTCTCTATATATTTTGGGTTTTTTTGTTTTGTTTTTGCAAGGCAAATGGGGTTAAGTGGTTTGCCCAAGGTCACACAGCTATGTAATTATTAAGTGTCTGAGACCGGATTTGAACCCAGGTACTCCTGACTTTAGGGCCAGTGCTTTATCCACTGTGCCACCTAGCCACCCCACTCTATATATTTTAGAAATAAGTCCTTTATCAGAAACACTAGCTGTGAAAATTTTCCCAGCTTTCTGCATTCTTTCTAATCTTGATTGCATTGGTTTTATTTGTGCAAAAACCTTTTGATTTAATGTAATCTAAACTACCCCTTGTCCTCCTATTGGTCTATGATATTACCCTTTAAATTTAAATCCTGTACTCATTTTGATCTTATCTTCGTATGGGGTGTGAGATATTGGTCTATGCCTAGTTTCTGCCATATGATTTTCTAATTTTCTCAGCAGTTTTTGTCAAATAATGAGTTCTTATCCTAGAAGCTCAATTCTTTGGGTTTAATCAAACAATACATTATTATAGTTATTTGCAATTAGGGTTTTTTTTTGTACCTTATCTCTTCCTATCTTCCCCCATTTGTACTTTTCTCTCCTAAGTAATTTAAATAGTCTGATTTACTGAGCTCTGGGTTATTGAGTTCAATTATTTCTTCCTTTGTCTACTGTGTTCCATTGATCTACTTTTCTATTTTTTAACCAGCACTAAATGATTTTGCAGATTGCTGATCTATAATGTAGTGTGAGGTCTGGATGTGCTTATTCCCCTCTTTATTCTTACTTTTTTTCCATTATTTCCCTTGATATTCTCAATCTTTTGTTTATTCAAATGTCTATCTTGAAAGAACATCCCTTTTGGAAGTTTGGTGTAATAGTATTGAAACTATAAAGTAATTATAGTAGTACTATCACTTGCTTTATACTGATGCAGCCCAGTCATAAAGTAACGAATATTTCAATAGCTATCCTTAGCAAGTTGTTCATTATTTCTTTTTTTAGTATTTTGTTAACATTTTATTTGTTTTCCAATTATACACAATAATAGTATCTACCTTCATTTTTGTAAGGTTTTGAATTTTACAATTTCCCCCCTTTCCCTCTACCCACCAAAGAAGGCAGTCTGATAGTCTCTACATTGTTTCCATGCTACACACTGATTGAAATTGAATGTGTTATAGAATAAACATACCCCCCCCCCCGCAAGAAGATGAGAAACTTCAAGAATAGAGAGAAAAAAATATATACTTCAGTCTGTGTTGAGATTCCAATGGCTCTGTCTCTGGGATGAGTTGCTTTCTTTATCCTAAATCCACCAAAGAAGTTGCTTCAATATTTTTCCGACAGTTGCTATTACTAGCTGTACCTCCACTCTATTCCTCTCACTCTCATTTATTCTATTTTCTCTTTCCCCTTTCATCCTGGCCCTATCCAAAAGTGTGTTGTATCTGAGTACCATCTCTCTCAATCTTCCCTCTCTTCTATCACCTATTCCCCCCTTCCTCCTTATCCCATCCCTTTCTTTACAGTTTTCTCATGTTATTTCCTCTCTGAGCCATTTCTGATGAGAATGAAGGCTCATTCGTTCTCCTTCATCTTCCTCCTTTCCACTCCATTAAAAAAGCTTTTTCTTGACTCTTTGGTGAAATTTCTTAGCTTCTTCATCTCCTTTCCCTTCTTCCCAGTACTTTTTACTATATCATTATATTCTGCTCTTTCCTATGTCCTGTCTATATGTGCTCCTTCTAACAGCTCTTATAAATGAGAAAGTTCATATGAGTTATTAATATCTTCTTCCCATGCAGGAATACAAACAGTTCAATATCATTAAGTTCCTAATAGTTAGCCCCTCTCTTCTACTCCCTCTATAGTTTATCAGAGTCCTGTACTTGGAGATCAAACTTTCTATTCAGCTCTGGTTGTTTCAATAGGAAAGTTTTAAAGTCCCCTGTTTCATTGAAAGTCCACCCTTTCCTGTGAAAGAGGAGGTTCAGCTTTGATGGGTAGCTGATTCTTGGTTTTAAACCAAGATCTTTTGCCTTCCAGAATATCATATTCCAGTCCCTACAAGCCCTTACTGTAGATGCTGCCAGATCCTGTGTAATTCTGACTATGGAGCCTCGGTAGTTGAATTCTCTGTTTCTGGCAGCTTTTAGAATTTTCTCTTTGATTTGGGAGTTTTGAAATTTGACTATAATATTCTTGGAAGTTTTTCTTTTGGGATCTCTTTCAGGAGGTGACTGGTGAATTCCCTCAATTTCTATTTTACCCTCTACTTTTAGGATCTCAGGGTAATTTTGCTGTATTATTTCTTGAAAAATAATTCTCCTGATCATGATTTTTCAGGTAGCCCAATAATTTTTAAATTATTTCTTCTGGATCTGTTTTCAAGGTCAGTTGTTTTTCCAATGAGATATTTCACATTTTCTTCTAATTTTTAGCTTTTTTGGAAGTTTTATTTCTTCCTGATTTCTTGCAAAGTCATTAGCTTCCTTTAGTCCCATTCTGCATTTGAAGGAGTTATTTTCTTCAGAGAGCTTTTTTATCCCTTTTCCAGCTGGCCAATTCTGCTTTTTAAGGTATTCTTCTCCTCATTTGCCTTTTGTTTTGCTTTTTCCATTAGGCCTAAACTGGTTTTTAACATATTATTTTCTTCAGTATTTTTTTGTATATCTTTCACCAAGCTGTTGATTTGGTTTTCATGATTTTTCTGCATCACTTTCATTTCTCCTTCCAATTTTTCCTCCATCTCCTTTAATTGCTTTTCAAAGTCTTTTTTGAGCTCATTCATAGTCTGAGCCCATTTTCTATTTCTCTTGGAGGTTAGGATATGGAAGCTTCAATTTTGTCATCATGTGAGTATGTGTTTTGATCTTCCACAGGACTGAAGTATTTCTCTATGGTCAGATTCTTCTTTTTTTTTGGTGTTTACTCATTTCCTCAGCCCAAGACAACACTTCCAAGGCTTTGGTTTTTTTTTTTTTGGGGGGGGGGACACCCCACTGGGACCTTTATTCCTCCAAGGTCTTATGCTCTTTTGCCTGTGCTTTGATATGTAGATGCCCCCCCCCCCACTTCCCTCTGCCCTGGAGTATAAGGAGGAATCCAAGCTACTTAGTATGGAAGCCCAAACTGCAACCTGGATCTGAGTGTAGGCTAGCAGCAGAGTCCTACTCCAAGTGAGAGCAGAGAAATCTCTGCAGACTTCCTTTACTGTCTCTGTGGGTGCAGGCTGTTTTCTCCAGATTCTCACTGCAGATTTTGCAGTCGGTGCTCCTCACTCTACACTCATTCTGGTGTAGCAGAGTTCTCTCACTGCCCCTTCAAGCTGTTGCCAGTGCTCTCTGGGCTGGGCTGCACTGCGGCCATGGCATTTTTCCAACCCCCATCCTAGTGAAACACATCTTTCCCGCGGAACTTCTAAGTTATCTTGGACTGGGAAAATGTACCACTCAATCTTTCTGTGGGTTCTGCCCCTGTAAATTTTGGCTAGAGTTATAATTTTGGCTTTTGGAGTTTGGGGGGAAGGAGTTCCCGGGAAATGCTGCCTTCACGCTGCCATCTTGGCTCTGTCCCCTCATTATTTCCTTAAGGAATATTTTGTAATTGATTTTGCAGGTAGTAGGGGTAAAATTTGGCATGCTGACTCCCAAATATTTTATGCATTTAGAGTTATCTAAACAGTAACTTTTAGGTATTTTCTATTATCGTCTCCTGGATTGTTATGGTTATATAGAAAAGTTGTTGATTTTGTGGGTTAATTTTATAAACTACAATTCTACTAATTCTATTGTCTCAATTAGTCTCTTTGATTTCTTAGGGTTATTTAAGTCACATCACTAGCAAATAGTGACAGCTGTCTTTGTTTTTAATTTTTTTGTCTTGTTTTATTACTGATGCTATCATTTCTAGGTCTTTATCAAATAACAGCAGGGCAAGGAGACACTTTGCTTTACTTCTAAGCTTACTGCAAAACTTCTAGTGTTTCCTCATGTTTAGTTTTATTTGGATTTAAAATTTTTTTTTATTTATTTACGGCAATAGGGTTAAGTGACTTGCCCAACAGGCAATTATTAAGTGTCTGAGGCATGATTCCAGGGCTGGTGCTCTGTCCACTGTACCACCCAGCTGCCCCCTTTTATTTGGATTTTATCAAATAAGAAAGATCCCTCTATACCTATACATTTTTTCCCTATACATTCTTTTTAAAAGCTTAAATGTGTGTTGTAGTTTGTTAAAGATTTTTCTGCAGTTAGTAAGATCATCATGATACTTCTGTTTTCAATATGATTAATTACATTTTTTCCCTAGATATTTGCATATACCTAGTGCCTTGTTCGATTTTTAAGAGAATTGTAGGAAATCTAAATGAAAACAGCAGTCCTGTGGAAGATGACAACTACAACTTTGTAGGGCCACAGTTAGTTGTACATAATTGGGCAAGCAGATTATAATCTGACAGGAAGTTTAAGTAGCAAAACTATATGCTTCAAGGCAAATCTAAGAACAACAAGTAGAAGGGAGAAGTCAGCAGGAATTGCTGAAAGAAAGCAGTATGAGAAGTGGGAAAATGGGATATTCTCCAAAGTCAAAACTGATTAGACAATATGGTACAAAAAGGCTACAAATGAGTTCAAGAAGATAAGGAGAGAGAAAATGCTGTGGAATAACCTAGACAGCTCAAGTTCTGATCTACTAATTATGTTTTCACAATTCAGGGATCAACAAAGTCACTTAGAAATTTAGAAAATGTCCATAATATTCCAAATGAGAGTCACTACATTTACTACTTATATTTGTTATATGTATGGATGATGATTTTTGTCCTTCATTCTCGAAGAAGACATCAGGGAGGTGATGTCATGACAAGCACATGAACTGGATTTGAGTGGGGTGGTACTCTGCTAGGTCACCAAACTCACTTTGTCCTCCAGAGCCACCTGGGTCCAGTGACCAGATATGAATCAGGGTGACTGGAGATGACCCTGAATGCCAGGTAATCAGGGTTAAGTGACTTGTCCAAGGTCATCTAGCTAGTAAGTGTTAAGTTGCCTGAAGCTGGATTTGAACTCCTGTCTTCCTGACTCTAAGACCAGTGCTCTATCCACTGCCCTACTTAGCTGCCCCCTTGTTTTTTTTAGTGTGTGGGTAAAGCTAGCCTTGGACACTGACTGGCTATATCATTTGGGGTCTGCCATTCAGCCTCTCAGAGTTCTAATTCCAGCCTACATTGGCAAAAATTCATCACCATAATGAGCTCCCTACAACAATGAAATCATAGTTCCCTTTCCTATTCTTATCTTAGGTATAAGCATGAAGTTATGAAGCTAACTGATCAAGACTAGCAGTGTCCTTTTCACAGTAATTCCTATACAAGTTGTATACTTCTTCTACAGATGGTGGAAATTTCTTATAGGACATTTCAAGACATGTCTTCTGTGGTGGCATATGGATGGCTCATACCTATCCCCATTACTTTATGAAACCACTTAATTTTTTTAAATCCTAAATTATTATTGATTGTTGCCAAAAATCAAACCCATCCTTTAATTATCTTATTTTTATTTAAGGCAATGGGGTTAAGTGATTTGCCCAAGGTCACACAGCTAGGCAATTATTAAGTATCTGAGGTCACATTTGAACTCAGGTCCTCCTGACTCCTGGGCTGGTGCTCTATCCACTGCGCCACCTAGCTGCCCCTAAACCCAATTTTTTTTAAAATTTATTTTTATTAGAGATATTATTTGAGTCTTACAATCCCCCCCCCCAATCTTGCTTCCCTCCCCCCACCCCCCCACGGAAAGCACTCTGTCAGTCTTTACTTTGTTTCCATGTTGTACCTTGATCCAAATTGGGTGTGATGAGAGAGAAATCATATCCTTAAAGAAGAGAAGAGGAACACATTTTTTTTTAAAAAAAAAAGGTCTCTAGAGAGACTATCCCCAAGAGTGTTCTACAGGTTCTGAAAAGTATTTCCAGAAACAGCAGTCCTAGACATGTTCTGAGCAATGGGAATAGTTCTGGAACAAATGAACAGACTCTGAAGCAACTGCTTTGAAAGACAACACTCATTTGGATCACTAAGGTCTGCTATGTTTATTAAAGTATTTTGTTACTCTGCCTCTACCTGGATGGGTGAATCGGCAAGTTTCATCTATTTCTTTGTAAAAAGAGGAAGTATAACTAGTTCTGTATTGGCTTCCTACTAATTCAGGGATAAAATATAATGTCTTCAAGTTTACCAAGTCTCTAGAACCTGGCTCCACTTGCCTTTCTGGATTTATTTCATCATCACTTTTCTTCATATACACTGTGCTCTGTGTTTCAGTCAGCCAAATCTGCCACTAACTACTCCAGAACTAGACAATGTCTCCTGCTTTAGGATTTTGCTTGAGCTGTTTCCCACTCCCAGGATCGGGGGTGCTCAGGATGCCTGCTCCCTCTCTTTATTTCCTTTAAGACTCATCTCAGCAGCTAGTTAACTTGCATTGCTACTTTCTCCTCTTTTGCTGCCTAGTCGTCATTGCTTTCTTTTTTCTAAAACTACCTTGTGAAAAGATTAAGTACTATATGTTGTCTCTCCCAACAGAATGTCTTTTTTCATGTCTGTACTTGTATCCCCTAACACACAAAACAGCCTTGCTCATTAAAGTAGAAATGTAACAATGTTTGCTGAATTGAATCCTCAGTCCCTTCCTATTCTAATATTTTAAGATTTTTGTTACTCTCACAAAATGTGATGATTCTACATTCCTATAACATTGAAGTATTTGTTCTTGGTAGTTCCAGGTAGCTGGACACAGATCTAACTGACTTACTTTTATCCAAGCTATTGCTAAGAGAAGAAAATGAACTGAACTCATACAATGGAAGATGAAAAGAATTAACTAAATTTAATAACTTCGGTAGGACTTGCTGAAGTATTCAAATACGGTCAAATTCAATAGCTTCCCCAAGGAAGGATCCCTACTTTTATTCCAACAACTTAACACAGCAGTTGCAATCAAATTAGCAAGCATTTATTAATCACCTAGGTATATGCAAGTCATTATACCAGTTCCTAGAGAAATAAAGATAAAAGGAAAATAATTCCTGCCCTCAAGAAACTTACATTCTAACAACAAGATAAATAACACATACATATTAAAATAAGATTAAAGGGAAAAAATCTAGTATTATATAATGTTTTATGTTATATTTTGTATAATATAGTAATATGGAATATAGAAATATATAATACCAGATACTATATAAATATAGATATTTTTCTTTAATCTTATTTGTTGAAAGATATATTTAAATGATCAGTCATCTAAATGTAAAAAAATTACAAAACAATGCATCTAAAAATACTAAGGTCTACATGTGGCACAATTCAATTTAGCTTCCATTTTGAAATCTGCATGCAAAATCATAATGTTCAGTTCTGAATGAATCTGGTCTTACACCACTGCAATTCCTAACATAAATTTAGTGTTCACTGCCAATATCTTTGAAGTCTGAACTTAATCTTCTGTTAAGAATCCAGTCATTTATACTCCCACATATAATACAAGGGAACTCTTAACTACATTAGATAGTACAAATTGTATTTTAAAATAGTATACACACACAAATAAACAAACAAAAGAAACAGAAGGTAACTTTTGTGGGGAGCCAGGAAAAACCTTTTGAAAAAGGATCTAAGTCTTGAAGACAACTAGGAATTCCAAGAGGTAGAGATGAGGAGGAGAAAGTATTGTAGGCATTGTAAAAAAGTCAGTGCAAAGTCAGAAATGGGAGATGGAATGTTGAATGGGAGGATTAGCAAGGAGGCTAGACTACTTTCTTTGCAGGATATATGAGTGATGTATAAGGAGATCGAAAAGGTGGAAGCCACAGAGAGACACACAAGACACACTGACACATACATACCCAGGAAGAGAAGACATCTGGAAATGCCCAGAAGTCCAAGAGATCAACCAAGTGAAAAAGTGTTGAGGAAAAAAAAGAAGATAAGGCATGCTCAGGACAGAGGCTTTGAGAGTATCCAGAATTAATGGTCATATCACTGATTAATATTCAGCAAAGGAAATTAAAGAGAAATGGTTATACACGTAGAAGGAAAACAAAGAAAGAGAATATATCCATGAGAAGCCTCAAGTGCTGCGCAGAAAGATCAACAGGATGAAAATGAGAACCATCAGAATGGAAAATTAAGATAACATTGGTAACTTTGGAGAAAGCAGTTTTACTTGAATAACAAGGTAGGATGTCAAATTACAAAGGGTTGAGAGGAATTTAGCTGAGAAAGGGAGGGGAACCATAGGAAAATAACGAATGGTCATGGTAGATTTTTTTTTGCAAGGCAGTGGGGTTAAGTGACTTGCCCAAGGTCACACAGCTAAGTAATTATTAAGTGTCTGAAGCTGGATTTGAACTTAGGTCCTCCTGATTCCAGGGCAGGTGCTCTATCCACTGCATCACCTGGCTTCCCCATGATAGTTTTAAAGATGGGGAGACTTGAGCATGTTTGTAGGCATAGGAAAAGAATAAGGGCAGTCAGTGAAAGATAGGAGACAAAAGTGGGGGCAATCTTATGGAAAAGTCAGAAATGGATAGAATTGAGGGGTACATGTTAGTTTTGGTAAAGTCATATCTCTCAATTTCAAAGAACAAAAAGACGAGACAGTAGGGTATTATGTTAAGAGGATGTGAGATGAGAAGAGAAGAAAAATCTAGTAGCTACTGGCCTTGATTATCTCAGTGGAATATAAAGTGAAGTTCTTAGCTAAGAAGGTAAGTTATTGTGGTAAGAGGGATAAAAAAATCCTTTAGGGATGAGAAGAATTGCCTTGCAAACCAGTTGAGATTAGATAGCATAAATTTGGAATGGACCAGTCAAAACCATTGTGTGACTTTCTGCAGTTCTAATCATAGCATATAATTAGAAGCAGATGGTGAGAGAAGCCTGGGTTGGGGTTTGACAAATCATGAGTGACACCGGACAAGGAAGCAAAGGATCCAAGAGGAAAAGATAGTACAGAGTTGTAGATAGTTACAGATAGTACTGGTTCACTTAGGGGTCAAGAACAGGGAGGGAGGAGAGTGAAACCAGAACAGCCCAAAAAAGTATCAGGATTGGAGGGCTGGAGAAGACAAAAAAATCAGTTCAAGAGCAGAAAGGCACTGGAAAAGATGAAAACAACTTAAGATCAGATAAAGGAATTCAGGAATTCTTGAACATAAATGATGAGATGGTGAGATCAAGGTTATGTCTGTGTCGCTGAGACAGTCTAGAGGAATAGGTCATGAGTGTGGAATAAGGAACATCCTCTAGTATAAAAGCAATAGTCTTGACATAGAATTGAGAAAGGAGAGGTTCTAGGAGAGTAGGGGTTGGTATGAGTACAAAACCATCATGATTGGGACTGGATGATAAAAATGAATAGAATGAACTTCTGGGAAGAGAAGCTATTGAGTGATTGATCAGAAAGGGGAATATAAGTATTCTGACTCCCCACAATGAGCTGTGAGAAAAATGCAACCAGTACTAGAAAAAAGTAACCAGTACTGCTAGAGGCAGTTTTGAGTGCAAGAAGGTTGGAGAAGCATGAGAGAAAAAAGTCTAAAATAAATGGAGCTATAGTACCATAGTGCACAATGGAAGGGGTGAAGATAGTTTCTTTGGTAACATAGGATTCAGGATCACAGAGATTGGGAGAGTAAGAAGCTTGTTAACCACTGGGATAAGTAATGGGGCAGAGTACAAGTGGCTGGGAGGCATTTCACTGGTAAAGGTAGGTAATTAGAAGGTTCAAGATCTCAAGGCTGAGGGTCTCAGTCAATGCTCCATTCCTTAGAGAGGCAGTGAAATGCAATCTTTTGGCAAATTCAAGCAGGCCTGGTGGTGGTAATGTGTCTTGTGCCAATTCTGAAAGGTATCTCCTGCAGAGCTTTAGCCAGCATTATTTTTTGTATTCTAGACATGTTCCTAAGTAAAGCAACAGAATCACAATTCTGCTACTAACAGAAGAGCATTTGGTTTTCAATACAAATCAGGAATTATATTTAATTATGAACTCTATTCTAATCTAATCAAGGTTAGTTAGTAGACCACGTAATATAAAAGTCCTCCAAAATGTTGAGCAGTTTTGGTAAACATCCTGAGAAGTCATAATTCCTAGTCATTACATTTTTGGATTTTATATTGTGTTGCTTGCCCTTCATTCTCGAAGAGGAACAATGACATCAAAAGGGTGATATCTGACTTGCTCCTGAATTGGATATAAATGAGGCAGTGTTGTGTAAAGTCTTCATACTTTCTCTTCTGGTCATCAAAGTCCAGTAGCAAGACAAAAGTCAAGACAACTGGTAATGGCCCAGGATGCAGTGGGTGATGTTGGTCTTTCTAAATCAAGGTCTTCCCCAGATCTCAGTTTGTTCAAGATCACACCCATTCATAATTGAGAACAAAGAAAATGTTACGATGAAAGGTGGATTTTTATATAGTTCTAAAAGTGTTCCCTCTTCCTTATTTTTAAATCCAAGAAAAGATGATAAACTCTTTCCTTTGGAAAATAAGTATTATCAGTAAGATTACTACTGAGGTAAGTTATCCAGGAAACTCTGGTATAATCTTCTGTTTTTGTTTTGGGGCTTGGAAGTTACTAACAAATCCAAATGAGTTTATTATTCTAAATTTATCACATCTATCCAATTCTCTACTGCAGAAGCTATGGTAGAGAATGGGTAGATGGCAAGTTCTAGTTTGTTCTAAGACAAGAAGAATATTTTAAAAAGTCAGTATTTTCAAGTAAGAATCATGGGACATCAGACCTTGGACAATGGAGAGTATTTTAAACTCAACTCAAGAGTCAAAATGCTTAAGTACCTTGCTCATGTTCAAGTATTATTAATTGACCGAGTCAAGACTTCAAGTTAGGTCTTCAGTTGCCAAACCAAACATTTAGGATTATACTGAAGACAAAAGTAACAAACACTGAGACTGCTCATACTGAGCTAGGCAAAATCCTTGAAGTGAAAGACAGTGAAGTGGTCTTAAAAGTCAGTTTTCTGGAAGTTATTTTTATTTATATGTTTGAAAAAAGCCTTCCAGTGATCACCAAAAACCCAAGACCCAAGTAAAACTATGGAATAAAATAAAAGAAGTACTCAATCTAAAGCCTAGAGTAGTATTTATAGAATTGCAGCTATTTGCAAGAATTGCCCTAACTTCATTTATTTTGATTGTTACTACTCTAATTACAACTCTTTCCATTAAAACTCTGATTTAGAGCAACTACTATACTTACTCAAGAAGCAAACTCCAGGGGAGGCTAGGTGGTGCAGTGGATAGAGCACTGGCATTGGAATCAGGAGTACCTGAGTTCAAATCTGACCTCAGACACTTAATAATTACCTAGCTGTGTGGCCTTAGGCAAGCCACTTAACCCCATTTGCCTTGCAAAAACATAAAAAACAAAAACAAACAAACAAAAAAAAAAGAAGCAAACTCCATACTCTTTTTAGACCCCTACCTTCACATCAAGTAACACCTGCAAACATTGAGTCTACAGATTGTCCCCTTATCATATCTGGAACAATTCTGTTGTGACAAGAACATCCCTTTAATTCCTTAAATCTGTCACTGGATTATATAGACTCTGAATTAAGTTTAGAGGGAGAGTATAATAAGGAGGTGATTAGCAAGGATGTAATGCTAATAGTGGATTCTGAAAATAATTAAAAAGGCAGCATCAACTGGGTTAATCTGGACAGATTTGAAGCAAAGAGTCAAATTTTTGACATTAACAATTTCAAAAAGAACAAGGTAAGAGTGAAGACAGCCAATGGCAACACCAAAATTCTCACACATCAGTTTAAATTTGACCTCAGACATTTAATACATACTTAGTTGTGTGACTTTAGGCAAGTCACTTAACCCCACTGCCTTGCAAAAAAACAAACAAAAAAAAAGGAAAGAAAAGAAAAAAAAGAGTCAGTACTAAACACCTAGAGAATGGTCTACAAGTGTGACACCCTTCCAGATTTTCTTGATGCTAGGATGTTACTGAAAAGCAAGTTAGTAGGTTAAAACATGTCAGACAGAACACAATAGTATCCTATTTAGTTCAGAGAATCCCAGACAGAGCAACAAGAGTTTATACAGATGAGGCAGCAAGAAAAGGAATGGAAATTACTTCAATTGTGGTTTCAATCTTAGATCATTTGGAGAACCCAAAGTTTTGTTCTATTTATGCTTTCCTCCCAATGTGAAATGTCTAAAACTGAAGCAATACATCTCAGAACCTATGGGAATCATTTAAAACTAGACAAATCTCAGCTGTGGGCTGGGAAAGATCATGAAAGAAAAAAATGAAAAGACTACAATAGTGAGGTATTCCCTGAGGATGTTACTATACTGCCCAGCAGATAGGTCAAAAGTTGGATCAGATAGCTTTGTCTTGGCTAAAATAAGTTAAAACCATCTGTTCTATACAATATCCTTGAATTCTAAGGTTATTTATGGGAGGGGGAAAACAGAACAAAATGGATCTCCCTGAGAGTCTCCAGAAGATGGGGGCATTTGAGTTTTGTGTCTCTAGGGATCATCCATGGGAAAGGAAGCAGTGAGCTGGTTTTCTTGGGATAGCAGTCTCTGCTACCTATCAGCTTTGGGTTGAAGGACTCCCTTCTTCCTTTAAAGGAAGCAGTCAACAATTAGGAAGGAGATCAATCCTAAGCACTTTTTTTTCTCATTTGTAAAATGCGTGAGTTATAAATGATCTTGTAGGTCCCTATCAGTTTAAATATTATACCTTTATCAGATCGTGACGTATCTCATTTAACAGGTTTTAGTGCCAGGGACTGATGGATTCTGGCTGGCACACCACTTCAGGGTGATAGATCCAGAAATGTCAGTGTTGTAAGTGATTTACTTTTTTAAAAAGTTTCATTTTCTTGCCTTTCAAACTTGGCCATGTCCTTTGCATTCTTTACTTCCAAATCTCTAGAGAGAGGTTCTGTTCCACTTAGAAAAAGCTACTCATGCCTATAAGATGTTCTGCTTAGTTTTCTCACAATTTTAACCACAGGGAAATCCTTTCTAATATTGTGACTATGCAACTGCATCTCACTGTTTTGGGGCAGGTTGACTATATTTAACAGTTATATGAAGACATATGACACAGTTATAAACACATTTTTCCTGAACCAATAATACCTTCAGGTGGTAGAAAGAATGCCAACTAACTAAGCCAAACCTCAGTGTGCTGCTGAAGATGCCAAATAATAATCGCTAGCTTAGGCCTTCACAAAAATTTAAGTTTTTTAAATCTCTGAAGTTATGCAACAACAACACTCTTTCCCTATAATATCAAGATTTCACTTAGGAACATAAAATGAGAGCCATAAAAATAGAAACCATGTCTGTTGGTTTTTTGTGGGGTAGAATATGGAAGCACTTTAAAATAAGGTTAACATTTAACTCAAATCAGAAACCAGAGTCAGCTGCAAGAGTGTTAGAAAAAGTGGTGTAACAGAAAAGTACCACCAAGACCTTAGTGAAGATATTTATATATTGTTAATACTTTTTTGTACTCTATAAAACTAAACTCCAGAGGAGGAGCTACTTAAATTCCTCTTAAAGTTGAGCTAGTTAAGATCACTGCTGTTGGATGGGTACAAAATTCAATTTTGTATTCTATTTTGATATATTCCAAATATTTGTCTTTTTGCATATCCAATCACTAAAAACTTTATGATCCATCATATTTGCAATTATGCAGACAGACTTCATGACACTAAGATTTACTAACACTGAGCTAAGTGACTACATCAGCTTGAGTACCATTTCCCACTATATATATATATATATATATATATATATATATATATATATTTATTTATTTATTTATTTTAGGTTTTTTGCAAGGCAAATGGGGTTAAGTGGCTTGCCCCAAGGCCACACAGCTAGGTCATTATTAAGTGTCTGAGACCAGATTTGAACCCAGGTACTCCTGACTCCAGGGCTGGTGCTTTATCCACTGCACCACCTAGTCACCCCTTGAGTACCATTTTCAAATAGTTCCCTATCCAAGTCATAGCTTCTGAAGGAGTCTCCTGGATCATACAAAGACATAGAATAGTGCAAGAGCACTGGACAGATGGGGGAGAATTCAAATCTCATCTTTGAGATTAGTTGTTTACAGAAAAAAGTCACTAACCTCTGAACCTCAGTTTCTGCACATGTAAAATGAGTTGCTGAAGGTCGTGAGAAAATATGTGAAATGATTTGCAAATTTTAAAGTACTGTGTAAAGGTCAGTTATAATCTCTACTTTGTAACCTAAGATCAAATCTAAAATCAAATTTAAAATACCTAAATTCTGGGTAGAGGATTGGGAAAATCAAGTGGAAAGGGATGAAAGCAATTCTGTATATAGATACCTGCTGTCTTCAGTCCCCAAATATATATAATATGGTCTACAGATCAATGACATCCACCAAAAGCAAACAAAATACCCTTTTGCTTTACTGCATGTGTCTTCGTTAGACAGAAAGACCATAGAAGTATATTAGTAAATAACACCAAAGGAACAAACTATTTAACAGTTATGCACCAGAGGGAAAAACCTAAGTATTATTTCTTTAACCTTAAGACACATCTGTGTATGATGGGATACATGCAAAGTTCTAGCTTCACCAACATTAGCAACACTTAAGACTTCATATGCAAGAAATAGATGTTTTCAAAACAATTACACGACATGAATTAGATTAAAAAAATACCTAGCAAACATTTCTTGATACTCTTATATCAACTGACCTGATTGGGTCCCATCTCACAGTCTCTTACAATAAAGTACATTATGCAAACACCACTGCACAGCCATGGTTTTTCCACAGACAGAATGTTAAGGGGTCTTCATATTCCCTCCTGATAGCTCAAAATACTAAGAAGATGTGCTCTGTGCCAACAACTCAATGTTCTAAACATAGTTTCTTGCTTATAAAAATAATTAGCATAGCTTAAGAAATCTGATTAGGTCAACTAGAATATTTGAAGGCACTAGCTGATGCAGCCATCCTGGACCTCTTCTAGCTACTCTATTCTGATTTCTGCAATAATCTTCAATTTACTCTATCTAAAAACATTTTCATATTATTCTCTTAATCTTCTAACACCTCAAACAGGCAGAGAAGGGATCCTAGAAACAGAGGTATCATATATGTGTACTACAAGTGAAGACCAAATCAGATTAAAGTGTAATTATACAATATTTAACAGAATAAAAATACAACAAAACATGGGTAATACTACATTTTAAAACTAAGTCAATATGAAGGCCACAGGGATTATTTTGTGTAAATTAGTGACTCCTGCTTGACATCACATCACTGTCTTAGAGGCTATCTATCTGGTTCAGCTGCTTATCCAAAATAGGGGTGCTGCACAGAGAAGGCTTAACAGATGTTCAACCAGAAGTACTAGACTAAATTCTTGAATCTCTGAGGGTAGGGAATGTCTTATCTAAACTTTCTATTTTTCCCAGCATACTGCTCTGCACACAGTGGGTGCTCAAAAAAAGGGTTTTTTTTAAATAATTAAATCCAAGTTTTGCTCAAATATTTTCTTTTACAGGAAGAAGTTGTTATCTTTTGAGACTGTCTTTTTAACTGATTGGTAGATTAGAAAGTTTTTCTGTTCAATTCAGAAAAACCAAAGAAAGACATGAACTTCTGAAGAGTGAAGCAAACAGAATCAGGAAAATAATAAAAACAATAATCTAAATGAAAGAACAAAAATTAAACCGAATCATTAAATTTATTTAAATCAGCCAAGCTGATAATTTTCCCTTCCCTGCCTCCACTTTCAGAAGAAATGAGGGACACCTATTACAAACTCTTTCATACACAGCTGAAACACTTATTGCTTTTGCTGAACTGCTTTCCACCTTGGCCCCTTCCATAAAATACTGACTTCCCTCTACCCAAAGCCTCTTCTGTTACAAGGGACAGTGAAGGGACAAAACTCAGAAATGGTACTTTTAAAACTGTGCTGAAATCTGCTTCCCTTTAACTTTTGCCCATTGATGTATACAAATAATTGAACAGAAAGGAGGAGTTAGAAGCATTGCAAGATCAGGCTTAATACTCCTAACACTAAAACCACATGCCTATCTGAGGACAGCAAAGAAGAAGATCATTAACTACTGGACTGGCATATCAACCTAAACTCAGAGATTCTCCACAACCAGCATTAATGGAATGATGGTGACCTATCTTTTCAATCTCCTGTTAGCATGAGTAACCCTTAGCTCTCATTGAGATGCTATTGTCCCTGGCTGCCACTTCCTTGGCTATTGTGTCAGGGGTTGATACTTTGCCAGATGCCCAGGTTTCTCCTTTGCCATCTGGCTGCCTTCACTGGCAGTGAACCTCAGTTCTGTGCTGCCAGATTCTCTTGACTTTATGTATTCTCTACAAGTGTCTGATGAACTGACCTCCTGAGTCACAGCCGATTCTTCAGGTTAGAAGGTTTGACTTTAGATGATTTAATGAATTTTGAATATCTTAAGACAAATGAGAGAATGTGATTATAAATCTTAAGTACTAAAAAAAATCTGCTTTTATTAATAAGGATCTGCATTTTCAATTAATCATACAGTCAGTTACTCCTACCAATGCAGACAGCAATCCAGAGTCACCTTAGTACAGTTTTTGTGAACTTTACTACCATATAACTTTTAAGTTATGAGCCTCTCTAAACTTATGTAGGTGATCTTAGGTAGATAGACATATAATCTATCACCAGGTCCATGCTCTAAACCTTTTGGTACAACTTGCCAAGATTTCTTGGTATTAAGCAAGGGTCTAACAAATACTGCAGGGATACTTTAATACCATTAGATGACTTAGAAGAAAAATATTAGTGGAGGAAATCTCTTAAAACATTTCAAAAATGAAGATTATTCCTTGCCAGGGCACTGAAAAGTACAAGTGAAACGATTCCCCACCCCACTCCCGAATAAATATTTGACACAATCAGGCGGCTCCTTTTGTTAACATGATAGAAGAATTCTTATGTGATCAACCTTTTCTTTAATAAAGTGTGTAAGGATATGATTATTGTAGAAATATTTTTCATGGCTACACATTTTTAACCTGTACCAAGTAACTTGCTTTCTTTAATGGAGAGTATATGCTGGGAGGGAGGGAGAGAATTTGGAACTCAAGGTTTTGGAAGTAAATGTTGAAACTTGCTTTTGCATGTAGCTGGGGGGGGATTTAAAAATTAAAATTAAATTTAAAAAATGAAGTGTGTGAGAAAAGCTGCAGATGGAACAGAGAAATTAATCAATCAACAAGTATTTATCAAGTGCCTACTATGTGCTGAGGATAAAAGTATTTCCTGAAGTCAGAAAAGTCCTATTACCCTCTTGAAAGTTCTAGCATACTTTGATTGAATCTTTCTATTGCTCTACCTTGAATTAACTGCAATCTGTATAAATCTACGTTTTCCAATGGAAAAGTTGTTCTAAAAGGGAGTGTCCCTCAAGGGTTGTTAGGTATGTCATGAAATTTTGGATATCTTGTTATTTCAGATAAGAGATTTTAAAAAATTATTTAACATATATTTTATTTACTCAGTGTATTAATGTGTACATATAGCATTTGTAAAGACAAAACTTACCTATTATATGTTCACACTAATCTCCAAAAATGTCAGACCTTGAACTTGCAGCAAAGTCAACAAAAAGGCCTCTCTTATTGAAGAGAACTGTGCATATTCAAGTCACCAACTATTCTACTACAGTACTGCCTACTTAAATCTTCATTGTGTTGTAATTCCTCACAGCAAAGAGCATAGTTATGAGCAAAAAGGTTTAAAGTACTGCAGTTGAATCTCAATCCCTTCAAAGTTAGGCTTGACATTTACCATTATATTGCCAATACCCACCATACAACAGACATTTATTAAATGCTTGCTCATTATGACAAACTGTATTGATGCCCAAGGGTCCTGGGAAGAAGTAAAGAAATAGACTAAGTTACAAAAGCATATTCTAATTATGGGTTTTGAATAACACCAAATTGGGAGTGAGGAGATTTGTGCTCTAGTCCTCTAAACAAGCTATGTGACCTTGGGGCAAATAATTTCTTTCACTACTAAAGCCGATTCCCTTATCTATAAAATGAAGGAACTGAATTTATGCTCTTTAAAGACCTCCTTTTTGGGGTGGCTAGGTGGCGGTAGTGGATAAAGCACTGGCCTTGGAGTCAGGAGTACCTGGGTTCAAATCCGGTCTCAGACACTTAATAATAACCTAGCTGGGTGGCCTTGGGCAAGCCACTTAACCCTATTTGCCTTGCAAAAACCTAAAAAAAAATAAAAAAAAAATAAAGACCTCCTCTTTTCTAGCTTTATAGTTTCATGATTCTTAGAATCTACTTATCTGATAAAAGAAAATTAGGAGAGCTTATATGGTTGCAGGATGCATGTCAATACTTCCTGATTTTTCTACCATTGCCTAAATTTACCCCAAGTTGGTCATCAATTCCCTACATGGGAAATAGTGACCATGTAGGTCAGAATTAGATTCTCAGTCAATTGATCAATTTCCGTTACTGTCTGTTTTCCCTACTGTATGTGAAAACTTTGACATCTGAAAGAAAGATGTGTAAGCAATATATCAAAACCCTTTAAAAGTCTATTAATTACCATTTTTAAATAAGAAAGTTGTGATAGTTAAGAACTTTAGGATATTCTCTAGGTACAGAAAAAAGATTTTCTCAGATCTTTTAGTCTTAGAGTATTTTTAAATAGTGATGGCACATGTTTTTTCACAATACTCCTATCTAATCATTAGAGTCCTAAGCTTCCAGATGAAACATCTTTATACCTTTGGAATGAAAAATCAAGAAAAGGATAAAATGAACCTAAGGCTGCTCCTTCTGCCAAATACCCATCCCTTGGTGCATAAGTATTCCTTATAATCAAAAAATATGCCTAAGTTGTTATTTACAAACAAGATCCAAGAAGATGAAAGGTATATAACAATCAACTTAGAAAAATAAATGAGTTTTGACACTTACTTCCTAAGGATAATGACAGCTCGACGTTCCTTGATATCCTGCGGTCGTATGCAGTGAGTGATTTCATCAGCAGCATATCCACTGAAAGAAAATATGGCACATTCTGAGAGCAGGTTGTGGTTAACTGGGAGGTAGACTATTATCAACTCCTTTGATCAGGCCTCTTCTCCCTATTTCCTTTCTCCCTAAAACTCATTCTGATAATCAGGAAGCTATTAAAGATTCTCTCTAAAGGCATCACCATTTGTCATTCAAAATAAGGGAAATTATTCCCTCCCAATGTTGGACATAAGAGGCATGTTTACTACTTAAAAGTTGTTTCTTCTCAGTGGAGACTCTACATTTTAACTAAAACAAGTCTAAATGTAGAAACTTCTTCAAGAAAACATGGGCACATGGTAAGGAAACAATACAATGGAAAGGTGAGAAGAAAAAGCTGAACAATTTATATGATACCACACTTTTTTTTAAACCCCTCCACAACCATTAAAAAAACTATCGAGATCTAGCAAGGCCCTTAAGTCAAAATTTTATTTTGAACAGATTCAACATTTGTCAATCCTTCTCAGCTCTGAAGGAATCAGAGATACAGAGGTTGACTGTAATAGCTAGATTAGCTGAAGCGAAGCTAATACTCTATAGGACAGGAAAAAAGAGAAAGATACTCAAACTCTAATAATTCTAAGGCTTTATGAAGAAGCTGAGGTGGACAAAGTGATGATGAGTCTCCAAGGTACAGAAAGTACCCAAGATAAATTCAACAGCTATTTTCCCTCTAGCTACCACTTGAGGAATTCAAAGTCTCCAAATTAGACATTTGATATAGTTTAGGTATTACTACTATTATTTAGTATTTATTTCAACATGGTACCTAATTAAAAATTGCTTATATGTGGGGGGCAACTTGATAGTTAACCTTCTTTTTGTTTTTGCTATTTTGCATGGCAATGGAGTTAAGTGACTTGTCCAAGGTCACACAACTAAGTAATTAAGTGTCTGAGGCCAGCTTTGAACTCAGATCCTCCTGACTCCAGGGCTGGTGTTCTATCTACTGCACCACCTAGCTGCCCTGCCCGATGGTTTACTTTCAGAGCTAACTTTGTTCTTCAGCACTGTCTCCTAGTTGTCATGCCCCAAGTAATTTTAACTTATCAATACAATCATAGCCAATCAAACAAAAACCTTGAAAATCATTCAGAACATAAAAGTTTTAGTTTATAAAAAAAATAAAAATAGCTGTAGCCTCAAGTCAGTAATGAATAGTAGAAAAGATCTCAAATATTTCACTCAATTTATATACCTCTAAAATGTCCAATATGCTAAAAGCTCATTTTATGCTCAGTCTGTTCATGCTTTTCTGAAAGTCCTTTTCAAAAGTAGCATTAGCATCAGGCCTATTAGGCTTCTATCACTCTAAACTCAACCTGGACACACTTTGGCAAGATATTATAAAATGGCTGGTACTATTTGGGTGAGGGTAGGGAATGAGAATGGGAAAGAGGCAGAAGATATCTGATATGCTAGTGGAAGGAGGCAAACAGCTATTCACCCATGCTCTTAGTGACAAGCTACTTTTGGCTTAGGTCTCAGAAAGTCTGACCTGGTTCCAAGGCCCGTGTCCCTTCAAGGTTACCAGGTTGGTTTTTGTCTGGCCTCAAGAGAGCATATCCACAATAAAAACTTTCTCAGGGTGGGTTAGGGTTGACCAGAGGTCAATGAAGACTATAGAATAAACCAGAATTTTTGAATTAACTCTAGAAATATCCCAGGCTCCTATGAATCAAATAACTTAAGGTTCCTTTCTTGAATTAAAGAAGTTCTCATTCATATCCTTTGGGCTAGATCAAACAGGCAGGATGGCTACAAATCTTTTTGCATTTTTTCCTTTATTATTCTACGTACCTAAACAAAAAATAATACCATGAAAGGTAGACAAGGCCAATCTCCAAACAACTCATTTATGATACATACATATGAAAGTGTTATTAACCTGTGTGACTTGGCCAGTAACTGAGCTAATAATATACTATCTTTAAATCTGTTAACATGGGAAAGTTTGTCAAAATGCAATTCTGTAGAAAATTCAGACATTTAACAATTCTCTTTTTTCTTAAAAAGAAACAGAACTGCCACCCTCCTACCAAACGAAGTCAAAATGACTCAAAAGACCTGGGAAGGATAATTTTAACTGATTCAAATCGTTTTTCCCAACATCTAAGTGTGCAGTACCATAGGTTACATATTATAGCTTGGCTACCTCTGGTACCTTTTACATCAGCTTAATCTTGCTCCTCTCAGATGATGCTCCTGCTCCCTCTTGTGGTTGCCTTAATTCTGACATATGACTAAAGCATCTGACACTAAAATGCATTAACACTCATTATTAGCCTATCATTATACCTTTGGATTTACTATCAGCAAAACTATTATCTAAATTTTTGGCAATGCCTAAGAATGCTTTGGCTGTAAAAAAAGGACCTATACTAGTCATTCAAAAATGGTTTTTAATATGATCTTAATCATTAAATAAACGTAAGTTGTTTCAATATACAAAGAAGAGAGGCTCATAGAAGAAATTTAACTTGTTAAAGTATTCTTCAGTCAGAACTTTCCACCATAAAGTGTTGAACTGAGAGTTCATTAGGGTTATTTACAACTAAGGAGCCTATTTATTGCAAGAGAACCTGTTTAAGAGAAGCCACATGCCAATTTGAAACTGAATATGCCCAAGATCCAATGCCACTCTTGGCCTGCGGAAAAGTCAGTGCCTGTTATTTTATCTCCATAGGAAAGGAAGTTTTATATATTGGTCAGCCTACATAATTATGTTATCACATGAGAAAGAAGTGACCTCTTCCAGTGTTTCCCTGTACCACATTCTAAGTCTCTTTTTTCAAGTAGAAAGATTTGGAAAATGCATGATCAAGAGAGGTTTGTGAAGATGCTAACTTCTTCCTTAAACACCATTTGGTAAAGGTTAGAGATATCCTGAAAATCGGTTTTTGGTTATAGATCTAGGGTCTTCAGTTCTGTCTTTGGGTCAGTGGGTGGTAGAAATAACTTCATGCTTAAGAAACACTAAGGTTTACAAGTTTCTCTTTATATGAAAGGTAGGCAGTACATACATTTCTCCACATTTTACAGATGAAGAAACTTGAGTCTTAAGAAGGTTAAAGTGACCTGTTTGCTCACTGTCACAGAGCTATATACATCTGGGCCAGGATTCAAACCTAAATCTCCTGACCCAGTAGTCTTCTTTCTGCTATACCATCCATGCTGTAGTAGGAGACAGCTTAAGAACTCTCAACATACTGCAATCAGAACATGAACACTCTCTCAAAGGGGGTGGGGGTGGGAGTGAAATGCATTTTCCTTCTATCTGTCTAGAGGGCAAAACAAAGTTGGGCTTTTTTGGAAAGTGAGCAACTTTTCACCAAAGCAGAATAGTGATCTCAGGTGGAAGTTATTTATATATTATTCTAATATCATAAAAGTACATACAACTAAAATCCAAGGAAAAAAAAGTTTAAGACTGGACTTCAGAAGTTTAAGTTAGGAAGAATGCCTTAAACAAGAGAACTAACTATAAAGCTAATCTAATCCCAATTTTGACTACATACAACATTAAATTCTGGAGCCTGCGCACAATTTTTTCTCAAACTGTCCAATCACAAATCCACAGTATCATTCATCTTTGTTTTTGTATTCTTCCCCCCCTTCCATTAATCCCAATGCTAGTTCTAGAACTTTTTTAACTTTGCATAATAGCCATCATTATAAGGCTGGCGTACGCTATCTAGAGTAGATCTGACCATGTAAATCCACTTACTACTCATAATCTTTTTTAACCTCTAGGTTAAAATGTTTGTCTCTTTAGCTTTTAAAGTTCTACACAATATGCTCCAAACCAATTTTTCCAGACTCACTGGACTTCTCTCCCCCTTTCACTCTGAAACTAGGCAAACTGACCTTGCTTCTGTTACTCATCATCTCCTGTCTGTTGTCTGTCCCCTATGCTTGGAACACATATCCCTTCCCATCCCTCCCTCCCCTCTTCTCTCCTTTCTTGAAGTACAGGAATTATTTAGTCTCTGTCCTGTACCTCCCAGTGCCCAGCACAGCGCCTACAACAACATAGCATGACACTTAATGCTTGATTGACAAGATGCTTTAGTATGTATTAAATCTTAATTAAATGGGATAATCAATCAATAATAGATCAATAAACATTTCTGATCTTTTCAGTTATGTTCTAAGGTGGAAAAGTTCTGAAAACCAAATTAGCCCTCTGAAGAACTAGTTAAGCCTTGGTCAGAGCTGTACAGTCCTAAAATATTTCCATGGTACTTAAAGAGTGCAAAGAAAGCAGCAGTTACCTCTAACTTTTTTTTCCTTGTCTTCCATGTAGTCCTTCCTAGGACAATAAACATTAAGACAACCTAGCACAGAACTCTGACCCAAGACCATCAGTGAGTCTGCTTCCTAATGAACCAAGGCAGCACTATCATTCCATTTTTCACTAGAGTTTGAATATTTGCTATTCTTTGTTTGAATAGTTCTTCCCCTGCATAAAGTGCCTTAAGAGTTATCTGCCCCACTTGCTATTTATTATAAAAGTTGAACTCTGTTTTCACTAAGTAGATATTACATATTCTTATCCTAAAACTGATCATTAACGATAACAGTAAATAAGGAATTAGCTTCTAGGAAATGATTTCTAACTGAAATTAATTTAATTAAAAAATGTAATTTCTATATTTTAGCCTGATAAAGACATCCAATAGAATGGAAAAAAAATATGCTAAATGGGCAGAAGAAGGTAATAAACCAGTATTTTGAAGGAATAGAGTAAAATGGCTTACCCTGTTCCTCTGCTCAAACAGCAAACTATGCAGAAAATAATAAGGGAAGGTAGAGTCTACTACTGAAGGAAATGAATGAGTGAAAAGTTATACCGGTCAGGAAGCAGTTTCCAGCTGAAGTTAGAAATAAGCAGGACAAAGCTCTTGTTTACAATAGGTTTCCACTACCACTTCAAACGTGTTTATGTGATCTTCAGAAGTTGTTTTCCATATTGACAACTATTAAAAAACAAAAGTAAACTAAACTAAACCCCTACAATAATTCTCAAAAAAGTGAGCAATGCTGTTGAAGCTAGCAGTGTTTCAGCTATTATTAGATGAAATCATGATGCAGTAAAAAGAGTACTGGACTAAAGTCAAAAGGCTTTGCTGGCATGCTGTATGTCAACCTGGACAAGTCATTTCCACTCTGGGTCCAAGGTTTCTTCTCTGGGTAATGAATAGGTTGAGTAGATAATCTAAGGTTCCTTGTAACTAACAGTGAATCCAGAAATTGCCTTTCTTCTTATCTGACCTCATTACACCTCTTCTCAAATGGACATGATGAAGGACAGGAATTGGACTTGGTTTCATTTGTATAGGGAATATTTCCCAAGTGAGGAACCTGACTTTATCAATGCCCTGCAACCTATAATCTTAGAAAGCTACCTAGAATAGACATTATGTGACTTGCCTAAGGTTGCAGAGCCAATATGTGTAAGAAGGAGCATTAGAACCCATATTTTCCAGGTTTCAAGGACAGTTCTCTACTCATTACACTCTTCCCCCCCCCCCCAACCTGAAGCTCTAAATTCTATCAGCTAAGGATAGCACTTATTATTGGTTAAGAGCAAGAAAATAAGGATTCCTCCATAAGTTTACATAACAGTTGAAAAGAATTGTAAGAAAAACTAAGATGCTAATTGACAGAGACTTTTGGGAAGCAAATAAGTAGAACAGAGCTGAAGGCCAAAAGTAGCATATGAACCCAATTTGGAAATTCAAACAAAAATAAAATCTCCATGATTACTAGTTTTTCAAGTTTGGTGATGTTCAGGAGGAGGGGGAAAGAGGTGGGCTGAGAGATGAATCAAGCTGATCTTTGCTTCCATTATGTATTCAGGGTACAGTGGATAAGTAATACACTGACTAGATCTGGAGGCACAAAGTCTGGGTTCAAATCTTCACTTGACTTTTTACATATGTACCTGGCACATAGTAAAACACTTAATAATCTACTCGGGCAAGTCATATAACTTCTCTGGGCCTCAATATCCTCAGCCATAAAATAAGAATTTTCTAGTTCACCTCCAAGGCATGGGTTCTTAACCTTTTTTGTGTGTCAAGGAACCCTCTGGCAGTCTAGTAGAGCCTAGGGACCTCTTCTCAGAATCATCATCATCATCATTAATGCTCCATAATTAAAGAAATATTAAATTTCAGTTAGAGCTTAGTGAAAATGAAGATGTGATTCCCCCTCTCCCCTTGTTCAAATTCATTAATACCCTGAAATCTATCCACAGACCATAGGTTAAGAAGCTCTTCTCTAGCTCTCTTTCCAGTTCCAAATCTGTAATGCTGACTTCCAAGTGTTTCTCCTTAAATGAAACCATCACATAGACTATCTAACCTAACAAATGAGTCTTGCTAAAAGTTCTCTTAAGAAATAAGAGAATTTCCTGCTGGTATAATTCTTGTGAACTCTTGTAAACTAGGATGGTTTATGAACATTTTCCAGACATGGAGGATGGCTCTAGTTAGAGGGACTAGGCATTTGTGTCTGAGGGGCTTTAAAATATATTTTTTAAAACTTATTACTAAAAGGATAACACGACAGATTCTACTTTCAGCAGAATGCTTTTAAGCCCCAATGAAGTATCAACAACTAATAACAATGAAGTATCAAAACTAATAACAATGATGTATCAAAACTAATAATCTACAGTTACTTCAGAATGGTCTTGCTACAAAACTGTACACACCTGGCTCTAAAGGCCCCTTTGGTATTTCAGGCACTAAGTTTCCCTTAGGATGAACTACAGTAATTTCAGGCTATGTGGAATTATTTTGGGAATAACTTTAGAGAAATTTTTGCTGGAAATTTCTATCCTAAAAGGTACTAAGTATTAAGTCTATACTGGAATAAACAAACAGATTCTAAGAAACAAAACAAGTCTCAGATATTTGGATTTTCAGTGGTTACGTAGGATTCCAAATCCTGGTTTCTATGGTGTTTCAGATGAACAAAGAAGTAAAGTATTGCTGCTGTTGTTTGTTTACTTTCCAGACACAAACAACCTTCAGTTGACCACTCTACTTGGAATTCCATACTATTGCAGCATAATTTTGGCTCTTGGGGGGCCTGACAGGATTCCTCCCTCATCCACAAACTGAAGACATAACTGCTTCCACACCCAAATGATATTAATGGGGCTTCCTCAACGCCTGGGACTACATTTCTCTATCCATTGATGCACTTAAAAAAAATGTTATCTACTAAAGCTCCTGAAGACCTTCAGGGTAAGAAGTTAAGACCAACATTACTTTCTGTAGTACCTTTTGAAATCAGAGGACTCCAAGGTACTTATTATTATTTTTTTTAGTTTTTTTTTTCTGCAAGGCAATGGGGTTATAAGTGGCTTGCCCAAGGCCACACAGCTAGGTAATTATTAAGTGTCTGAGGCCGGATTTGAATTCAGGTACTCCTGACTCCAGGGCCAGTGCTCTATCCACTGTGCCACTTAGCTGCCCCTCCAAGGTACTTTAAACGTTAGTTTAGATTAAGAAATCAGGGAATACTTTTTTGATTCTTGAAATTTCTGAGCTAGAATTAAACAGTTTATAGTAAAATTTTACTTTCTCATTAAAATTCAATGGAAAAACAAATAAACAAACAAACAAACAAACAAATAAATGAAGCAGTTCCTAGGGGTGGCTAGATAAAGCACCGGCCTTGGAGTCAGGAGTACCTAGGTTCAAATCCGGTCTCAGACACTTAATAATTACCTAGCTGTGTGGCCTTGGGCAAGCCACTTAACCCCATTTGCCTTGCAAAAAACAAAAAGAAAGAAAGAAAGAAAGAAAGAAAGAAAGAAAAAAAGAAAGAAAGAAAGAAAGAAAGAAAGAAAGTTCAATGGAAAGGGAAATATTACTATAACTGTAGGAGAAAGCAGTAGGTCAGGAAAATGCAATCACTAAAACTTATAACTTAGAAAGGACACTAACACACCTCATTTATGAAGGACTACGATCAAGTGCTATACTTGGAATGGGGGATGTGGGTTCAAATATCTTAATAGTTGTGTGTTATGTGATCATGAGCAAGTCACTTCACCTTTCTGAGCCTTGAGATGCCTCATCTGTCAAATAAGGGGATTAGTCTGGATGATCTCCTATATCTCTAAATCTATGGTCATATGAAAAATAATGAAAGGTTCCAGAAAACAAAATCTACCCTTATAAGGATTAAGGGCTTAACTAGCAGCACAGGATCCTTGGCAAAATCTCATCTTCTGCTGAGGGTATTAAAGCTAAATTTTAGCAATGTTCTTCTTTACTTCTATTGAAGAACAAACTTCCTTGATAACCATTTCCCATTTTAAGATCAAGACTAATCCATAGAAAAGGTCAACCACCAAAGAGAAAAGGATTTTTTACAAAGGGTATTCATTATTTTAACTAGACTGAGGTCTGTGGGGAGTAAGAGCTTTGGGTTAAATTTAGGATGATGGCAGAGGGCCACTCCCGCTTGTCCCTTCCCTCATTACCTGAGCACAGTCACACTCCCTCTCCTCACAGGCAGGAACAGCACAGGTTCAGAGACCCTGATAGGCTTGAATTGAAACTTGCAGCCGAAGCAGAGGGCGGAGTCACTGAAGAAAGAGACTGACACTATGGGTCTCTCAAAGATGTGGATGGGATCCACATGGGAGACAATGCAGCCTCCGGGTTGGTAGTCATTGATGACTGCGCTGTTGACAAAGCCTTCAGGGATGACACGGTGCTCCACCAGCTTCTGTATCACCAGTTGGTGCACCCATTCTGGGATTTCATCCACGTCCCCGGGCGGATAGAGCCGCTCCTGCCCCGGACCTCGCTTCTGCAGCTGGGATCCGTAGGTATAGCCCTCTCCGAAAAAGTACTTGTTGCGCAGGGGAGCCCGGTCCACCGTGTGCTCGTTATACAGTCCTTTCTCTGCTCGGGACACCACCTCGTCGATGCGGGCCTCGATTTTGGCACATTCATCCTGGCTGAAGAGGCGGATCTGCCGGATGCCGCTCTTCACTTTGCGGGCCTCCTCCTCTTTCTGCTCCTCGTAGTCACTGCGCTCCGAATCCGAGTCTTCGTGGTATTTCCGTTTGGCCGGGATGGTGTAGGGCTCGGCGGCCGCGGCGGCCGCGGCCACGGCCACCACGGCGGCCTCCCGGCTGTTGGGCTTGTAGTTGTCCCGGGATGTCATGGACTTGAGCTTCTCCCGTAAGTCGGTGTAGCCGCTGGCAGCAGCCATGGCGCCGCTTCCCACCCCGCCCCCACCTTCCCTCTATTGATCTCCTGGATACCCGACTCTGGGAACTGGAGAGTGGGAAGTGCTGCTGCTATTCATGGCCTGCACCAGCTGGATGCGAGTGTTCCTTCTGGAAAAGACGGTTTGCCGTCCCAAGGCAGATTTTGTTTTTTTTTGGTTTTTTTTTTTAAGGTCGCAAGGATCCCCCCCCCCCCCTTTCCCCGAGGAGATGGACGCCGGGGAGGGCAGGCGGTCCTTCTTCAGTCCTGCATAGGTCACTCACTTCTCAAAGCATTGGGCTTCATGGGGGCTCTCCTCCCCTCTGGGCAGGTACCTGCTGCTTCTTCAGCGGGGCTCCGGGGCCGCGGGGGGCCTCAGCCGCAGCAGCCCGACTGTGTCATGCAGAAGCGGCGGGGCCTCCTCCCGGGGTCTCCTCACAGCTCTCCAGGACGGGGGAGGAGGACATCACCAGTTCCCCCGGACCTTTTCTGCCGCCTCATCCCACGGTCCCGGCGGCGGCGGGCGGCCCTCCGGGGAGGCAGGGAGCCAAGGGAAGCGGGGTCCAATCAGGCGCGGTCCGGTTCGGCTCCGCCGAGCGGGGCTTTTCGGGAGCACTTTAAAGGACTCCTCGCTACGTCACAGGGCGCCAACCCAGCATACTACAGACCCCGGGCTAGTCCGGTCCGAAGCGGGCTCCTCACTGCGCAGGCGCCGGGCCACCGGCAACAGCGGGGGCCTCCGGCTTCAGTCATGCGCGTCAAAATGGTCCCGGGCAGCGGCGACTGGAACGCATGCGCAGAGAAAACCGCTCGTCGTCGTCCGGCGCTCCCCTCCCCCAACTCCTGAGGGCTGCGAACCCCCTTAGCAACCCGCCTCCACACAGCGCGGCTGTGACTTTCCTCGGGGGCCGAGCGGCTCCTTTTACCTCCTCCGTGGGGCGGGAAGGGTTCTGCACGCTGTCACCGTGGTTCCCGCGCCTCGTCAGGACATCGTCGGGGCAGCCGTAGACTCCTCCACCCCCTCCACGTACAACCTGGGGAACCGCCACAACCTACCCTGTCCTCTTACCGCCCCCTGAGCGCTGGCTCTTCTTTTATTGGCCTGTCGGCCACTGGGGGGCGGGCGCAGGCGAGGTTTCCGGGCGCTGATTGATGGAGAAGCCGGTCAATCAGAGGGGTCGCCCTAGTTATTGCGTCCCCCCGTCGAGGACCCCTCAGGGGCTAGTGGGTAGTTAAAGCATTGCCTGTTACGGCACCGTGACGAAGGAAGCCCCGGGGACCCGAAGTTGCCGGCTTCGGCTCGGCCATGACTGCGTGTGGGCCGGGGGGCTCGGCGCGTGAGCACGGCCGATGGCGCAATTCGGGGGCGGGGAATAGGCACCCGCGAGGGCACCCTCTCGCCCGCGCCGTAGCCTCCGGGACGTGACTCGGGGAACGTCTGCTGCTGGAGGTGTCGTTGGCGCGCGCCTGGCGGGGGGGAAGCGCCCCCGAGGATCGGCGCGGGGAGCCTCGAGCCCGGGCACCCCGCGCTGCTGGAGGGCGCCCCCTGGCCGAGCCCCAGCCCTGGCGCCGCGGCCGCGGATAACGCAAAGCCGTGCATCAACCGAAACTTTTCTTTTTCATCTGGAAAATAGTGGATGGTTTTGCTTTTTTTGTTTTTTTGCCCCAGCGTCACAGTTTTTTTTTTTTTTTATGCGTGTGCTTCAGAAATAAGTTTTTATTCATATTTGTTTTTGTTGATGTTACTATGAACATTTTTGTACAACTGATGTTTTTACCCTTTTCCTCCTGGTTTCTAATACAATAGTATACCACAGTTTGTTAAGCCATTCCCCAAATCAAAATTATTTCATAAATATCTCTTAAAACATATATATTTTATGATTACTTTTAAAAGAAAAGGATCAAAAATGGAAAAGTTCAGCAAAACCGATCAATACAACAAATAATCTGAAAATAAGCGATGGACTATACTCGTGGATATCTGTAAAAGGGGGTTTGGGCATGGTCTTCTATCTCTTCCAATAACTTACAGTTTTACAAACCAATCAAGCTTATATTGCTTATATATAAATAAATATATAAATTTATTATATATTTTATATATTACATAAATTATATATTAATTTATGTAATGTAAATACATATTATATAAAATACAAATATATAATATACAATAAATAGATTTAATATAATAAATATAAATAAATATATAGTATATATGTATATGTATGCATATACATATATATACACATATATGTATATACATATATATGTATATATACATATATATATATATGATAAAATTAGTAAGGTGGATATTGGAAGTGTGTGGCAGGCACCTTCACGTTTCCAGTTAATTGCCTGCTGGCTTCAGTTGTCCTCTGAACTTCAATGCTGCAGACCCACGACCTTAGGCCTACTTAATACAAAATTACCTAATTGATAAAATTATAGTGACTAGGAAACATACAGAAAGAGAAAATAACACTTTTGCATAGAACTTTAAGGTCTGCAAGCCTTGGAGATGAGACTTGAACCCTTGTGCATCACCCATCTGAATCCTACCTGTCTTTCAAAAGTCTCCTCTACTTAAATGTGTAAACACAATTCCCCTGATTTAACAATTTCTACTAAAGGCCTACTGTATACTGAATCTATGGGTGCTACAACTTGTCTAAGACATTGTTCTTTCCTCTTTTTTCTAGGTTTTTGCAAGGCAATGGGGTTAAGAGGCTTGCCCAAGGCCACACAGCTAGGTAATTAAAAAGTGTCTGAGGTCGACCTTGAACTCAGATACTCCTGACTTCAGGGCCAGTGCTCTATCCACTGCACCACCTAGCTGCCCCAACATTGTTTTTACCTTGAAGAGCTTATACTCTAATAGAAAGACAAAACACCAAAATAGTAATATTTCATGAAAAGTACATCAGACAAAGTGAAGTGACCAGAAGAACACTTACATAGGAACAGCAATGCTATAATGATGACAAATTGTAAAGATTTAGCCACTCACATCTACACAACCATCCAAAGTAATTCCAAAGGAGCCATGATGAAAAATGCTATCCACCTCTGGAAAAGGAGAACTGATAAACTCTGAGTGGACATTGAAAGCTATTTTTTACTTTATTTTTCCTGCTTCTCCCCCCCACACACACTTGGTTAATATAGAAATTGTTGCTTTTTTTCTAGAAGAAGATCATGACATCAGGGAGGTGATGCCATGACAAGCAAGTGAATCCCATTTGGGTGGAAGATGCTGGACTAAGTTGCCAGCCTCATTCTCTCCTCCAGTTATCTGGTCTAGTGACCAGATACAAATCAGGACGACTGAAGATAACCCAGGATTTGAGGTAATCAGAAATAAGTGACTCACTCAAGGTCACACAGCTAGTAAGTTATTAAGTGAAACTATTAGGGCAGCCAGATGGTACAGAGGATAAGCACAGACCTGAGTTCCTCAGACCTCAGACACTTAATATGGAAATATGTTTTGTATGACTTCACATGTATAATTGACATACTGCTTGCCTTCTCAATGGGTGAGGGAGGGGTGAGAGGGAGGGAGAAAATTTGGAATTCAAAATTTTAAAATATGAATTTTTTATAAAGATTTTATTTAATTTTGAGTTTTACAATTTCCCCCCTAATCTTACTTCCCTCCCCCCACCCCCCACAGAAGGCAATCTGCCAGTTGTTACATTGTTTCCATGGTATGCATTGTTTCAAATTGAATGTGATGAGAGAGAAATATCCTTAAGGAAGAAACATAAAGTATAAAGAGATAGCAAGATCAGACAGTAAGATATCAGCTTTTTCCCCTAAATTAAAGGTGATAGTCCTTGGTCTGTCTTTAAATTCCACAGTTCTTTCTCTGGAAACAGATGGTATTCTCCATCTCAGACAGCCCCAAATTGTCCCTGATTGTTGCACTGATGGAATGAGAGAGTCCTTCAAGGTTGAACATCACTCCCATGTTGCTGTTAGGGTGTACAACAGTGTTTTTCTGGTTCTGCTCATCTCACTCAGCATCAGTTCATGCAAATCCCTTCAGGTTTCCCTGAATTCCCGTCCCTCCTGGTTTCTTTCTTTCTTTTTTTTATTAAAGATATTATTTGAGTTTTACAATTTCTCCCCCAATCTTACTTCCCTCCCCCCCCCCCACCCCCCACGGAAAGCACTCTGTCAGTCTTTACTTTGTTACCATGTTGTACCTTGATCCAAATTGGGTGTGATGAGAGAGAAATCATATCCTTAAGGAAGAGACAAGAAGTCTAAGAGATAACAAGATCAGACACTAAGATATCGGGGGTTTTTTTTCCCCTAAATTAAAGGGAATAGTCCTTGAATTTTGTTCAAACTCCACAGTTGTTTCTCTGGATACAGATGGTATTCTCCATTTCAGACAGCCCCAAATTGTCCCTGATTGTTGCACTGATGGTATGAGCGAGTCCTTCAAGGTTGAACATCACCCCCATATTGCTGTTAGGGTATACAGTGTTTTCTGGTTCTGCTCATCTCACTCAGCATCAGTTCCTGCAAATCCCTCCAGGCTTCCTTGAAATCCTGTCCCTCCTGGTTTCTTATAGAACAATAGTGTTCCATGACATAGATATACCAATTTGCTAAGCCATTTCCCCAATTGAAGGGCATTTACTTGATTTCCATTTCTTTGCCACCACAAACAGGGCTACTATGAATATAAAATATGAATCATTTTTTTTACAATGAACAATTTTCTTTTCTTTTTTTTTAGGATTTTGCAAGGCAAATGGGGTTAAATGGCTTGCCCAAGGCCACACAGCTAGGTAATTATTAATTGTCTGTGACCGTATTTGAGCTCAGGTACTCCTCACTCCAGTGAGGCTGGTGCTTTATCCACTGTGCCACCTAGCCACTCCTAAAATATGAATCTTAAAAATAAAAACAAAACTCAAAGAAAAATCCATTGATCAAACCCAATGAAGTGAGAAAAAGGAAAAAAAAATAAGTGTATCAGGATGTTAGGAAACTAAATCTTTCATGAAATTTGCTGAATAAAGTCATTGCCAAGGAGAGGATGATACCATAGAAAGTCTGATTACAGTGCAACCTACTTCCTACTACCTGCTGTAACACCTATTGTTCACTCATTATGACACCTCACATATTCTTTAATTTTTTCATTCTTATTTATCTTAGCTCCTCAAATAGACTGTAAACCCTTTAGAATTAGGGATTGTGAATTACCAATATCCCTCACCATGGCACTAAGTCCTGACCCTTTGGAGTCAGGTCAATCTCGGTTCAAATCCTGTTGTAAATTCTCATGTCATTTAATCTTTCTGAGCCTCAGTTTCCCCAACTGATAATATTATTTACCAAACAGGGAAATTGTTAGGATATGTCCAAGCCAAAAAGGAGGATTTGGTTCTCTCCTCCATCTCCCTTCACTGCCACATATAACTCACCAAAAAATAAGAGGTAATCAGATATTCATATGCTATTAAATGTAAAGAAATGTTTGTCTTATCATCCCTTTATGAAGTGTGAAGAAGTCAACTGAATTGGTAAGGCATCTGAGCCAAAACTGACTGCATTTCTGGAAATCTTATCTTCTTAAAGATACCTTATCTTACTAAAGATAAGCCTGCTAAGTGTGCCTATACCTCTACCAGAAGGAATTGTTTTGAAGAGGATTTTTGTTGTCCTTCCTTTGTCTTTCCCAACCCCATTGGTTATAGCAACTTACTATGGAGTTTCTTTTTTTAATATAATATTTTGTTTTTCCCCAATTACACATAAAAATAGTTTTTAACATTCATTAAAATTTTTTTTTTTGAGTTCCAGATTCTCTCCCTCCCCTGGCTTCCTCATTGAGAAGGCAAGTAACTTGATAGAATTTATACATGTACAGGAATATGAAACTTATTTCCATGTTAGTCAGGATGAGAAATAAACACTGGAAAAAAAGGAACAAGAAAAATAAAGAAAAAGTATACTTTGATCTGCATTCAAATTCCATCAGTTCTTTTTTTGGAGAGGGATAGTACTTTTTATAAGTCCTTATGAATTGTAAAGGATCATTATATTGTTGAAAATAGCTAATTCATGGAAATTAAGTGAATGTCCTTCAGTTGGAGAATGGCTTAACAAACTGTGGTATATGTATGTCATGGAACACTATTATTCTATTAGAAACCAGGAGGGATGGAATTCAGGGAAGCCTGGAAGGATTTGCATGAACTGATGCTGAGTGAGATGAGCAGAACCTGAAAAACACTGTACACCCTAACAGCAACATGGGGTGATGATCAACCTTGATGGAGTTGCTCACTCCATCAGTGCAACAATTAGGGACAATTTTGGGTTATCTGCGGTGGAGAATGCCATCTGTATTCAGCAAAAGAATTGTGGAGTTTGAACAAAGACCAAAGACTATTACCTTCAATTTAGAAAAAAAAACCATTATCTTATTATGTAATTTTGCTATCTCTTATATTGTATTTCTCTTCCTTAAGTATATGAACTCTCTCTCTCATCACATTGAACTGAGATCAATATATACCATGGAAACAATGTAAAGACTAACAGAATGCCTTCTGTGGGGGGTGGGGGGAGGGAAACAAGAATGGAAGAAAAATTATAAAACTCAAAATAAATAAAATCTTTCTTAAAAAAAAGAAAATAGTTAATTCACAGTTGACCACCAGTATTGTTGTTACTGTATACAATCTTTCCTTGGTTCTGCTTATTTAATGTAAGTCTTTCCAGGTTTTTCTCTGTCTATGTCTCCTGGATAGTGCATCTGTTTCCAGCCTCAAAATGCATCATCTTATAAACTACTATTCCCTGCTGGAACTGGTATCTCCTACTAGTGAAGAAACTTTACATTTCTCATAGCAATAGTATTCTATCATTAATAATATAAAACAACTTGTACAGCTTTTCCCCAATTAATGGATTTTTTTCTCAATTTCCAGTTCTTTGCCACCATTAAAAGAATATTTTTTTTTGCAATATAGGTTTGTTCCCTTTTTGGTTTGAATTTCTTTGGGATACAGACCTAATAGTGGTATTACTTGGTCAAAATATATGCATGGGGGTGGCTAGGTGGTGCAGTGGATAAAGCACCGGCCCTGGAGTCAGGAGTACCTGGGTTCAAATCCAATCTCAGAGGCTTAATACTTACCTAGCTGTGTGGCTTTGGGCAAGCCACTTAACCCCATTTGCCTTGCAAAACCAAAACAAAAGATATGCATGGTTTTATAACCTTTTGGGCTTTGTTCGAATTGCTCTCAGAATGATTATTTTACAACTTCACCATTGGGCAGACTATTCCTAATTTCCCACCTGGCTGCAAGACTTCATCACAAACCTCATACTTGTCTTCCACCATCCCCCTCCCAAACTCTTTTGACTTCTTTTTATATGTAGTCTTCCATTAGATTGAGAGTTCCTGAGGCTAAAGATAATCTTTTGCCTTTCTTTGTATCACCAGTACTTAGCAAGGTACCTGGCACATAAAAGGTTATTATTGATCTGTAGTGCTAGAGGCATGAACTGCCTCTGCCACATTTGTTTCCTTATTATATGTGTCTTCCTACAATAGTTGTATGCTTTATTCTATTCTATTACTTATTCTATTAAGTTTTTTAACACTCTGTTCCTATTCTTCCCATAGGTACCTTGTGAATCTCTGAAAGAGTGCATCACAGAATGTGTATGTTTTGTAGCCATTGTTCATATTATACCAGTTGGATAGTGCAGCAAATAGAATGCCAGACCTAGCATTAGGAAGACTGGGGTTCAAAATTAGCTTCCAATACTTACTAGCTGTGTGACCCTGGGCAAGTCACTTTATTTCTATCTGTTTCAGTTATCTCAACTATAAAATGGGAATAAATAATAGCTTGATGTGAGGGCCAAGTAGTAGGATAATATTTGATTTACATTTATCAAACCTTAAAGCATGATATAAAGGATAACTATAAAAATTATTATTACCACCATCTCAGTAACTGTTTTTGCTGTGAGCTGATTTCATCTACTGACTATTAAAGGTAAACTCATCAATGGGGGCTCATGAACTTTGGGAGTGCAGACTCATAGAACGTGGAACCTTAGATCCTGAGGTAGAGGTAGTCACTCCTCAGGGGATTCAAGTTGAGATGTTGAATTGAGGAGGAAGCACAGTGGAGTGCTACATGTTTAAAGAACTTTGTAAACTTTGAAGCATTATATTAATTCAAATTACTACATACTGTAAAATGTATATCTACACACATAAATGTATATATGAGCTCTATCAATATGCTGGTATCCCTAGTGGGAACATGGGACTCAAAGTAGAATATTCTGTGATTCCTTTAAGATCATAGATCTAGGGGATACAAGGGATATTGGAGGCCAATCCTTCTATTTTACAAATAAAGAAACGGCTTGAGGAAAATTAAATGATTTGCCTTTCCACCTTCTCATCTCTCCCATTCAACTACAGTTTTACCACTGGACTCTGTGACTCTGGAGGAGAGAGTGAGGTGAAGAATTTTTCACAGCTCTGCCTCATTTAAATCCAGTTCACTTGTAAGTCAAGACATCACCCTCCAGATGCCATTGGTTCTCTTTGAGAAGGAAGGATAAACAACAACTTAATAGTTACCACTTTAATTCAGAATCTCTGGTCTAGATTAATAGCAGGAACAGCAGAAGCAGCTAGTTTTTTACAAATGAGATAATCATAAAGAACTTTGCCCAGTGACTGACATATACAATATAAATATAATAATAATAATAAAAATACATGTAAATATAAATATAAACCATTATTATCTCATATCTCAAAAATTCTGGGAGATTGGGGCAAGCATTATCCCCATTTTTTTTCAGATGAGGAGACAGAGGCAAACAGATTAAGTGACTTGCCCAGGGTCAGAGTTGATCTCAGGTCTGACTGACTCCAGTTCGAGTGCTCCATCTACTGGGTCACCTAATTGCCTCCAAGTGTCTCCCAGGTCACTTCATCTCCCATCTCCATGTTTTTGCATTGACTTGCCTAGAATGAACTCCTTCCTTTCCTTCTCCTCATAGAATCCCTCTCTTCTTTCATAGCCCAGTTCAAGCACTATCTTCTCCATGGACTTTCCTGATCTCTCTGACTACTAGTACCTCTCTCCCCAATGTTCTTGCCTTCATTTGTATTTGTTTACTTTATTTTCTGTATTTACACAGATACACACACACACACACACACACACACACATACTCATATCTCTCTCTCTCTCATACTCACTCTATTTAGCATCTGGGGTCTACCCTTTTGGAATGTAAACTTGAGAATGGTTTAATTCTATCAAATTTTATCCCCAGTCTCTAATGCTTAATAAATATTTATTTTTTGACTATCCAAGGTCACAGAGTTATTAAGTAACAAAGGTGAGATTTGAATTGGGGTCCTCTGACCTCCAGAGCTGGTACTCTTTCTACTGTACCAAAGTGCCCATCTCTTAAGGTGATGAAAACAGAATTTAGAGGATGAAGCGAATGGAAAGAGGAGGGAGGAAGGAAATGGCAAATTTGCTTTGGTACTGGTGACCAGGATTTGGGCTTAAGTATAATTGCTCAAGACCATTTAATTTTTTTGCATTGCACTGTATTTATTTAGAACCTTTTTAACACCAGCTAAAGGAACTCCTTTCCATTGGCTCCCACTGCCCAATTAATTAACAGATATCTCCCTGTACCCCTTTAGATGACTCTGCAAAAACACAGAGTTCCTCTAGAATTCCATCACCTGGAATGATTGTCCCAATTTTCTAACCTCAAGAAATTCTCTCTTTTGGAGAGGTATTACATTATTAAGTAATTAATGTGTTCAGGTTGTGTTCTGGTATAGCCTAGAAAGGTTGCAAAGAAGGGAAAGGTTGGGATTCATGGAATATGGAAAATGAGATAACATTGGTGAAGTGCTTTGAAAACTATGTAATTATCAGCTGTCATCATCATCCATTATGAAGATTATCATTATTTTTAATTATTACCTTTGATGGTGAAATAGTGTCCCCTTTTGCCTGAGGCCATGTTCTTATTCCAGAACCAAGGTTAGCAAAACAGTGGAGAGAGCCAATACATCTCAGGAGAGAGAGACCCAGTCCTCCCCCTCCCCTCCCCCACCAATGGCATATTTGTAAGGAAGTGTCAGGAGCAGGTGCGGGTGGAAAAATGGAGCAGGCACCAGGGCCTGCATTAAATTTAGCTGCTGCCCTATTCCTGGGGTAGCCTTTGGGGAGCTAAGCCATTAGCCTTAAAACTGGAGATGGCAGGAAATGAGTCAGCCCAGGAGGTAGCCCGGTGTGGTGGAAAGAGTCAAGAGGCTCTGTCACTGACTGTGTGTCCTTGGGCAAGTCTCCCTTTTCTGACCTCAGTTTCCTTCTCTGTAAAATGAGGAGGGTTACTGTTAACTAAGATTTGTTCCAGTTAAATACTCGATGGGTTACCCTAGAATTTTTCCCCCTTCCTTCCTTCCCCATGACGAAATTCTTTTATATCACCCCCTACCACTTCTTCCTTTTCTTTGGTCTTATCCTCAAAAAGGCAGCCCCTTCTTTGTGTCCCCCTGATCCTCTCCCTTCCCTCTTCTCCAGCAGATTGTCCCTGCTATCATCTCCTTTCCCTTTCTAATCTCCATACTCTCCTTATCTATTGGAAGGCAATCCTGTCTCAGATGTTTTAAGTCACTTAGCTGCTGTCTGCCTCAGTTTCCATATCTGTAAAATGAGGATAATAACAGCACCTACCTCCCAGGGTTGTTGTGAGGATCAAATAAGTTGGTATTTGTAATGGGCCTAGCACACAGGAGACACTTAATAGATGCTTGTTTCCTTCCTTCTCTTTCCTCCTAATTGCCAAATCTAAGACCTCTTCTTAATCCTCATCCTCCTTGACTTCTCTGCAGCATTTGATACTGTCACTTTTTCCTTCTCTCCTTTGTGGTTTTTTGTGATATTCTTTTTTGCTTTTTTTCTTTCTGTTCAGCTACTCCCCCCCCCTTATTTGCAGAATTCATATTTCAAACTCTAACTTTTGGGTATACCCCAAAGCTCTGTCCTAGGTTCTCTTTTCTCCATATAATACTCCCCTTTTTTTTCTCATGAGGCAATGGGTTTAAGTGACTTGTTCAAAATCACACAGCTAGTATCAAATGTCTAAGGCTGGATTTGAACTCAGGTCCTCCTGACTCCAGGGCTAGTGCTCTATCCACTCTAACCCCCGCCCATATACTCTTTCAACAATCTCACTGTGTCAGTTATCATCTCCATGTAGGTGACTCTGACATAGAGATCTGAAGAGCTGTTATCTCCAGCCTCAGCCTCTCTTCTGAGACCTAGTCCTGAACCATCAAGTATTGATTGCATATTCCAAACTGAATGTCCCAAATGCTGCATGATGAAGTGCTTGGTCCTTTGGCATGATGTGGACTCCAGTGGAGGCAACAAGGGTAGATGTCCTGCAGCAAGGAGGATGAGCTACCAAGCTAGGAAGAACTCACCATGCAGTAGACCTCAAGGGAGTCACCCTGGTGGGGCATGGTGAGGCTTTCCTGTAATCCCTGTGGTAGGAGAGGATGAGGCTCGAGCCCAGGAGTTCCAAGCTATAGTTATCCTAGTTGAGCTTGGGACTGGATCTCAAAACCCTAGCTGCTTCTTTTGCTTTGTATTTTTTCCCTGAGCATAAGTGATCCAGTGGCTATCCTGAGAAGATAACCTTGGGAGTTCAAGGTCCTTGTGCCTCAGATGTCTGCATTATAGAAGATGGTCCCTTTAAGGTGTTTATAGGCATACATACATATAACATACATGCATGTGTGTGTATATATATTTGTTATGTATACATAAATGTGTATTGCTTCTTAGAAGACAAAATTACCACCAATAGGGTGAGGAACCCAACTTCTGATCTTATTTGTCAGAAGACATAAGCCTTGAGGGAGATCATGCAGAGAGAGTAACACAGAATAATAAAGTAAAAAGGGAAATGATCATTCAGTAGTCTTGCAAAATATAGGTTTTGATGTTTCAGCCTCTTGGAGGAGTCTAAAAGTCATTATATGACTGATGTTTGTTTAAATCTTTGTCAGTGGTCACTTGTTTGTACAAAGTATTTCTTTTACATTAGAAGAAATAAATAACAGTCTTCTCTCTGATCTCCACAGCACATTGAGTATCATTCTAAACTCCCTTTGGGGGAGATCACACTTAAGTGTTCAGTGTTTCTCTCTGGACAGAATCTGGGGGGGCACATAAAGAACCAGAGTGAAAGCACTTAGCCCTTCTTTTTGAGTCTAACTCTCTTAGCACCAACCCTGGTCCGGGGCCTCCTTGTGGGAGAGACAAAGGACAAGTGTCCTAGCTTGGGTCCAGTTGTGGTTCTGTGTATTGTTATGTTCATATATGTTCATCTTATCTCCCCCATTAGGATTTAAAATGTCTTTGAGCACTCAGCATTTAACTCAGTGTCTGTCACATAGTAAACACTTGATATTTGCATGTTGATTATTATAACTCAATTTTTAAAAATAAATGTCTATAATTCCCTGATGATGTCTAGCACAGGAATGGACACATATGTTTGTATTAATTCAGACTCAAAGGATTCTTCTCTCAAGCTCAAAATAGCACTAGATGCTTAAAAAAAAACCCAGTTCACTAAGGAGGTAATGAGAGCCTTGGATCTCATATGTAGAGTGTTCAGTAAAGATTTATTGACTGAACTACTGAATGAATGAGCAGCTTAGGGAATGATGCTGGTGATATACTGTTGGGTCATCCCAGAAATTACCCATGCTGATACTGAAGGTGGTCTGAGAAGCAGCATGTGCTTTCACAGGCAACGTGGGTGGATCGCTCCAGATTTGCCGGAAGTCTCCTGGAGTCTGCTTTGGGTTTCTATGCCCTGAAGCTCAGAATGGGGCAATACTGGTTTCCAAGGGATTGGATCATATATAACATAACAGGCTCCCTGGTTGTCTCTGAACTTAGAATAGGCTGAGTGGGTGGGTACAGTCTCTTCCCGGTCTGGTGATAGCTCCAGCCTCATTGAGTGGGGGGAGGATTAAAAATCTCAGATTCAGTTTTTGATCCAAGGGGAGGGGAAATTAAAATCTCAGGTCTAGCTGTGGGTAGTCTTAATTTTTTTTTTTATGTTCTTTTGTCTTTATACAACACAGTTTAGGGGAACAAGGAATAAATAGTCTTATGGAAATTATTCCCATGTTTAACAGAGCTCTAGATTCAGATGCTATTATGGGACCAAATCAGAACATGGATGCTAGCTTGCCTGGCCCTTTTTCCAAATATTTCAGCTTTGAACTGACCACATTGGTCCTAGGGGACCCTTTGTGGGGAAGAGTGGGATTCCTTCAGGGGGTCCTTCCTCTCTGCTCTCAGCCTGTGTTTAGATGAAATCCAAAGTTAGCTGCACAGGGAGGAAGGAGGGATATAAGGAGAGAAAGGGAAAGGAAGGAAAATGATGTAAGTCTTGCTCACTTGGTATGCTGGGATTACTTACTCTAGTTCTGTGGGGTCTTCTAGCTATGGAGCTCCTGAAGAAAACAAAAGGACTGAAGGGTTGGAGAGAGCCTTGGATAAAGTAATGGCAGTGGTGGTGGGAGGGAGTGACCCTACCCTCTTTTCAAGTCAGAGAGGGAGCTGAGTTAGGAAGGGCAGAACTGCTCCCCATGGCTTTTGTCAGAGGCTTTTTCCTTTGCATATTTTCCAAGGCTGAAATCAGAGGAACCAATCCTGGATGGAGATACATGGGGAAGAGAGAGAAAAGAAGGGAAGGTGAGTTTATAAAGAGAGAAAAGAGGGAAATGGAATGAGAAAGAAGAAGAAAGGAGAGTCAGGAAAGAAGAGGAAGGGGCGGGGGAGAGAGGAGAAAGAGGAAACGAGGGGAGGGGAGGGGAGGAGAGGGGAGGGGAGAGGAGAGGAGAGACAAAGACACACACAGACGGAGAGGGAGAGAAGAGAGATACACACATGCTCACACACACAGAGAGAAGAGAGGAGAGGAGAGGGAGGGAGGGAGAGAGACAGAGACAGAGACAGAGACAGAGACAGAGACAGAGACAGAGACAGAGACAGAGACAGAGACAGAGACAGAGAGAGCACTCCAGTGAGCTTCAACCAGCTTCAAGTAGCTAGCTCGAAATCCAGACTCCATCTTGGGACTCTTGGCCTCAGATTATTAAGTATTCCCCTTATCTAGGCTAGACTCAGACCTAATTTCCAGTCATTTTCATGATATGCCACTATACATGTAACTTCCCTTCAAACTCCTTTTCTTCAAACTGAGAATATAATCAAATTGAAACTACTATTCACATCAATCAATTACTCTATGACTTCAATTGCCATGTAGTATGCCAACTCTGGCCACCACTTCCCTGTAAATGTGATCTTCCCCTATAAGAATTGGTTTGCTCCTTGAGAGTGAGGGAAGGAAGCCCTGTCTAATACAGTGATTGGTACTTTGTGAGGACTTAAGTGATTTTTCATTCACTCATTTACAGATTGCATGATTCCCAAAGACCAACTCATGGACCAAATATATTTTTGGCTCTGTTCTGTGTCCTATTTCCACTCCCCTGGACTGATGTGTGATCTTTTCTAAATGACATTTGTATTTTAGTAGAGGACTTTTTAGAAACAATGCTTTAATAATGAAAAAGGAAGGGGTGATGGAGAAATTTCAGGTTGGGGAAAATACTATCATATTGATCACCTTCTCACTTTTCATTTTAGCTGAGAAATGGGATTCTGAGATAAAGCTACCTGAACTGGGGGGCAGGAGTTTGGGGTGGGACAAGATAATGAGACCTTAGAGAAGGAACTAGACAAAGCTGGGGACCACTACCTAGAGGATAAAGAATCAGATCAGAAGGAAGGGTAGAAAGCAAGTCCTTAAGCTTGAGAGATGAAGCTTCTAGCCAGTGCCTGTGCGTCTCCATTTCTATGACTGAGGACCTGGGAAACAAGAGTGGTGATGGAATCTATAGGGCCTAGGGTTTTGTAAATATGGCAAAGGACTGGGGGTGGAAGAGCAGCTAAGGTAGAGAAAGCTGTGATGATGTAGTCCGGAGTGTTTCACAATCTGCTTCAGCCCCATGCTGGCGCTGTGTAGGCAATGATTTTCTTGGTTCTGCTTATAGGAAGATGCTTAGGTTTTCCCTTTCTTGCCATGCATTGGCTGATGGCTTTACCAGGAACAAGAGAAATAGCTGAGAACATCCTGGTTCCCAGCCAGGAGCTGACTCACCCAGAGCTCCCCTGGAAACCAGCACACACTGTTGCCAGAGTCCCCTTACATGCCCTGCTCCTTCCTTTCATACCACCCTCCTTCCTTCCTCAGAGCACAGGACTCCGACTACTGTCTGCTCTCATTTCCCTGAAATTCAAGGCTTTGGAGGTCTTAGTTAAAATATAAATACTCCCTGGGATGGGGAACAGGTTGACTTGTTTCCATCTTAATTGAGAGTTTCAAGGGATGGAGGAAACCAGGGAAAGGTCTGGAGCAAAAGGAGCTGGGAAGGATGGATGGAACTAAGAGAAGATGGGGTTCTGCAGCCTGATAGCAAACCCCTTCATCTTCTCAATTTTGCCTGGGGACTTTCCTGCCCTCAGTTCTAGAGGAACCTTTATGTCTTTACTTGCTGTTTATTTCACACACACAAATTACAAGGAGAAATAAAGATCACTGAGGTATGGGAGGTGAAAAATAGGGGAACATGATGAGGACAGAAAACCCCACAAAACTGGGGCAGTACCAGGGTCCTTCCTGCTCAGATTTTTTTCTGTCACTGCCTAGAAGGCCAAAACTCTTGGCTTCTGCCCAGTCTGGGCTCAGGAAAATTGCTTCAGGATCAAAATTGCTACAATACTTATCTACTCAAGTTCATCACTCTACTGCTCAGTTTCTTATATTATCTATTTAGTCTTTTCTTCAACCTAACTACTTAAAGATGAATGGAAAAGAAACCCTTCAGCCCATGGGTTAATCCTCCTATTCTCTCCTATGCTTACTCCTAATCCATAAGAACTACATAGACCCTTCCTAAAGAATCTGTATCAACCTCTTCTCTATAGACTAGCTTTGTTCTTTTACTGGGAAGAGCTCAGATGGGGCTACAGAAGAGACAGTGGTATTGAGAGGGTCAATTATCCTCCTAGGCTGAGTAAAAACATTCATTTATTGAAGAGTATTGGAGGGAAGGCTTCCTAAAAAGGCGGACTTGAGTCAACACACAATCATTAGTAGGTAGTCAGTCATTTTCAGGATTAAATTAAAACTCACTAGAAATTCTTCCTTCTCCTTATGGTGATTTATAAATGATTGTTGGTGGATGGCTTGATTGAAGTCTTCCCATGCCAACTTGGTTCCATTAGTTCTCTCATTCTCTCCTCATTTAGACTCAGACTCAGATTTCCTCTTCCTTTAGCCTTTCTCTATTTGATAGTCCTTTATAGCCCAGAAGAGGCTTTAGGGGAGGGCATCATGATCTGGCAATGAAACTTAAAGGGATGGCCTTATAGGACTGTCATGTTTTTTGAAAAGAGTACATAAGGGATCTGCCCTAATGGTTCCTGTTTTGTTTTTTCTTTTTAGGTTTCTGCAAGGAAAACGGGGTTAAGTGGCTTGCCCAAGGCCACACAGCTAGGTAATTATTAAGTGTCTGAGATCAGATTTGAACCCAGGTCCTCCTGACTCCAGGGCCGGTGCTTTATCCACTATGCCACCTAGCTGCCCGTTGGTTCCTGTTTCTTGAGACTAACTCAGAATCCTCATGCTTCTCTTAAAGTGGTGTTCTCTGAGTCTTATGACTCTGATCCTTGACAGCCAGGCTTTGTAGAAAATTCCTTTGGAAGACCCAGTCTTCCTGAATTGTCTGAGGAAAATTGAAGAAGCACAGGGTTGAACAGAAGTTCAAAGTAAAAAGGAGCCTTCTAATCTAATCTGTACCTGAAAAGGCATCCTCACTGTGATAAACCCAATAAGGGATCATCCAACCTCTACTTGAATACCTCCAAGGGGAGGAACCTTTCAAAGCAACCCCTTCTACTTTAGTATAGCTCTCTTTGTTTGAAGGTTTTCTCTGACATCAAGCCTAAATTTTCCCCTTTAAAATGTTCCAGCCATTGCTTCTGGTAATGCCTTTTGGGGCCAAATAGAACAAACCTAATCGCTCTCATCTACTAAGTCCATGATGTTTGTCCTTGGTTATTGAAGAAGACCCTGACATCAGGGAAGTGATGCCATGACAAGCACATGAATTGGAGGGGGAGCTGTGCTAAGTCACCAGCCTCACTTTCTCCTCCAGAGTCATCTGGATCTGGTGGTCAGATATGAACCAGGACCACTGGAGATTGCCCTGGATGCAAGACAATCAGGGTTAAGTGACTTGCCCAAGGTCACACAACTAGTGTCAAGTGTCTGCAGTTGGATTCAAACTCCCATCCTCCTGACTCTAAAGCCAGCGCTCTATCCACTGTACCACCTAGCTGCCCCAAATAAAAAGATCTCAAAAACCTGAAGAGAGTTATTGGGTCTCTGCTTTCTTTTAGTTTCTCCAGGCAAGCACCCTCTGTTCCTTTTGACATAGACTCAAAGCCCTTTAGTAGCCTAGTTGTTCTCTAAGTTTTCCCTAAACAATGATTCCCAGAACTGAATACAGTATTACAAGTCATGGTCTGACTGTAGTAGAGGATGGTGAGATTATTATCTCCTTTTTTTGTTTTGAATCTATACCTCTCTTAATATCACTCCAGATTGCATTAGCTTTTTTTGGCTGTTACTTCATACTGCTGACTCATGTTGAATTTATGGTCCATGCTTCCCCTGTACTATATTTATGAAGTTGATTTTTTAATCTCAAGTGTTCTCATTTATTTATTTTAATTTATCTTTAGACTTATTATTTATTCCTATTGGATTTCATCTCCCTAAATTCAGTCCAATGCCTTCTAGAGCTTTTTAAGATCATGACATTGTCATCTACTATGTTAACTCTTTCACTTAATTTGACTTCATTTGAAAATCTGATGAGCATCCCATGAAGGCCTTTGTCCATTTCACCGGTAAAAAATGATAACACATGGCCAGATACAGATCCATGGAGTACTCCAACTGAAGCCCTTCTGCCAAGTCAACATGAAGTCAAACCATGTACTGTCCATAGGTCCTGGGTGGAGCTGGGTGAGCAGCAACAGTGGCCAAGGAAGATGAAGACGTTGAAACAAATCAGAGTAGGGTGATCTCACTAGGAGGAAGGGTGAACCGCTTCTCTCGGGCACACAGAAGGCTTTCCACATGTGCAGCCACAACCCGGCACAGTTCCAGGCCCTGAAGAGATAGAAGGGAAAATGGTCAAGTGCTGCCTGCCTTCATTTTTTTAAGGTTTTTGCAGGGCAATGGGGTTAAGTGGCTTGCCCAAGGCCACACAGCTAGGTAATTATTAAGTGTCTGAGACTGGATTTGAACCCAGATACTCCTGACTCCAGGGCCATGCTTTATCTACTGTGCCACCTAGCTGCCCCCTGCCCTCATTTCTAAGCTCTCTGACCAGGAATCCTTTCATAGTTGCCTTAAAGGTGTTTAGGGCAGCTACATGGATGGAGCACTGACTTTGCAGTCAGAAGGACAGGAGTTTGAATCCAGCCTCAGATACTTACTAGCTATGTGACCTTGGGCAAGTCACTTAAACCTGATTGCCTGGCCATCCCCAGGGTCAACTCCAGTCATCCTGATTCAAATCTGGCCACTAGATCCAGATGACTCTGGAGGAGAAAGTAAGGCTGGTGACTTAGCATAGCCCCCCTCATTCACTCAAATCCAATTCATGTGTTTGTCATGGCATCACTTCTCCTGAGGCAACGGTCTTTTTCAAGAATGAAGGACAAACATTATTATTATAAAGGTATTTGCAGAGGATAGGGTAGCAATAGAACTCTCTCTCTCTCTCTCTGAATGTATTTACAAGTGTATGTGTATATATGTATATTATGTTCATATACAGGATAATATAGTTAATTCTTTCTATATAATTTAAAGAATATAATATGTAATATATATATTATATATTGTACAATATATAAAATATATATTACATATTATATTCTTTAAATTATATATATATGTATATGTATATATGTATAATATATAATATATAGCTAGGTAATTGGATAGAGCAATAGCCCTGGAGTCAGGAGAACCTGAGTTCCAATCCAAACTCAGACACTTGACTAACTCTGTGACCTTGGGCAAATCACTCAACCTTGATTGCCTTGTATTCAGGGTCATCTCCAGTTGTCCTGATTCATATATGACCACTGAATCCAGATGACTCTAGAGGAGAAAGTGAGACTGGTGACTTAGCACAGCACTCCCTTACTCAAATCCAGTTTCCTTGCTTGTCATCACCTACCTGAAGTCATGGTCTTCTTTGAGAATGAAGGACAGAATTATTATAGTAGAATATAAATGTCCAGGCTTCTGAAAGGAAGCCTATTTATTTGCACTTGACTTGGATTCTACTGACCAAGGAGATGAGCAGCAGACTCCTCCCAGAGGCCTAGAGATTTCCTAGCTGTTTTGGGGGTGGGTGGTCTTGGAATGAGAGGTAGTGTGGTAGAATGGATAGAGAACTTGACTCAAAGTCAGGAAGACCCATCTCTGACACATACTAGCTTCAAGTCACTTAATCTCTCAGTGTTCTAAGGCAGTTCTTAAAAATGGTGAAGGGAATTTATTCACCTAAGAGTAAAATCATAAATTCAGCCCCTCTCCCTATCAGGGATTCAGAGAAAAGAAACTGTGTGATATGACAGAAGGAGATCTAGATTTTATTGGACATTGGGTCCAAGTCCCTGCTTTGCCACTGACCACCATGCACCCCATGATCAGAGGCTTGCCCTTTCTAGCCCTCAATTTTGTCATCTCTAAAATGAAAGAGTTGAAATGTACATACCCTTTGATCCAGCAATACCACTACAATATCTGGAGTGATATTAAGAGAGGTATAGATTCAAAAAAAAGGAGATAATCTCACCATCCTCTACTAGTCAGACCCATGATTTGTAATACTGTATTCAGTATTGCTGAATGACACACTACAGGTCTATACCTTGAAGAGATGATGAAAAAGGGTAAAAACATCACTTGCACAGAAATATTCATAGCAGCCCTGTTTGTGGTGGCAAAGAATTGGAAATCAAGTAAATGCCCTTCAATTGGGGAAATGGCTTAGCAAATTGGTATATGTATGTCATGGAACACTATTTTCTATTAGAAACCAGGAGGGATGGAATTCAGGGAAGCCTGGAGGGATTTGCATGAACTAATGCTGAGTGAGATGAGCAGAACCAGAAAAACACTGTACACCCTAACAGCAACATGGGGGTGATGATCAACCTTGATGGACTCATTCCAACAGCGCAACAGTCAGGGACAATTTGGGGCTATCTGTGATAGAGAATACTATCTGTATCCAGAGAAAGAATGGTGGAGTTTGAACAAAGACCAAGGACTATTACCTTTAATTTAGGGGAAAAAAAACCTGCTTTTTATTGTCTGATCTTGCTATCTCTTATACTTTATGTTTCTTCCTTAAGGATATGATTGTTCTCTCAACAAATTCAATTTGGATCAATGTACAACATGGAAACAATGTAAAGACTGGCAAATTGCCTTCTGTGGGGGGTGGGGGGAGGGGAAGTAAGATTAAGGGGAAAACTGTGAAACTCAAAATAAATAAAATCTTAATAAAATAAAATAAAATAAAATGAGAGAGTTGGACTAGTCAGCCTTTAAGGTACTCCAGTTCTAAATCCTAGTATTCTATGATTTCTATGAAAATCCATGCAGCAGGGGCTCAGTAATCTGGTCTGAGGCAGTCAACCCCTTTGGGCAAGACTGAAGAATTCAGCACCTAGAAAGAAAGGCAGAGATCAGAGCAAAGAGGTTCAGGTCCAAATCCCTTCTGTGTGGTATGTTGTACTAGTCCTAGGACCTGGACACTTTCCCAAGAGAACCCCAGGTAATTCCACTGGCTCAATCAACAAAAAATCAGCGAACTAAAGTTATTGCTCCACAGAGTCCCCACAGTGGAAGGACTGGGGAAGTCCCTGAAGAAATAATGTGAATAACAGAGAAAGAAAGAAATGTGAATAACAGGGAACATTAGCTTCTTCATGACAACATGGTGAGACATGATGGCTATCTTCAATTATTTGAAGGACTGTCATGTGGAAAAGTATTTAGATTTGATCTGTTTGGCCTCAGAGGGCAGATAGAGGCATAATGGGTGAGGGAATTATGAGCTAGTTCAGTTCCCTTTCAATTCAATTATGGGTGTAGTCCAATTTCTGTCTTGTGAGAAAACTTTATTGAATTATGAGAAAGCCTTATTGCATTGTTTGAATCTAACTCTGTGTGGTTGGGAAGCTAGATCACTTCTACTTGTTGCTTAGAGACCCTTAATTAAAACCTAGCTTACTCTGACTGAACCCTAAAGATTGGTGAAAATAATTTTTCTCATAATATTGCATTTCATTCCCCATACTAGTCAATCAGTTACTGTTTCCTTGTTCCTTTGATTAAATACAGACACTTGGGGAGGGGAGCGGGACATCTCTTTTTCTTATTTTAGAAAATTGCACCTGCCTATTCTCCCCTTCCCAACTCAGAAGGCCCTTATCTTTCCTCCAATTAAAAATCAGATTATCTAATCCTGTATCCTGATTTATATCATGTTAATTGTTTTCTCTTAATGCATTAAAAATCCATCTTTCCCTGAATTCAGGATCCAGTACCAAGCTGAGGAGGCCTGGTCCCAATCTGTTATGCAATTGGTATTGTTGTTGCTGTTGTTTAATCATGTCCAACTCTTTATGACCCCATTTTTCTTTTCTTTTCATTCTTTTCTTTTCTTCTCTTTTCTTTTCTTAGTGGGTTATATTTTTTAATAGTTAGCATAATAGAAATGAAAATATCTTAGTATTTTTATGAAAAGTATGAGCACAGAAGACCCCTCAAATGAATCCCCTTTGTTCTCCAAACATTGTTTTGCTATTCTTTTCTTTTTTTTTTATTAAAGATATTATTTGAGTTTTACAATTTTCCCCCAATCTTACTCCCCCCCGCCATGGAAATCAATCTGTCAGTCTTTACTTTGGTTCCATGTTGTACATTGATCCAAATTGAGTGTGATGAGAGAGAAATCATATCCTTAAGGAAGAGACAAAAAGTCGAAGAGATATATGACCCCATTTCTTGACAAAGATACTGTAGTAGTTTGCCATTTCTTTCTCCATCTCATATACAGATAAGGAGTTGAGGCAAAGAGAGTTAAGTGACTTGCTCAGGGTCACACTGCTAATAAGAGTCTGAAGTTGTATTTGAACTCATGAAGATGAGTCTTCCTAATTCCAAATCCAATGCTCTATTCACTATACCACTTGCTGCTCTTACATTCTAAGTGCTAATATAGATGGCACAGTGGATAGAGCACTGGCCTTGGAGCCAAGAGTTTGGGAGTTCGTATCCAGCCTCAGACATTTACTAGCTGTGTGACCTTGGGCAAGTCACTTAACCCTAACTGCCTCACATCCAGAGTCATTCTCCAGTCATCCTGATTCCTATCTGGCCACTGGACCCAGATGACTCCGACAGAGAAAGTGAGCCTGGTGACTTAGCACAGCATCCTCTCACTCAGATTCAATTCATGTATGCTTGTCATGGCATCACCTCCCTGATGCCATAATCTTCTTTGAGAATGAAGGTCAGCTATTATTATTATTATTATTATTATTATTATTATCATTATCATTATCATTATTAGTGCTAATATGGGGGAAAAGAGATATGGGTAATGAAAAATTGCGTATAATCCCAAATCCATTTACATTCTGCTTTGGAGAGGGTTTCAGTCCTTCTATAGTTACTGGGAGATAAATATCTTCCTCTAAAGCAATGAATTCAATATCCAACCCACTAGCATTTCATAGTTCAAATGTTCCCTACCTCTATGGTAGGGATTTATGGCACCAGCAGCCCAGGTTTAGTTATCTCTTCTCTGCAAATTTACTATTTCTCTGCCTCCCAACTTCCCTATGTCTTGAGGCACAGGAACATTAAATACTTTAGTTTAAAAGGAACATCTATTGGTCTGGTTTAATAGGAATATATTGGCTTGATAAGCAAGAAGAAGGAGGGAGATGGATAAGGTGATAACTTTCTTCTCCTCTAGCATATAGAATGTCAAAAGTTGAGATAAGGATCAACAAAAACAAAAATAAAATCAAGCAAGAAAGACAACAGAATGATTGAGTAAAGATGTATATGCTTCCTTCTTATATATCTTTTTTTTTTAGGTTTTGTTTTGTTTTTTTTTTTTTGCAAGGCAGATGGGGTTAAGTGGCTTGCCCAAGGCCACACAGCTAGGTAATTATTAAGTGTCTGAGACTGGATTTGAACCCAGGTACTCCTGACTCCAAGGCCAGTGCTTTATCCACTATGCCACCTAGCCGCCCCTTCTTATATATCTTTAAAAAAAATCAACATTATAAGATAGGACAAATGTAGTCAAACACTAGTTCTTCTGAAGTCTTAGATTGCATTAAGAAAAGCATAGTATTCATGATGAGGGAAGTAAGAATCCTGGTCAGATGTCATTTGGAGTAATGAATTTAGTTCTGTGTACTACATTTTAGACAGGGTACCAAAAAACTGTAGAGCATGTGTGTAATGTAGGGTAAATGATAACTACCTTAACTGACCTTAACCTTAATTGGGGTTAAGTGACTTGCCCAAGGTCACACAGCTAGGTAATTATTAAAGTGTCCAAAACTGGATTTGAACTCTGTCCTCCTGACTCCAGAGCTAGTGCTCTATCCATGTGCTGCCTAGTTGTCCCCCTTAATTGATATTTGAAAGATTGTCATTCTGGACTTTGGCATTCTCTCAACTGGACAGGGTCAACGACAGACACTTTGATAGAGGAAGGGGATTTTCTTATCATAAGTAGAATTTCCTTTCCTACTATGGAGCTCCATCCTTCTTGGGAACTCCCTGGATCCTTTCCAAAAGGCAGGATGATATACTGGAAAGGGGCTTGTGATGTTAGTCTATTACTTGTCAGACCACATATGGGGCGTTCTATACCAAGTACCACATTTTAGGAAGGATAATGATAAACTGGACTATGAATGGAGAAAGACAGTGAGGATGGTGAAGGACTTTAAGACTGTATTATGTGAAGATTTGTTGAAAGAACTGGAGAATCCTTAAGGGTATTTAAACTGTTTTTGTGTCATGGGCCTGTCTGGCAATCTAGTGAAACCCTCCTCAGAATCACGTTTCTAAAAGGAATAGAACAAAACACAAAGGATTACAAAAGAAATCAATTCCATTGAAATATAATCATCAAAATATTTTTTCCAAAAATAATTCTTAAAAAGTTGAAACAGACTAAAGACTAAAAATTGTGCCTATTGGGTACCTCCCACTTTAAGGGTATACAATAGGTGACTGCAAGTTTGCCATGCAGTAAAAATGACTAGTTATATGAGTCTATCTGATCCCAGAGAACAAATTTAGGAGCAATGGATGGAAGCTCTAGAAACCCCTTCCACCTCCCTATAGAGAAAACTTCCTCATTATGAAAGTGACCCAAAAGGAAAATGGGCTACCTCATCAGTGGAGAGTTTCCCATCTGAAGAAAGTTCTCAAACAGAGACTGGGTGAACATTGTCAGCTTTTTTGTAAAGGTTATTTTTGTTCAAGTATTGGTTGGGCCAAATTGAAAGTCCCTCCCGCCTCAATTCTGAGATTCTGTGCTTCTGTAACTAGTGTCTTTGTGACCTTGCCAGAAGGCAAGTCGCTAAACCTCTTATACTTGATGTCACAGACCCGACTATCAAATGAGAATCATAATATTTTCCTTATCTGCCTCTCAGTACTGTACTGTAGGAAACTGAGGATGCCTGCCACAATGCGGATGCTGTGCCCTTCCCCCTCCTCAGCAGCCTCTCTCAGCCTCATACCTGCTCCAGCTGCAGTTGCATAATTCGTTGTACAGTCAGGTTTCCCAGTGTGATCTCTACATAGGGATAGCTGGAACCAGCTGTGGGTCTTTGGGTTCTTGTGGATTGAATTTCCTTCAGAGGAAATTTCACTGTCAGCTCCTAAAGTGTGAAAAGGGAGAAGATTAGGACTAGGGATTTTCACCATCTCCTGGGTTGGCCTAAGGCAGTGTGGCAGGCAGAGCGAGTCCTTGACAACCCGGTAACCTTGGCAACTTTGATAGGTGGAATGCTGTTTGGCTGGATGCCACTGTGCCCAGTATCTTTCCCTGTAAAATACAGATAATAATATTCATGTAAGGGGGGGGCCCTCTTCAGAGCACCTGTAGACACTGTAAAAAGGAAGGCAGTGTGAATCATCACAAAGGCCACTTCTTCATCAAAGGCTGGAGTAAATTAGTACGTAGCTGGGGATGACATCAAGGGGTTTTGAGATGTAGGAAGGGAAGAAGAGAAAGCTCATGGTAAATGGTCTCAGTTTTCCCTGCTAAGATACAATTGAGTCCAGTCCTTAGCTGAGAAAAGGTGAAGGAGGTGTTTTGAGAAGTTTGAGGGGAGAAGATTTAGAACAGCTACTGGGATAAATGGGACAAAGAATTAATTAGGAAGGAATAAAAGAATTGCCAATCATTTTGTAGAATTGAGCCTTGACCTTTCTTCTCTGCCTAAAGTGACATCATATGGTATGTCTGCCATAGTGGGGTTCCATGAAATGATGAATGGGGAAATGCTTTGGAAATAACAAGAGAAGTTTAATTATTATTTATCCATTTTTTAGAAGCAATTTCACTTAATTGGACTTCCTCTACTCCAACTAAACCACTGAGAGCCTCCTCTCTCCCCCTCCCCTCTATGGCCTGAGACCCAGCTCACATGAGTCTCCTTGTTGAGGAAGTTGAGGCCATTCTGATTGACAGCCAGGATGCAGGGTGTGAGCACGGTGTTGTTGCTGCAACTCTGAATGAAGAAGAAGGAGGAACCGAACATGGGATAGGCGCTGAGGAGTCCTGTGGAGGAGTGGAGAGAGATGAGAGCCATGTCCATGAAGCATCCAAGGAGAAGAGTGTATATGGGGGCAGGGGACCCATCTAGGACATATTAGCTGCAATCAGAAGGCAGATCTCAGAATACAGGCATATTCACTCATGTATAACTATGGGTTTTAGCAGTGTCTGGTACATGGTCGGCTATTAATAAATGTTTATTGACTGATATTGCCTAATCTTCAGTCTCTTATCATTTGGGACATAGGTAGGTAACTCAAAGGTTCACATTATGCTGGGCCCAAGGACTCAATCTGTTGTTGGCAGTACAGTTGCTTCTAGGATTAAGGTCCTCAGTCCATGACTGGGGTTGGGTCACTGGCTAGGACTAGGATTAAGCCTCAACCTATGACTGCATCCTTGGCTCTCTTATGGATATCACAATTCCAACCTGACTCATTCTTCCCCTTTTTCTTACCAAGGAACTGGGCCCTTGCCTGATGGGGGCTCAGGGCCTGGATCTGTTGCATGTGCTGGATCACCAAGTTCAGCCAGACCTGACTCTTCAATGTGCGATAGAACTGGGGTGGAATGTACTCCTGGGCTTCACGGCTAGAGGCAGAAGCAGAAGCACAGTGATTTAGAGGTGAGGTGAGTGGAAGAGTGACCATCCCCCTCAGGGCCATGGTGGCTTTCCTTTTAAGAGTCACTGTAGCTGATCTCTGTCTCTTCCATTTCAAGATGGGAGAAATAAAATTCCATATATGATTATAATTTATCATTCCATCCCTCCCCATGTCTTGATCCTCTTGTACCTATTCATCTTCACCATGACCTTCAATTAGCTAACCACTTGTACTCTCCCAGGCATCACACCTGCTCTGGCTACATTCTTCTTCCTTCCCCAATCTTGACTCTTTAGTGAACTAGTTAAACTTGGTACTTTCCTATATTCTCAAATCCCTTGCTCTTTTGTCTTGTCAACACTCACATCCTGAGAAAACCCAACCCTAGATTGTTCTTTTCCTCTATCTCCTTTGTCCTACTCACTTATTGTTGAATGGAGATAGAGAAATTCAAATATCCAGGCTGACTGGGTATACTGCCGATTGAGCCCTTCTTTTCTTTCTTCAAATCTCTCATGGTACTCCTTTCCCCACTGCCACTCTCAGCTAAGGACTTGGACTTATTTGTACCTTTGTACAACTTGTACCTTTGTACCTTTGTACAATTTGTACCTTTGTACAATTGAGGTCATTTTCTGGGAGCTTCATCATCTTCCCTTATTTACATCTCAAGGTCCCTTGACATCATTTCCTACTGTCTTCTTTTGCTCCAGCCCTTGATGAAGTGACTTTTTACTTTTTTCCAATTACATGCAAAGATAGTTTTCAATATTCACCTTTTTTGTAAGGTTTTGAGTTCACATTTTTCTAATATCCCCTCTCTGTTTCCCCCCTCCCCAGGAGAATGAGTAATCTGATATATGTTATGTATAATCATCTACTCTTGATTCCTTCCCCTCCTGTCTTCTCTAGCAGATGAACCTCACTATCACCTTCTTTCACTCATCTTGAATCTCTTTCCATTTAAATTCTTTTTCTCTGATGTCTACAAATGTGCCCAAATCTTAAAAAAACATCCCAATACCTAACACCTTACCAAAGCAAACTATCCTAACTAGTAACCATCCTAAAACTCTCCTCCCTTTCTTAGTTAACCTCCTTAAAAAAACTGTCAACACACATCACTTTTACTTCCTCTCCTCTCTTCTAAACACTGCAATCCAGTCTCATTCCCTAACCAAAACTGCTCTCTTCAGAGTGATCCTGATCTCTTAATTGTCAGATCTAAGTGCCTTTTCTCAAGCCTTGATCTCTCTATATCATTTGACAACATTAACACTTATTTCTTCTGAATACTCTCTCCCTTCTGAGTTTTAGTGTCACTGTTCTCTCTCTGGATTCTGCTTTTAATATGACTTTCACTCTTTCAACTTTTTTATAAAGCATCATCAGGTAGTAATAGTAATAATTTCTTAGAGTTATTGTGAGGATAAAATGAGATATTGTTTGCAAAGTACTTTGCAAATCTTAAGGCACTATATAAATACTAGCTATTATTATTACTACTACTACTACTACTACCTGTCTCAGGACTGGGATCAAAGCAAGGAAAATTCATTGAATTAGATAAGATATAGAAAGGGGACTCCTGAGTAACTATAGCTACTGGCAGTGGGATCCCAGAATTCAGGATCGCAGCTTCTCTCACTTTCCTTGGAAGCTGAACACCTCTGAGAGAATAAATATAGAATTATATGGATCCTTACACACTGGGCAGATAGACACTGTCCTTAGCACGATGTTGGAGGGCAGCTAGCTTGGACACCTGTTGTCGCTGCTGTTCACTGGGTTGTTCAGTGGGCAAGCTGTTGAAGAGACCCTTTAGATAATCAGGCAGGACCTAGAAATTGAGGAAGAAATCATAAGAGGAACACACATTATTTCATGAGCTACTTTATCCACCTACAGAACAACTAGAGAATCATATCAAACAGAACAGAATTAAATACCAAAGTGGGTGGTAAAGTCTAAATGCTGTAGGAATTCAGAATAGGGAAGAGATCAGGGTGACAAGGGAGAAAGTGATATTTAAGCAGAACATTGAAAGGGTGAGAGAGAGGAGAGGGAAAGTTTTAAAGGCAGTGTGATTAAAGTGATTAAAGTCATCTGACTTAGAGTCAGGAAGACCTGAGTTCAGATCCTTCCTCTGATATATATACTAACAATTTAACCACAAGCAAATCACTTAACCTCTCTGAGCCTCCATTTTCTAATCTGCAAAATGGAGAGAACACTATCTATACTAACTTGTTGCCTATACCTATTAGGGTTGTTGTAAGCTTTGGTGGTAAGGTACCTCTATAAAATTTTCAATACTAACTAAATATCAGATATCATTATTTTTAATAAAAGGAAGCAATGTGAGCACAGGTATGGAGGTTAAGAATGAGTCTGGTCTTTGGGTTCTATAAGAATAATCTGAATTGTGTATAGGTCACATATAGGGGAGAAATTAGAGAAAAAAGATTACTGAAAGGGTGGATCAAGGCAGATTGTGGGGGGCATGGAATACCAATTTAGAAAGTTAGACTTTAATCTTATCTCATGCAGGAATAACCAGTGAGAGCCCAGGAACACATGGAGATGCAATGAGCCTGCATCTGAGTGTGCATCATGGTGGGCTCTGTTTTCTACTCTGGCACATGGTCAGGTACCTTAAGACCTTTTCCTTTCTGATAACTGTAAGGTGAAGAAGGGATTGTGTAACTGTTTGCTGAACCCGAAAGGACCCAATGAGTATATAACTTAACATAAATCTTAGGGAGAGTACCAATGACTTTTTCTCCCTACCATGGGCCCATGCTTGACTGTGGATATCTGGGGCCTTTTTTATATACCAGAATATGTGGGCAGCTAATGAGCAGCAACATGCTCAGGGTTTGACCCATCCAGAGAACCTGATAGCTGAGACATTATATCCTGATAAAAGGGAGTGACTTGTTCAGAAGCAAATGACATAGGTGAATGTTTTAAGTTTGAGTCCACTTTCCCGGGACCAGTAGAAGTGATGGGGGAGGAGGTTAGTAGAAGGGAAAGGAGGCTTCTGGTCTTAGTGAAAATTCTTTGTAAATTTTATTACTATATCTTCTCTGTAAATATCCTTTTGTAACAGCTAATAGACCTTAAATGGTTAAAATGATAGTAGGGCACAGAGTCTCTCTGAGTCAAACAGTTATAGAAGTATGTTATGGGCTGTTAAGGGGATTAATCTCTGAGTCAAACAGTGATGTAAGTATGTTATGGGCTGAACTTGTCTTTCTGAGTTGCCATATTTTTCAAAGCATGCAGGAGGCCCTGAACATGTCAAGGATGAAGGAGCCCCAGCTGATATAACTTGTTATTTGTATCTCAAGTTAGATTCCCTGTATGTCCCTGGGAGGTAAGATAGGCTCCAGTCAGTCTGCGCCCGTCTGGGAAACTGCTTGTACAGCTAGGGTCCTTTGCAGATAAGCAAACTCTTTTCTCTTCATAGGCTAGCAGTTCCCTAGTGGAAAGAATGTGGCTTTTGGTTTTGCCTTGCTCCTCCCCGTGGGGAGCGATTTTGTCCATTTTCCCACCACACTGCACCTGTCCCCTCCCATGCCACATCCCTTCCTGTTTTCTCCTCCTCCTTTTGCTGTATTGTCATCAATATGCAAAATTCTATAAAGACTCTTTGGGTTCCATATATAAATGTGTGTGTGTGTGTGTGTGTGTGTGTGTGTGTGTATGTGTTCATTTCTCTTGTAATAAACCTGGTTTTCACATTAAGTCTCATGATATTGTGATTGCCTGTCAATAGATACTAACTATAATTGATGGAAAGGAAACAGGGACTCCAGTTGATAGCATTGGAAAGACATCCTGCTACCCACTACAAGGGCACCCCTAGAGCTCTGAGGAAGAGATGTAGCTAACCAGCCCTCTGGGGAAGCCATGCCAAGAATGGATGTGAGAGTTGGGATAATGATATAAAAGCTATACTTATAAACGACAGGAAGCCCTTAAACCTCAACCTGAGGCATCGTATCAAAGTCCCTGATTTTTTTCCTTGGCTCTGCTTGTTCCTCAGGTTTGAGAACTGTTGCACTCAAACCTATGACTTGTTCCCCTTTGGTAGCTGCTTGTTCATTCTGATGCCAGCTGTGGCATCTACCCTGACTACCACCTCTATTTTCCCTTCTTCCCATTGTCAGTCTACAGAGTGAAGTTTACAGTGTTTATCCACAAGGAAAAGGAAAGTATGCACAGAAATCAAGTATAGGAATGCAGGCAAATGAGAATATCTTTAAAAAACCTAATAAAAAGTATAATAAATAAAGTAATTTAACAGACTACTCAGGTTGACTAAGTAACTTTCAGGTTGTGGTTCTATACTATCTCCTCCCTAAAAATCTTTGGGTCAAGTCTACCCAAGTAAGATTCTCTACTAGGTTAGAATCTTGGGAATCTTTCTTACATCTTAGAATGCTTTTGGTCATCATTTCAGTCATGTCTGACTCATCATGACCCTATTTGGGGTTTCCTTGGTAAAGATACTGGAATAATTTGCCATTTCCTTCTCTTGCTTATTTTGCAGAGAAGAAAACTAAGTGAATTTGCCCAGGGTCACACAGCTAGTAAGTATCTGAGGCCAGATTTGAATTCATGAAGATGAGTTTTCCTGACTTCAGGCTGGGCATTGCTCCATCTAGTAGTCACTAATTACCCAGGGGT